>NC_084834.1:19564242-19937576 GCF_033115175.1 Lepus europaeus | reverse complement strand
TAATTGTCCACCTATAAAATTCTGTAGACTAAACAAATTTTTGTTTTAAAATGATAAGAGCTGTCAAAAACCTTAAATATTCTGAGTATTTTAAGCATTTTTGCATTCTCTGCAGTATAGTTTCTTCCCATCTCCATCAATAAAAGCAATCCTAACATTTGTTTATTTTAATAGCATTGTGTGGACAAAAATGTCACATTTCTATAACCTTTGACTAAACAGCTCGTAGCTCTTTAGCTAATAAATGTAAATGATCTATTTTTCCCATCATTAAATACCTTTAATTTCCATTAAAACCTCTCAAATTAATTTAGGGCTATAAACAATTATTAACATCCAATAGCTTTTTAAATATTTTACCATTATTTCTGCAAGTAAGCCCTTCTGTGACACTCGATATTTTACAAAATGATTTTAAAAAATCCTATTTATGATATTTCAAAGACAGGAAGGAAAGATGTAAGGCTTAACAGCAACCACTTGCATTGAGCATGGTGGCCTGTGGTATCATGATATTCTTCACTAAATTTAGTTGTCCTCTCTTCACAAATTCCAAGATAGTACAGTTAATTTTAGTGCATTTCTCCACAGCAGGAATATTGGAGGTGCATTTTAAGTTTTGATAATAGATGCTAGAATGACCAAATTGCAGACTAAAAGTTTCCATATTATACTTAAATTGAGTTTTGGAAAATGAAAAAAAATGATAAGTATACGCGATCAATGCTATTTATCGTACCTCTGGGCCTACTCTTCTAAAAATTGAGCTTACCAATTTTTCTCTGTCAAGCTTGAACTGATGTAAATAATTGAAATAATGTAAAGTTATATTTTCATGTTTTTATAGATTCAACATGACAAAAATACATAATGTAACAGTATTTCAACTACTGATAATGTTGATTGGATAATGCACATCTCAGCTACAAGCAGTAATCATAGTTTAATATCCATGTAACGGTGCATCAATATATTGCTATATAAATATGTCTGTGTGCATATAAGTGAAAAGTGGCCAAACAAGAGTGATGACAGCTGCCTAAAGGATTTTTTTATTCATTTTATATAAAAACTGTTATGGAAAGACCAAAATGTTTATGAACTCTTCTTATGTAAATTTACAACTGTCCTTTATTGTACTTTTTGTTTACAGTATAGTACCTTATTTTCTGCTGTGTTAAGTGGTGTCAGGCTCCAAGGAGACATACACTTTCTACAACTTCTATTGAAGATACTGGAATTTCCAATTTTTCATGTGTACTATGTCAGAAAATGCTTTTGATTTTATTTTTAAATCTAACATCGGTTGGCTTTTCTGGAGTGTTGTAAAAACTTCAATCATACATAAAACATGTTCTTACAAAAGGCCAAGATCTTTATTTATTTATTTGTTTGTTTATTTACTTTTATTTAAGGAGACTCCAAACTAATACTAATGAGAATTCTAAAAGTGTGTGTAATTTTATTCTCAAACAAACCCAAGTGTTTCCAGTAAAGAAACACATCATTGCTTAGTTTCTGTGTCAGCTACATACAAATGTAATAGAATCGGGGTAACTTTTTGCAAGCTGAAGTGATGCACAATTATGGTATTGTATATCTGTCGTCATTAAGTGCTTTGACATATGTAGATATAAGGCTATTATTTACATTACTCATTTTACGCTATATTTTGCTGCTAAAACATCATGCATCATCATCATCAGCCATCACACTGAGTTGTGGTAATCATCTTAAAGAACAGAAAGGTTTAAAATTCCATGATTTGGTTTCTAAAAATCTGTGCATTTTTTGTTTTACTGAAGGAGAGTATAAATGAAAAGCTGAAACTCTTGCCATTTTAACTAAGCTTTTATTTTCACAAAGGTAACCACTTAAGTGTTATATTCACCTATTTCCTAAAACTATTAAGAAGTTTTGCTTCTTCACAATTGCACTTTTTAAATTTTTGTGAATTTTAATATATTTAGTGTTTAATATATGAGTATAGCAATGCACTTACTGAAAAACACAGTAATATACATCTGCAAATATTCTAAGCATTTTGGCAATTGTGGTTAATAAACTGCACAGATAGAGAGAAGACTTGATAACATAATAACCCTACATGATGATTTCCAATACAACACCTTAATGTCATTAAAAACTCTTGTGGAAATGTGTTAGAATTAAATATAAATCTAGAGGTACTAGCGCAGTAAACTTAAACAATTATCTCATATATCAATTCTAGCTTGCAATGTGGTGTTGGGTATTTAAACTTGTTTTCTTCCGAAAACAGGGTTGATTATGTAACATGTTTTTAGAGTGCACTACTGTGTCATGTGAAATGAATTATAATTCAGGCAAATACTCTTTTTTTCCTTTTATTCAAAGGAAATAGGTAGATGTTTTGGTTGAATTAGTTACACAAGTTATTGGTGTTATTGATCTTAATTGTGACTGTATAGATTATTAATATTATAAACTATATGGATTATTAATAATATGAACTATATTATTAATAATATTAACTTTAGAGAGTTGGTAGGCTTTCACAAATTTCATATGAAGTCTCAACAATCTTATTAAAGGAAATGTAAGCATTGTATAAATATTTATTTGAAAATAGAGTAAATCTTGCCAAAAGAGTTCTAAAACTTAAAACGAATATATTTTAAACCACCAGCATTAAATATGGGTAAGTATAAATAAATTGTGTTCTTCTGAATGAGAAATTAGGCATGTAAAAGTTGTGTCAATGTTTTTAAAAGGAGGATTCCTCCTCTTAATGAGTTGTTATGGCTAGGCCATGACCCTAGGGATTCTATTAGGTACTAATTAGTATATTGTATGTTGTCTATTTGTGTGTTTTATCACAACTCATAGACAGCACGTGGCACATGAAGGTTCTAGCATATTTATATAAATACGATGATACTTCAGCATAAAAACGGATGCAAGTGCCCTAAGATCCCGTAACCTAGGAAAGTGCCGAGAGTGAAACTGGGTGGTGAGAACTGGTGTCCATGTTGTATGTCCTGTCACTATGCATTTCCTTCTCACTTTACCGTTTTGCATCCTCTTCTTGCCTTTAGCACAACTGCCAGTTTCCATTCATTGTACTGCAGATAGCCCCTCGCTTTCTAGTTTCATTCATGGTGCACATCCATGTTGTCCCATCTATCTCAGGCTTGTCTGTCATGCGAGTTTGTTTGGAGGGTGCTTCGAATGCACTTCATTTTGTCAGATGGGAGTGACAGTTTCTGAGTCTGAGCAATAAATAACTCAAGATTCCTTGGAGGAAATAAAACATTCTTGCTAAGAGCTATTGCAACATCACTCACATATTCTGACTCAGTACTTCCAAATTTGTTATATTCCTCCGTGTACTTAAAAGCCCCATAACGTGCAGAGTTTCCCTAGGAGGCAAGAGGCTGCGTGGTGAAGTAGAAAGAACACGGACTCCATTTTATTGTTTGCTCATCAGAATTCCTTTTCAAAGTCGCTTTGCAACAGGTAGCAGGTAGTTCCATGTTTGAGTTCTATTCTCCAGCACTTTCAGACTATTCCTCACTTGCCTTTTTCCCATAGGTGTTAGTTAATTTTTCAGTTTCAGTGCCAGATTTCTATAGGATACGCACAAATTCACCAGTACTTCAGTGGAGATGCGTGAATTCACTGAATGAATTTGGTCATTTCTTGTTCTTTTTTTTTCCTTTCAGGTTAATGTGCTGATTCCATTTTACTGTAAATTGGAATGTGGGGGAGAGGATTAAATTCTTGGGAGGGAGTCAAAAAACAAGGATTCTATTTTTATCTTCCCTTTTTCTCACACCTCTGTTCTGTCTCTTCTCTACTGGAGGATGTGGACACTAGGACTGTCTCCCTGGAGTAAGGACAGGAAATGTGATACGATTGTGTCAGAGTGCAATGCTGTCTCTTTAGACTAACGGTGTGAAGAAATGATTTCATGCATTGGAGCACCAACTGATTCAGCAAAAGATTTTGCTATACAGTTCCAATTTTGTTCTGTCATCTCAAAACATTGTTAAACAGTCCTATCTTGCTACCTTCATTCATTCATTAATTGATTCAATCATTCCATCTAACATATATTTACTAAGTGTATCATTACATTATTATATTACTCAAGATCTGGTTAATTTGGAAGCCTCTATTGTGAACATGAAGGAATATATTTTATTTAATGAATGTAGTTTTTTTATCTCATCCACTTAGAAATAATGATAGGAGTATTTGGATTAGTCTGAGACGATTACAAGTTGTGTGTGTGTGTATATATATATATATATACACATATATTTATTTCTGTTTAATCATTTTTAACTGAGGACATTCAAACTTTAATTTAAAACAGATGTAACAGTCATCAAATCTTAAATCATGTGAAACTGTGCTTGTACATAAATGTATTTATCCTCTGATCAGTATTTCTATCTTTATTCTCAAATTGCCAAGTTAATTAAAAATGCCACAATTCTGTTATTTTAAATTGCTGCCACCTGCATAGCTTACATACATGTAGAATCTGTTTGCATAAAGATTAATTCAAATACAACCAAAATGTGTTTGGTAAGCCACTAAATAGTAACTTACATTCAAACTACAACCAAAACTAAGTTGAATTTTATTGTTTTAAAGCCAAGTTGGTAACTTTTTGTTCGATAGCCTACCAAATTTATTAATGAAATTGATTTAAAAATATCTTTATTTATAATTCTTTGTTTTAAAATACATTAGGAAAGTTTGGGGAGGAATTTACCATCTTAGTGAATTTCCTGATAAAGAAGAATAATTTTTTTTTAAATTTGGATCATGTATGATATAGCCATGGTACTTCTATTATTATCACCCACTATATTGTCAATATGTAAGAAACTCCATATGGCAAGCATCAGAATCAATACCAATTATAAGCTTATTGATGCACATTTTCCATTTATTTCTTTTTATTTTTCTTAATGCAATCTAGAAGTTTTTCATGTAGAGGTCACATTTTTACCTAAGCAGCTTATGTTCCAGAATTTTGTGCTATGGAAACTCCTCTGTTTATTGGAATTATATGACTTAAGCTGCTGGACTTGATTCATATCTAAGAACACATTTGTGTACATTTTTATAGAACTCAAAGGCAATTGCTTCATGAAAATAATTTGCGAGTTTCTTGAAGCACTCATGTAGAAATGGAAAACCACAGTATTATGAACTACATATTCTTTGTTAACCTATGTCTACCTCTCACGCCTCCAAATTAGGCCCTGGTGGGGCTTATTTCTCAATTGGTTAGAGAAAAGTTTTATGAACACAGTCACAGGTTACCGTCATAAACAATTTTATCTGATTCCTAGATCATAGGGACGTGTCAGTCTTTGTGTATCATTCCTGTGATCATGTGCCTTAGTTCTCAGTAAGGGTTAATGGGGATGATCAGTTTGTAGCTGTCATCTTTATTTGAGATTCTTTTTAACTTACACTACATTCTTGGATTTATAACTATATTTAGACTGTATCTTAAAAGGTTTTCAAGTCTGTTTTTGTGTATTATCTTGTCAGTTATTTGTGTTAAAGAGATAAACGTGTCGTCATTTTTATTTAATGTTGTTTGTGTTTCTATGCATGTGTATGTTCATGTGTGTATTAAAAAATTCCACACACTCTGTAGCATTGCTTCTGGTAATTACTTATAGCATTCTTAACATATTTCCTGAGTTATTAACTGAAGCAATATTAGGTGGCTTGTAGTAAATGATTATGGATGTTTTAAAGTGGTTTTCAAAATAAATTAAACAGTCATTTAAACATTAAAAAAACACAGTCACTAAATTCAAACCCAAAATTATGCCTTAATGACTTTATTTGAAATTGCTTGATTCTTCAGAATCACATTTCAAATCACAAAATTTGTAATACACAATTAGTTATCAAAGCCTCTCCTCTTGGGAAAGACTTTGAGAGCCATGTGTTCATTGTGTCTGGTCTTTCACATTTTCTTCATCAGACAAACAAAAGCCTATGAGGAATGAAGTTGTACTTCACATTTGAAAATAATTTTCTGGAAATCAGAAACAAGATTACACCCCAGGGGTCTGATAGCATTTCCTAACATCAAAGGCTAATAAATTGCCAGTAAAATGTTTTTTTTTTTTTTAGGATTAATTAATTAATTTATTTGAAAGCCAAAATTACAGAGAGAGAGGGAGACAAGTGGAGCAAGCAGACCATGAACCAGTACCCACATAGGATGCCAGCGCAGCTTAACCCATTCCACCACAGTGCCGCCCCTACCAATATAATTTTTAAAAGTGTCATGATTATCTTCATCAAGCCTCTTTCTGAAGTTCAGAGAAGTTGAATCATTGGCTGACAGTACACATCTTGGACATATTCTATGATCAATTCCTTATTCCTATATTCTTCTCTTATTTTTTAACCTCTTTGTCCTCCTTTATACAGCTATACTTTAGAATAGTAGGAGTGTTCTATCTAAATATATGACGTTCATCACTGATGGATAAACTTTTCAATTAGCATGTACCCTTGGACTTGAATTTATGTCCAGAGCCAGAACCTTTTTATTTATTTGTTTATTTGAGAGGCAGAGTCACAGATAGAGAGAGGGAGAGACAGAGAGTGAGAGAGAGGTCTTCCAGTTGCTGGTTCACTCCCCAAATGGCCACAATGGCTGGAGTAGGTCAAGCAGAAACCAGGAACCAGGAGTTTTCCCTGGTCTCCCACATAGGTGCAGGGCTCCAATCACTTGGGCCACCCTCCACTGCTTTTCCAGGCCATTAGTAGGGAGCTGGATCCAAAGTGGAGCAGCCAGAACTTGACCTGGTGCCATATGGGATGCTGGCCTCATATGTGGAGGTGTAACCTACTACACCACAGTGCTGGCCCCAGAACATTCTCTAATTGAGTGGGGTATATTGCACTGAAACAGCTGGACAAGTATCATGATGGTTAATAGAAAGATAACAGTTTTTAAAGTAAAAAATGATATTTATTCTTCTTTACATCTGAAATATTTATGATAAGAAATAATTCATCATCCAATTTAATAACGAATAAAAAGAGATACATGTCCATTGTTTCTTAATGGCTATACTAAAACAATTTTTGATAAAGGTTAGATCAGAAATACAAATGTACTTTGTCATCATTGCCTAGTAATTTGCGAAACATTTTGTAAAGAAAAATATGAAGAACTGGTTAAATCATAGGTTGGATATATAATGTCAACTATGTATTTTAATTCTTTATGACATAGTAATTTTTAGCATTTTAGGTTATTAAATGACAATATATGGATTTTTAGTTTACGTAAAGCTTCACATAAAAATCTAATACACCATACAGCAATATGTAAATTTCAAAACACTTTCATGTTTGATTCTTTTTTTTTTTTTGACAGGCAGAGTGGACAGTGAGAGAGAGAGAGAGAAACAGAGAGGAAGGTCTTCTTTTGCTGTTGGTTCACCCTCCAATGGCCGCCGCGGCTGGCGCACTGCGGCTGGTACACCACGCTGATCCAAAGGCAGGAGCCAAGTGCTTCTCCTGGTCTCCCATGCGGGTGCAGGGCCCAAGCACTTGGGCCATCCTCCACTGCACACCCGGGCCACAGCAGAGAGCTGGCCTGGAAGGGGGGCAACCGGGACATAATCCGGTGCCCCAACTGGGACTAGAACCCGGTGTGCTGGCGCCGCAAGGTGGAGGATTAGCCTGTTGAGCCACGGCGCTGGCCAATTCTTTTAAATTTTTTTAATAATTTATTTGAGAAGCTTGGCACAAAGAGTGAATGGGGGCTGGGTGGGGAGAGAGAGATGTATAGAGGGAATGCCTGCCCACCAGTTCATTCACGCGTATAGTAGCCTCTGCTGGGGCAGAAGCTGGGGGCCAAAAACTCAGTCGAGGTCTCCGGTGTGGCTGGCAGGAATCCAACTGCTTGAGCCCTCACTGCTGCCTCCGAGGAGCCACATGAGCAGGAGGCAGGTATTGAACTCGGGCATTCGCACATGGGACACAGGCATTTGACTGGTAAGCCAAAGGCTCACTCTCGTCTTCGCTTCTTAGGTTATTTGTGAGCCATTATAGGCACATTGTCACAGGATTGTTGTGGACATACTGTTTTTCCAACACAATGGCAAAACAAGAAAACACCTTCACAAACATAAAATTTATTATTTATGTTGCAGAGACACATGGTTTTACTTTTTACTTTCTCTGATTCCTCTTCCTTATGACTAGACTCTAAAATCTTTGCTATATATAAATTAGCAAAAGCCTAATAATCTCTCAAGTACCATGTGAAAGTTTTCTTTTATCACCTGATTATCCCACACCAACTTTTCTCTAATGAAACCTGATTAATCACATTTTTTCTGTTCAAATGCTGTATCTAATGGAAATCTCTCTAATATAGCAATGTTGCTATAATTTAGTGATTTTTTCTAAACATCTAATTCCTTTATTACAGTGCAAACTTCATGAGGCAGGGAGTAAACATTCTCATTCATCTTTCAGTACTTAAGACTTTCTGAAAATTATGATAGTTTACAGAGCACAATATATGCCAGACATCACATTATTAACTATATACCATTGTTATTATCTCATTTTACAAATAGTAAATTTGAGCAGAAAGGCATGAGAGGTTAAATAAATCACCTAGGGATTTAAAAAGAGGTAGAACAAGGTTTTGTTCACGGGCCTGATGACTGTAGAGTCAGCACTTGGAACACTCACACGGGAAGAGGTAGGTCACCCTACACTACTATGTGATAAAAATGCGTTCAAATAAAAGAAAATGAAGTTTGGACCTGCAAACCAGAAAGGTCTAGGGTATAGCTTTGTAAAATGAACACCAACAGCACTGGAAAGCACTACTGACTATATATTCAAGTAGAAGAAAGTGGGTTTTGTGAAGTCTACATGGGATAGTAATCTGTGAAGTTGGGAGGAACAGAGCGAAATAGACCCCTGAAAAATGTGCTGAAGTAATAGGAAGAATTGCTAACCCCCTAAAAGAGTGCATCACCACAACTGCATAGCTTCTGCTTTGCTGGGTTTGAAGCCAGAGCAGAAGAAAATGACAAAAGTCAACACATATCATCTCCCTTTGCACAGAAACTTTTTTTGTAGCATGTTATTTTTACATAGTGCTGTTTTATAAATATCATATTTTCTGACTAGATAACTGAAAAATATCTTCTTCTTCAACATAAATTTATTTTATTTAGTGATGTTTCCAATTACTTTCATTCAAAAAAGGCTATATTATTTCAATTACTTCTTAACAATATTTACTGAATAAGCCTTCACTATCAATATCTGATTATGTATAATACTATATTTTTCCCCCTTCTATCTCAAATCTTTTCAATTTCTTTCTCTTCTCTTGCTCCCTCTCACTCTCTCACTCTCTCTTTCACTAGCTCTCTCAGGAAAACCATTTTTGCCCTATGGGTTTGATAATCATCTTTATGCTGCTTTCCCAACTGTACCTGGAGAGCCCACATCACTTTCCTCAGTTTCACATCATAATTTCAGTTTTCATTGAGTTTATTGCTATTAATAATAGTGGCCAATTTTTGTGGACACTCTGTTAGATGTCAATCAATCTTTAAAACATTTTACATATTGCAATGCTCTTAGCACAGTAAGTATATGGGGTTAAAGTTATCATTTTATCCATTGTGCTTTAATGAAATAAAAGCAAAAAAAAAATGATTATATAACTTGTACTAAGTCTCAGCAATAGCGTTAAATCTCCAAAGGCAGTTCAACCTGAACAGCTTTCAAAGCAGAATCCATTATTTTCCCAGTAAAAAAACCACTACTTCTTCTAGCAAGTGCCCTTTAGTTACATTTGGCCCTTACACTATCATTGCAAACGTGAACCTTCTCTCATGCAGAAAAAACTATAAATCACATTTTCATCATTTATGTGAGTTTAGAAAAACCCCTTTCATACTTGTTCCTTCCTCCTTCACAATTCACATTTTTAAACATATACAAATACTAGTCAATTATTTTGAACATTCATTAATCCAACAGAAAAAAGAATTCTCCAAACAATCCTTAATATTCCTGTTTCTTAGCTTCTAACTCATTTCAACTGATCATTGCTCATTGAAGTAAAAGTCATAAAATCTTATCTAGATTATCTTTTGCCCGAGTCCCAGAGATCCCACGCTAACTTTCTGTGCACTCATGTAATCATATATCTATTTACACCATGCATATTTGTTGAACATAGATTATGTGGCAGGCTCTCTGCCTTACTATAATACATGATGCTACTTTCGCTTCTATTATTTTGCCTATTTTGTATGAAAATTCAAATTGCTCAACATTTTCTTTAAATTACTTTCACACATCTCCGACTTATGTCTCAATCCCTCTGCTATCCTCTTGGTGTAGCCTTAATTTTTATATGATGTGGATTTAAATTATTTATTATTTCATCCAGCAAGGATTTACTGATCTCCCATATATCTGGCCTTTGTACTGTGCTATGACAATATAGTGTTGAATAAAACATACAAAGTCTTTGTTGCCCTTTTAGACCCTCTGTGTGAACACTAAAAGAGATTTCACACAAGAAATCACACACATAAAACGAAGAGTTCTAAAGAGGAAGAATGTGCCACTAAGCTGCCCTGCTCTGAACGGTTTTGGGAGAGCCTCCTGGGGAAAAGGAACATCGAAGCTGAGACTTAGAGGACAAATTGGAGCTATAGAAAAGACAGAAAGTGTTGGAGGAAGAACATTTCAGGGGCAGGAGAGAGTTCATGGCAAATCTGAGAAACTGGAAAATACCAGAGAGAGACTGGAGTGATCTCTATCTGCTCACCAGCTTTAGTGATCTCTCAGGACCCTGCACCACTTAGTAGCTCCTGGATGGCTGGCGCCGTGGCTCAACAGGCTAATCCTCTGCCTAGTGGCGCCAGCACACGGGGTTCTAGTCCTGGCCGGGGTGCCGGATTCTGTCCTGGTTTCCCCTCTTCCAGGCCAGCTCTCTGCTATGGCCCAGGAGTGCAGTGGAGGATGGCCCAAGTGCTTGGGCCCTGCACCCGCATGGGAGACCAGGAGAAGCACCTGGCTCCTGCACCGGCCGCGGCAGCCATTGGAGGGTGAACCAATGGCAAAAAAGAAGACGTTTCCCTCTGTCTGTCTCTCTCACTGTCCACTCTGCCTGTCAAAAACAAAAACAAAAAAAACAAACAAACAAAAAAAGTAGCTCCTGGAGTATTTAATTGACAGACTCCTCGTCAGCAAGGGCATTGCCTCCTTGCCAAGGCATGCTGTTTACTTGAACAAAGGTGACATTCATTTGCTCCTTACATGAACCACATTATTTGGAAGTCATCATTACAAATAGGGCACATATCCGTATTTAGACTACAAGAACATCAACATAAGAACTCAGAACCAGCTATTCAGCCTCCAGCCCCTGATCCTTCTGTAGTATCATGCTCCTCTGTTCTTTATCTAGAAATAAAGTGTCAGTGTAGTTAGAACCATGCTTCACTGTGCTACTCAGGTCCGAAAATGATGTGTGCATGTGCTGTTCATTTTTTATTCACTCAGGAATAGACTGTTGTACACTAGAGTGGACTGGAATACCTCTCTTCAACGTCATTTTTCCTCTTTGCCCTTAAAATGGTCAAATGAACTCTTATGCCTTCCTTTTGATAGTAAACATGTCTAAAGTGAGTGAGAGACATTTTCTGCTATTTCTTGCAAGTTGGTTTTATCAAAGAGAATTTTAAATGAAATACATTCTGACAACATAAACTCCTAAGGAAGCTCCTAGAAATATCCTATGATAAAAAATATGTAAAGGCATAAGTACAGCAAGACTTTGACTACCTCCTAGAACAGTTTTCATGCCTTCTAGGCTGGACTTCTCTGCTTTCCACTAGGTACTGCAAAGCCTTTTCACCTTCAGGCAAATGTCCTACATCTGTTCTCTCAATTGATAACTGATAACTATCTATGCCATTGGAGTACAATATTTAGCCCATGGTAATCCATGAAAAAGACTTATCTGTGCAGAATCTCATGTTGCATTGTGACTCTTGAGTTTTTGTCAGTAACTGCTTAGACTATAAATTTTTTGGCTTTAAATAATTGTATTGATTTTTAGATGTCAAAGGTGCTTTTGGCTACCATTGCTGTGTGATTAATAATCAATATTTATAATGGATAGCCTATACTTAATTAAAAGGTATCAGAAATTATAACCAGAGATGAAGAGTTATATTATTAGTAAGTTAAATTTGTGGTTTGTTAGGGATTAGGAGTTGTGCTTGCATCTTCTGTAATGCCATCTCTCAGGGAAGATTCTTTTTTATTATATTATATTCATTCATTCACCAAGAAATTATCACTCACAAATATGTATTGTGTCCAATATACATTAATCAGTGGAAATAAAAAGATTGGTGCCTAGAGGTGAAGGCAGACATGTAGAAGACCACTATACTGTATTCTATGTCATCCTGCATATATTTATTGAGTCACCACTAGAATGAGGCACTGTTCCAAATGCTGGAGATGCAGAGATGGAACTAAGTTTGAATGAAATCAGTCTTTGATGTCATAGAGATTACTGTCATTGCATGCGAACTGGTAATTAACACATGGACAAATACACATACACTAAGCTATGGTGAGTACTACAAAGCAAAGACAGATGAAGTACATATTGGTAAGTGTATCATTTTTGCTGCAGTAGTGAATGAAGATATCTAATCTTTGAAATATTAGCAAAACATGAGTGGACACATAAATGATACAGGCAAAAATCTGACTGAAGATAGTAACAAGAAGAGGCACCTGAAATTACAAAGTAACAGTAAAATCGCTTACATATTTCTGGGGAATAAGTGGTTTCAGCACAGCAAACTGCTACACAGTGGAGATGTAGGGTCAGGAGTACCAATGCTCTAGATCTTTTAGACATTGGATTTTATTCAAGTTTGATAGATGCCAATGGAAAATTTGGAACAAAAAAGGCATGATTTAATTTATGTATTGAACTTGTTTGTGGCTCATAGGATGATAACTAATCATTACTGCTTGCTGTGTGCCAACACTAAGCAAAAATTTTTTTCTTGGTTAATTTATATCATCCTCAGATCAGCTTTATAAGGCATATTATATGATATTAATTCTATTATATTGCAATATATTGTTCTCTTTATTTAACAAATGAATAAGCTCAGATTCAAGAATAAAATGACCCTTACATGGTTTCAGAGCTGGTAATGGTTGAGCTGGTAATTGAAACCAGCAAATCTTTTATTAGAGAATGAGTTTCAACCAGAGCATGTTGCCTTTCTTAGAAAATAGATCTCAATGAAATATAAAGATGCCCAGCTACAGTCTGTACTGAGAGTCCAATTGAGAAATGATGCCTGTAGTGGTGTGAGATGTGGTGAATTGAGGATAAACTTTGAAGAGAATGTTTAAAGAATGTGATGATGGATTGTAGTGAGGGTGTAAACTGACCCCAGCTGAACAGCAATTCTTTTTACTGAGATAGAGAGGAGGCGAGGGTAGAATCTTATTGTTTGTCTCATCGTTTGATTTTGTTTATTAGATGGGGTTAGAAAATCCAGGCATTTATTTTTGTCATACAAGGATATTTTACAAAGTTCATAGAAAGAGTTAAAACATAAGTTTATTTTGGAGAAAAAAATTTACAATCCATGCACATTTTTATAAGACTTATTTTTCACAAACTTTTTGAGATGCCCTCATATATATTTGCTACCCCTACTTACATCGGAAAGACTGCCAAGTGGACATTTGGACAGACTCATCTCAAAGACACCAGATTTGACAGTCAGAGAGATTGAATTTAAAGTCATAGGATCAGATAAAATACCCCCCAAGAAGTCTGAGTACTGACTGTTGGATAGTTTGCTATTTAGAAATGGAGAGTTGAAGAAGACAGAGAAGGAGCAGTCAATGAAATTGACAGATAAACAGGACAATTCAGTGTTTTGTAAGCAGAGAGTTCAATAGTGGAATAGAGAGGATGGAGCTTGTAGATTTCCTGTAGCGGATGACTTCTAGAATAAACTAAATAAACTGATCACAGAGAGAGAGGCAATGTTAACATCATCATAGTTACCAATCCAGAAAAACATGTAAAATTAACACGCATCTATTATCATTCTTATATTCAGTGAATATAAAAAATAAGATCAAATATGTAAAGATACAATATAGGAACATACAACTGAAGGCAATGAATACCCAAATAGGATTGTAGCCACTGAAATACAATTTTGCAGACCCTACTTTTTTATGATTCTCAGATACCAGGATGTGACATTCCTCAGTCTATCAGAATTAGAGTGGGAACTCTGTTAAATTTATATTGATGGATGGATTTGCATTGGTATCTGTTCTGACTTGTTTTCTACACTAGAATGAAAGTCATATACAATGAAAATGCAGTCCAGTCACCACAAATATAGTTAAGCTGAGTATTGAAAAAATTTGGTTGAAAGCATTGTTAAAAGCATGAGATTTTTGGAAGCAGATACATTGGGTTTAAATCAAATAGGTGCTCTATCACCTACTGTGCACTACCTGGAAATTTAGGAAATAACAATAGCACCTATTTCTTAGAGTGGCAAAGATTACATAATGTAATGCATCCAAGTATTTAACACAGTGCTCGGGTAAAGGTAATGGCTCAATCTGTGTTGCAATGTTTTTTGCCATATAATTTTATAATATGAACACTTCCTTAGATCATTAGCCTTCATAAACATCATTTAAAGCTTATAAATGCATACATTTACATAATTATTTGCTTATCACTAACCATGAAGGCTACATCTAAATTTATAATCTCATTAATAACATTTCTCTGCATATGATTTTACAAAGTCATTATCCAAACCATTGAGTGGCATTTCTGTATATGTTTCATTCCCTTGCTTCTATTCTAGACTAATATTTATATTTCATAAAGACATATTAAAATTTCACAATAATAGCTAAGGGCTTGTCTCATTCATTTGCAGATTTTCCTACTCAAGATTTATGATGATGAACAATACATCATCATAATATTCATTTGTGTTATATCCCCTTAAATTTGTAGAGATATGAAAGGAAAAGTCAACTGCAGCTGAAAGTCTTCTTTTAAAGAAAGCATCTGAGAACATTTTATAAAACCTATTTTCAGTGTTGAGAGGCGGCAAGATGGCGGAATAGGCAGGAAGCACACTTAGTCCGGGGGGAGAGAAAGTTTAATATAAGTGGAGATACTGCAGTGTCAAGGAAGAGTAGGGGATGAAACAGCAGAGGAAACTTCCGGAACTAGTGATTCACAGTGGACCTGCGTGGAGAGCGTGGGAGCCCAAGTTCGGGACACCAGCGGCAGACTCAACGCACCAGCGCTGGAACGCGAGGTGAGCCGAACCTCCATAGCCCGAGATACCAGCAGGCAAGCGGAAAGAGGAGGCTAGAGGGAACGAGGCTTGAAACTCCGTGGGGAAAAGTTCACCAGGCTAACTAGAAGAGAGAGAAAAAAAAATAAAAAAAGTGACTGATACGGACACAAGTTTCTCTCTCTCCGCTCACCTCTCACAGGCAAGCAAGACAGAGCAGGCGCCATTTTGGACATACGTCATAAGCAGGGCGACCTCAGGTCTGCACCAGCCCTGAGCCTAGCAGAAAAACCTGACTCTGTGGGGAGGGGTGAAATAACAGGAGATTAGCATCTAACTTGGCAACCCAGTGGGAGACTGCAGGAGAATTGGAGCCCACACTGAGGGCAGCAGAGATTCCCTGTGTGGTCCTTGGGAAAGAGCTTCTGATCTCTGGCTCCTGTGGGTATATCATTTGCCTGCTAACTACCTCCAATTACATTCAGCTGTGCGGAATTACTTCCCTTTTAAATCAAAAAAAGAAAGAGAGATTTACCACACCTAACCTGGGAGTGTCATCCTTGACACACCCTCAACCCTGAGGAACCAAACACAGCTCTCAGTCCACACTCATCTCAAGCCTCTAAGGCTCCACTGAAAGCAGACAGTCCACTTAATATAGAGCCATAGTGTAACAAGAAAAAACACCACAGTGAAGAAACCAAATATCTCCAACATGCCAAACAACAAACGCAAAAACCAAGCTAACAAGAACAAGGAAGAAACTATGACGCCCCCAAATGAAAAAGACACCCCAATTCAAGATTATGAAGATGATGAGATCGAAGAAATGCAAGAAGCGGATCTCAAAAAATTGATAAGAACATTAAGAAGTTCTCAAAAACAAATTCTTGAACTACAGAAATCCTTCATGGACAAGATAGAAAATCTCTCTCGTGAAAGTGAAATATTAAGGAGGAATCAAAATGAAATGAAACAACTAGTGGAACAAGAAACTCTGATAGTGACTAGAAATCATAATGAAATGAAGAGTTCAATAGATCAAATGACAAACACATTAGAGAGCCTTAAAAACAGAATGGGCGAAGCAGAAGAGAGAATATCAGACTTAGAAGACAGAGAACAGGAAAGGAAACAGGCAAACCAAAGAAAAGAAGAAGAAATTAGAAATCTAAAAAATATTGTCAGGAATTTACAGGATACTATTAAAAAACCCAACATTCGGGTTCTAGGAGTTCCTGAAGGCATGGAGAGGGAGAAAGGATTAGAAGGCATTTTCAGTGACATACTAGCAGAAAATTTCCCAGGTTTGGAGAAGGACAGAGGCATCTTAGTACAGGAAGCTTATAGAACCCCTAATAAACATGACCAAAAGAGATCCTCACCACGACATGTTGTAATCAAACTCACCACAGTGAAACATAAAGAAAAGATCCTAAAAGGTGCAAGAGAGAAACGTCGGATCACTCTTAGAGGATCTCCAATTAGACTCACAGCAGACTTCTCATCAGAAACCCTACAAGCTAGAAGGGAATGGCGAGACATAGCCCAGGTACTAAGAGAGAAAAACTGCCAGCCCAGAATATTATATCCTGCAAAGCTCTCATTTGTGAATGAAGGTGAAATTAAGACTTTTCATAGCAAACAGAAACTGAAAGAATTTGTTGCCACTCATCCTGCCCTGCAAAAGATGCTTAAAGATGTCTTACACACAGAAACACAGAAACACCAATATGAAAGAAGGTAAAGGAAGGAAACCTCACAGCAAAAGATCACAGGAAGCTCAATTTCTCTTTGACATAGAATTAAACTCTGATGCTCTGTTAAAGCAATGTGTTAAAGTAATCTATTATGTTCTCTTGATGTCTGTTAAATTCTAATTGTTCAAAAACAGCTGAATTTTTATTAAGAGCTATGGGTTATTTAAATATGTGCTTTTTTCAAAAATTTGAATATCTGCTGCTCATAAAACTAAAGCGTTGTTGGTTCTGTGTTTAGCTGTCCTCCTATAGGTTCCTATGGACTTTTTCCAGCCACTTTTATTGTATTCAGTACTTTTTGATGGCTCTGTAAACAGATGAAGCCAATAATGTATTAACAGTACCAACTGAGAGAAAGTATGGTTAACTGAGGTTACTAAAAAGAAAAAGCAATTCAAATCAATTGGCAATCTACAAAAAGAGTTAAAGATTTTAAAAGCTATTATTAAAATTGATGTATTGGTCTATTATGCTATATTATATGTGTGTACATATTGTATGTCCACATGGGGAAATTTTATTAAGAGTTTTATTTTAAATGGCTTATAGATAAGATTGTCCATAAATTTAAGCTGCTAAAATCAATCAAAGATACATTTTAATTTGTGTGACCTGAATCTGTGTATCATATGTTTTAGACTTGTTGGTAGAAAGAAACTAAAAACATTTTAGATGGTTGTGCTTAAGTTTACTGGCTAAACAAACTACACCATGTTAGATATTTAAGAGGTGTTTTCAAATACATGATTCTTAAAATTTATAGAAGGCATTGGACCTTCTGGTAAATGTTTTCTTAAGTTGTTATCTAATGGTTGAAACGGTTTGCTAAGTATTCATGTGATATTGCTATTGTCAGCAAGTGATCTAGGACTTGCTCCCTCATTTCTCTATTCTAAGCCCAACTTGTTCTTTCATTTCTCTATTCTCTTCAAGGTAGGAAACTAATTCTATTATGAAGGAATCTGTAGGATGCACAATTTAATCTTTAGACCTTATAAAAGAGATGGCTAACATTTTTCTGCAATAGCATAGCCAAAATAAGAACTCAAATAATAATCTCATAGCTAGATTCACTTCGCCATCAGCGAAGTATACAGTAAGTAGAAAAAACCTCCCTTTCAGACCAAAGGGAAAGAAAGTTTTAAAGTGAGAATATAATTTTCCTCATGGGCATTGTCTACCTTAGAAAAACTACTACAGAACATGCCTGTGACTATAGACTTGTAGTTCAGGCCACCGAAGATTAGAGATGGGACACGGGCACTCCCTTGACTTGCATCCTCTGGTCTGCTTTAACACAAACCAGGAGGAAAAGAAAGCTCGGCATCAGAAGCAATGGGTGGCAGGCCTATTAATGGCTGATCTGTACAGTGATCTGCCCTCAAGGAGACCCAACAGGCCAGTCCACTGCAGTGGCTTTCAATGTGGTAAGCCTGGGCTTCAGCAGAAGTCAGCTTGTGAAGAGCCCTGGCAGCTCTGCCAAGAGTTGGATCACTGGAAATGGACCTGCCCTGGAGTCGAAGGATGCCCAGGTCAGAGCCACAGATCTTATTGGCTCTAAGCTGAAAAGCCCTTCACTCAGCCCAACTTCCAAAGTGACCACTGCAGCTGAGGGGACGGCCAAGTAGGGTCAGCAACATTGCAGGCAGAACTGTAAATTTCTTGTTAGAGATGCCACCTGCCTTTACCTGGCCAGCTCTCCTCCCAGGCCAGCCAAGTAATGAAAGTCAACAGAGTGCCTTCCCCTAGGAGGTTCACACCTCCCTTAGGATATACCCCATGTGAAGAGATAGATAGGTCTGGGCCTCTGAATTTACAAGGCCTAAAGCCCACCAGATTATTATCAAGCCCCTTCTATCAGGTTCTATTTGCCTCTCAATCAGAAAAATTACTTGTAGCTTAGACAGCACCTTTCTTAGCTCCTCTAATAATGACTCTGTCCTTTGTTCTAGGCCCTATCTAGTGCACTTGGGCCTCATTCCTTTGTAATCATAACCTCTACTCTACCACCAATGGCTCTACTCCCAACATGTGTGTACTGATGGTCCTCTTCCCCACTTAATGCTGTATAATTGTTCAAACCTGGTAAATGCCACTCTTAGGATCATTGGTTACTATCCTCACTCTGTCTTTTATGACCTTGTCTAAATATGATCAGAGTCGGTGAACTTGGAAGGCTTCCATAGCCTTGGCAACTCATGACGACAGCCTAGGATGGTTACTGGCGCCATAAACTAGAGTGTCAATTTGTTGGGTCAACAACAGGAGCCACTGTGCGCTTGCTCCTCATGTGGGATCTCTGTCCTTAATGTGCTGTACATTGTGATTTAATGCTATAACTAGTACTCAAACAGTATGTTTCACTTTGTGTTTCTATGTGGGTGCAAACTGTTGAAATCTTTATACTAAATTGATCTTCTGTATATAAAGAGAATTGAAAATGAATCTTGATGCAAATGGAAGGGGAGAGGGAGCGGGAGGGGGGAGGGTTGCGGGTGGGAGGGAAGTTATTGGGGGGGGGGGGAAGCCATTGTAATCCATAAGCTGTACACTGGAAATTTATATTCATTAAATAAAAGTTAAAAAAAAAAAAAAAGCCTATTTTCAGCCCATGTAGGAATTACGCCAGTGAAATCTCCCCCTCTAGACATGTTGAGGGGTATTGTGTATTCCAAATCTCTTTCCTGTGGGTGAGCATCATGTTTTTGAGGACAGGTGATAAAAGCATGGTTATTCTATTCCATTTTAGTGTTTTTGAGGACTTATTCTTGAAGGGACAGGGACTCTCTTTTTTGGGGGCAAGCTAAAATCAAATCTTGGATCTCTTTATGTGGCAGCTGTTGCAAAATGTAGGAATTCAATAGGGAAGGAAGAATCAGTCAAAAATTTTTCAGTTGATTTGTTTAACCATAATTCTTTTATTCATTTTTGACTTTTTATCAAAGATAACTTCATTAAATATTTACAGGTATAGGTTATTCAGGACTTCCTGAGGTGAATTTTCTTCCTCTTTTGAATTATTTTGGAAGTCACAACACCCTTGACTCTTCCCTCTGTACACGTTTTAAGGTGGGGAGAGAAGAAAGGCTGCAAAGAGGCCAGGTTTCATGAGCTCAACATGACTCTGAGTCCCCAGAACAAGGTGGTGCAGCCATGATGACATCTGTGTACAAAATCCTTTCTCCTTTTTTGTGGCACTCCATGGTATCAACTTCTATGAAGTCTCAGAGAAAGTAATGAATACCATGCATAGTTGTCAATCTAATGGTAAATATAATACATTAGTATTATTTTTGTAGCACTAAGGACCTTAGCAATGAAAAGAATTATTAAATTTCTGAACATGCATACATATAAAATTTTTAAACACATACTGTCATATTGAAGAAAAACAAAGAAATTCTCCCCAAAGCACTTCTGCTTTTAGAAAATATATATTCCACCCAAAAATCAAAGGTTTGTTAATTACATTTTTTAAACTACTATGCAGTGATTCAGATCTTATCCTGTGAGGGGCCAATTCTATCATCAAATATTATAACAAATATAATAAGGCTGAGGGAATCATATTATATGACAGTGGAACAACAACAAGGAAGTCAGAAGGCATAGTTTGGCAATGATTTTCTTAAAATATGCCAAGTGTGTGGGCTGCTGTGGGTTCTCAACCCCTGGGTTTTGTAGAACAATTCAGGACTTTGGAGGATTGTTAGTAAGCTGATGTTAGCTATTCCCTCTAATTCTGCCCTTTTTTCATATCAGCTTCTCTGACGTTCATACCATTCCCTTGGGTCTTTGTGGTATAATCTTGTCAGAGGAAGCTAGGGCATTTTTAAAGATACATGGCTACCAAGTGTGATGATATTTTGGAAATAACAGGGTTCATGAGTTCTTTAGATTCTACCAACTGTGGATATTTGAAACACTCTTGCATCTTTACTAAACCTGCAGACTTTTTTCTTGCCATTGTTTCCCAAACAATGTAATATGGCAAGTATTTCCATCATATATACACTGCTTCAGATATTATAAGTGTATAGAGGTCATTTAAAGTATACAAGAAAGTATGCATATGTTCTATGAACACACTACACCCTTTATGTAAGTAGACAAATCCTCCATGGATACTGAGGGGCTACTGTATACCATTGTGTGTATTTGAATCTTAATTCTATTATTCCCTGTGAGTGTGATCTTGGGCAAGTTTTTTCCCTGCCTAAATATCACCTTAGCCATCTATGACATTAGAATTTCAATACTTACCTGGAAAGTTCATAACAAGAAATAAATGTGTGGCACAAACACCAACTAAGATAAAAGTCGAGCTATTATTCTGGTCTCCTTTTCTCCTCTTCCATTCTTAACTCCAACACATTAGCAGCTATTATCAGCTCTACTTTCAAAATATTTTCCAAGTCCCCACACCTCCCTCTCTCTCTCTGTGTTACCGTCTTAGTCCAACGGTTATCATTTGTCTCTGTGGCACCAGTGCAGCCTCCTAAATAGTCACCCTGCTACCTCCATCTTAGTGGTTTATGTATGGTCACCAGAATGGCCAGGAGAGCTCTTAAAAATACAGTACATATCGTGCTTGCCATCTGCTAAAGCCTTCCAGTGAATTTCCATCTTATTCAGAATACATGCTAACTTCCTTTCACAATCGACAATGTCCTGCATCTTGCCCTTGCACAGTCTGATCTCTCCCCACATGGCGATGCTTCCCCTCCTCCTGTCTCTTCCTGCCACGTGGGGCCCTGGCTGCTTTCCCTTGAGGAGGCTGAGCTGTGTTTGCCTTGGAGCCTCTGCCCACACTGCTTCCTTTACTTGAAAACAGCTTTCAATAGACATGCCTCCAAGCCTGTCCTTGTCATTTAGGTTTTATTCTTCCCTAACTTCTAATTCAGAGGAGCTTCCCTTCCAGTCACTCTCTGTTAAATTAATCTATTTTTCTTTCTGTCTTACTGGTATCCTCAACAGTAAAATCTTTATATCCTTACTTCTTTGTTTGCTTTTCCCCCTACTGCAATGCAGGCTCACCAAGGGGCCTGGTAGGATGTAGGTTCTCTCAGGAGTCTCATTCAGCATTGCATTTTCAGCAGAAAGGATAGCACCTTACAGGTGATAACTACTCAACAAACATAAGATTAAGAAGTACATAACCCCTCTATTAATATATGATAATAAATGCACAATTAAAGTCATTGTCGTTCAATTTCCGGGGTAATTCTGTTGCAGGTGGGAGAAGCATAAATATTGCAGTCATATCTAAATTTTATCCAGATAAATTGAAAAATAAGTTTAATCTTCAGTTTTGATATGACTTTGCACTTCTTGATTTGTAGTTATAACTTGTTTCATTATTGCTTCATTTATAAACTAAATGCTTATCAGGAATAAGAAAGATCATTAATTTTTATATTTAATCAGTATTTTGACAGATATCTTATTAATGTGACATATAAAATTTGACCAAAATACAAGTGGTGTGGTGCTATGCAAAAACACTGACTTACATTTAGGAGAAAAACATCGTAAGTGGTTATCTTGTTATTGTTGTTAAGTATAAAAAGTGGTATATAGTCTAGTGGTATATAGTCTAGCTTGCTCTCCAAGCACTTTTTATCTCATTTTGTTATTAAATAAGGCACTATTTATTACAGCTGAGTTATTAATTTTGCAACAACAAATAACTCCCAATCCAATATTCCCTAATATTCCCTGATGTGAAACATATCTTTTCAAGTAGGCATTTCCATTCTACTTTAAAAGAGAAAGAAGCAATATTTTCCAAACATCTCTTAAATTATCTGAGCTTTTTTCTGGTCTGTAATATAGAAGATATTGCCACTGAAACTTTTTTTTTTTTATTTATTTTTTTTTTTTTGACAGGCAGAGTGGACAGTGAGAGAGAGACAGAGAGAAAGGTCTTCCTTTTGCCGTTGGTTCACCCTCCAATGGCCGCCGCGGTAGCGCGCTGCGGCCGGCGCACCGCGCTGTTCCGATGGCAGGAGCCAGGTGCTTATCCTGGTCTCCCATGGGGTGCAGAGCCCAAGCACTTGGGCCATCCTCCACTGCACTCCCTGGCCACAGCAGAGAGCTGGCCTGGAAGAGGGGCAACTGGGACAGGATCGGTGCCCCGACCGGGATTAGAACCCGGTGTGCTGGCGCCGCAAGGCGGAGGATTAGCCTGTTGAGCCACGGCGCCGGGCCACTGAAACTTTTTAAAAGTTATTTTTAAAGATTTTTTTTAATTTATTTGAGAGGTAGAATTGCAGACAGTGAGAGGGAGAAACAGAGAGAAAGGTCTTCCCTCTGTTGGTTAACTCCCCAGATGCCCACAATGGCCAGAGCCACACGGATCCAAAGCCAGGAGCCAGGTGCTTTTTCCTGGTCTCTAATGTAGGTGCAGGGACCCAAGAACTTGGGCCATCTTCTACTACTTTGCTGCTTTGCCAGGCCATAGCAGAGAGCTGGATTGGAAGAGGGGCAGCCGGGACTAGAACTGGCGCCCATATGGGATGCTGGTGCCACAGGTGGAGGATTAACATACTGAGCCATGGCACAGGCCCCTTTTTTTAAAAAAAAAATATTTTTTTATATGAAAGGCAGAGAGAGAGAGAGAGAGAGAGAGAGAGAGAGAGAGAGAATCTTCCATCCTCTTATTCACTCTGTAAATGCCCACAGTGACTCGGGGTTGAGCCAGGCCAAAGCTAAGACCTAGGAGCTTCTTCTGGGTCTCTCATGTGGGTAAGGGGCTCAAGCACTCGGGTCATCTTCCACTACCTTCCCAGGCCATTAGCAGGGAGCTGATCAGAAGTGGAGCAGCCAGGACTCGAACCTGTGCCTACAAGGGATGGAGGTGTCGCAGGCAGAGGCTTAATTTGCTGCGCCACAACCCTGGCCCCACAGTTGCGGAAATCACAGTAAAATTCTGTTAAAGAGTAAGTCCATATAATTCCAATGTGAACAGGCTGTTTATTAAAGTGCTGTGATTACATCCCCTACATGAGATAGCGCCACTCTGTCACTAAGCATAATGGAGGATCATTTAAAAAGTCTGGTCCTTCTACAAGTCTGCTAAAGGGGAAACATTAGGGAAACTCAATAATTGTTTACTTAAAGAACAAAAATAAAAACACCTAGAAAGCCGTCAGAGGAATATAGCACTAAGTATATTTAATGTTTAAAAATGCATTTATTTGGGAAGCAGAGAGAAGAGAGAGAAAGACACAGCCCATCTGGTTCACTCCCTAAATGCCCACAAGAGTTGGGGTAGGGAGGAAGCCAGCTGCTAAGAATGTAACTCAATTCAGATCTCACACACGGGTGGCAAGAATCCAACTACTTCAGCCGTTGCTGCCGTCTCCTATGGTCTGCATTGGCAGCAAGCTAGAGTCAGGAGCTGAAACCTGGACTCAAACCCAGGCATTCCAATGCGGAACGTGGGCATCTTGACTGCCAGGCTGATAACCTTTGTGAAACTTGGTATATTTAACTGTGTGCTTTGGTGCCAAGGTGTGTGTGTGTGTGTGTGTGCACACGCACATTCACGCATACTTTTACCTGTTAATATGATTGTTTTTTATGTTTTTAAAAAAGATGTATGTTTTTTTGAAAGGCAGAGTTACAAAGAGAGAGGAACACACACACACACACACACGTATATACACACATGCAGAGAGAGAGAGAGAGAGAGGAGAGAGAGACAGAGAGAGAGAGAGAAATCTTCCATCACAGGTGGCAGCTTGACTCTGCACAACTACAGCCCCCTGATTTTTATGTGAAATTATGTTAAATTATTCCTACATTACTGGTCATGGTGTATTACTATTCTGTGTATTTTAGGCTGATTTTTGTAAAAAAATTTAAATCTCTCTTTATAGAGGATATTGGTATAAAATTTTCAATTTTTGAAATGTATTTCTTACTTCTGGTTCAAAATAATGCTGAACTAGATAATAAGTTGGGATATATCATATTTTTAAAAACCATTTATTTATTTATTTCAAAGGCAGAGTTATGGAGACAGATAGAAGAAGAGACAGAGAGAAATCCTCCATCTGCTGGTTCACTCCCAGATGGCCACAAAGGCCAGGGCTGTGCCAGGCTGAAGTCAGGGGCCAGGAGCTTCCTTCGAGTTTGCCATGCTGATGCAGGGGCCCAAGGACTTGGGACATCTTCCACTGCTTTCCCAGGCCATAGCTATATTGGAAATGGAACAGCTGGGACACGAATTGGTGCCCATACAGGGTACCTGCAATGCAGACAGTAGCTTAACTCGCTGTGCCACAGTGCCGGCCCTGATAATATTCTATTTAATATATAACTGATATTAATTGCTTGTTGACTTCACCCATGAAGTCATTGGTGTCCTGGAATTTCTTTCTGAGGTTTCCATTTATTTAGTGTGTGTGTGTATATATATATATATATATATATATAAACATATATATATATATAATTTTATTCCATCTATTACCTTTTTCTTATTTGTAGTCTTAGATTTATTTTCAAACTGGGGGAAGGAGACAAATTCATAGTACTCTACACACTGTTGGGAAAATAAAATCCCCTCTGGTGGTGGCCCTGAGAACGTCAGATTTCATGTGCTCATAAATATGATCAAATGATCTTACCTACAGAGATAGCTACAAACAATTGGCTAAAACCATGAAATTAAAAAAAAAAAAAACTTACTGGCTCTAGGAGTACATTTTGGTAGTGTGTGTGTGTGTGTGTGTGTGTTTTAAGATTTGAAAGCTGGAGTTACAGAGGGGGCAGGCACATGGAGAGAGAGGAAGAGAGAGCGAGCGAGAGAGAGGATCTTCCATTTGCTGATTCACTCCCCAAATGTCTGCAATGGCTGGAATTGGGCCAGGCTGGGAGCTAGGAGCTTCATCCTGGTTTCTCAGATTGGTGGCAGAATCTTCTGGTGCTTTCCCAGATGTATTTACAGGAAGCTGGATCAGAAGTGGAACAGCAGGTACACAAACTGGCACCCACTACGGGATGATGGCATTGCAGGTGGTGGCTTAACCCACTATGCCACAACTCTACTTCTGAAGAATATGTCCATTGAATTGAAGGTGCTTAACTTACTGATGTCAAGATGTTCATTGTAGTCCCTTATTATATTCTTAACTCATCTATTAACTATAATGATAATATTTTTCTCATTACTTATTTTGGCAGGATAGTAGTTTGTCTCTTTGCTTTTCCTTAACTACTTGCCAGGAGATTTATCATTTTTATTGAATTTCTCAATAATAACTTTTATTTTTTATTAATACTCACATTACTTTAAATTTTAATTCCCTTAATTACTGTCCTGGCCTCCATTATTCTCTTTATTTTGCCACTTTTAGCTTCATTTGCTCTTTGTCTTATTGCATCACTAGAATTTAAAATCAATAATTTTAGATCTTTGTCCTGATGTAATATTTATTTTATACTCGACATTTTCTTATAACACCATTTTAATCCTATCACTAAACTGTTTCATATTTTGTTTTTGTTTTTTATTCAGAATATTGTCTAATTTATATTTTTCTGTTTTGGTTGCTATTTTTTTTTTTTTGACCTACTGGTTATTTAGAAATGTTTGGTATTTTGTTTCAGAATATTTGGGAGCTGTGCAGATACCCTTTTATTATTAATTCAAGTTGAATTCTTTTGTGATTGGAGTAAATACTTGGTGTGATTTGAATACTTTTTTTTTAAAGATTTTATTTATTTATTTGAGGGATAGAGTTACAAACGACTTGAATGCTTTTTAATGTTTCGAGATTTCATTTTATGAGCCTAAATTTGGTTTATCATGTTTTGAGTGCAGTGGGAAAAAATGTTGATTGTACAGTTAATGCTTAGAGAGATCTGTGAATGTCTATTAGGCCAAGTTTGCTGGTGATACTATTCAAGATTATCTTTTTAGTGATTGCCTGTTTAGTTGTTCTTTCAGTTACTAAGCCGGTGGCTTGACTGTATCAATTCTTGTCTGTTTTCTTTTCTTTTTGCATACTGACATGTCTTCTGATGAATGAACCCTCTACATTCCTGAAATAATTATTAAGACTGATATTAAAAGAGCCACTACCATTTTTCTTTTATTAGAGTTGGATGAGTATTATCTGCATAATTTATTTCTAACTTATTTGTGTCATAAAGTGGATTTCCTTTAGGCAACATCTAGATGAATCTTGGTAATTTTTTTATTTATTTATTTTTTATTAAACTTTTATTTAATGAATATAAATTTCCAAAGTACAGCTTATGGGTTACAATGGCTTCCCCCTCCCAAAACTTTCCTCCCACCCACAACCCTCCCCCCTCCCGCTCCCTCTCCCCTTCCTATCACATCATGATTCATTTTCAATTCTCTTTGTATACAAAAGATCAGTTTAGTATATATTAGGTAACGATTTCAACAGTTTGCCCCCATATAGCAACACAAAGTGAAAAGAAAAGAAAAAAAAATACTGTTGGAGTACTAGTTATAGCATTAAATAAGGGTGTACAGCATATTAAAGACAGAGATCCTACATGATATATATATTTTTAAATTAATTAATTTTCTATGCCATTTCCAATTTAACACCAGGTTGTTTTTTTTTTTTTCATTTCCAATTATCTTTATATACAGAAGATCGATTCAGTATGTAATTAGTAAAGATCTCATCAGTTTGTACCCACGCAGAAATACAAAGTGTAAAAATACTGTTTCAGTACTAGTTACAGCATCACTGCACATTAGACAACACATTAAGGACAGATCCCACATGGGATGTAAGTACACAGTGACTCCTGTTGCTGACTTAACAATTTAACACTCCTGTTCATGGCGTCAGTAATCTCCCTAGGCTCTAGTCATGAGTTGCCAGGGCTATGGAAGCCTTTAGAGTTCTCTGACTTTGATCTTGTTCCAATAGGGTCACAGTCAAAGTGGAAGTTCTCTCCTCCCTTCAGAGAAAGGTACCTCCTTCTTTGATGGCCCCGTTCTTTCCACTGGGATCTCACTAACAGAGATCTTTCATTTAGGTCTTCTTCTTTTTTTCCTTTTCCATGGTATCTTGGCTTTCCATGCCTACAATACTCTCATGGGCTCTTCAGCCAGATCCGAATGCCTTAAGGGGAATCTTGGTATTTTTAAATCCAACTGGGTAACCTCTGACTTTTCAGTAGTTAGTTAGGCATTTAATGTGTTATTGATACAGTTGTGTTTAAATCAATCATCTTTATGTATACTTTATATATGTTACATCTATATTTGTCAACTATTTATGATCTTTAAAATATAGAGTATAGAAATTATAAAATTGAATTGTAAGCTACAATTCTTTTTTGTTAATGTTGTGGTTCCCTTAGGATTTAGAGTATAGATAATTAGTTTATCGTAGTCTACTTTCAAGTAATAATATACTCTTCAAGCCTTATATTAATCCACTTATTTTTCCCTTTTCTGTTTTTTGTTATTAATTGTTTTGTCTTAAATTTTAGTCTAAATTCATGTTATAAATTTCATATTCCACTATTATTTTTGCTTTACACAGTTGGTTATGTTTTAAAGAAAATTAATATGAAAAATATCCTCTCATTTAGACAGGTGATTACCATTTCTTCTATACTTTTCTATGTGGATCCTATTTTCATTTTTCTTTTTTTAAGTATTTTTATGATTTATTGTAACACAAATCTGCTGTAATAAATTATATCAGCTCTTTTAGTCCTGAAATGCTTTTATTTCACTTTCCTTTTAGCTGCAAGTTTTTTATTTAAGATTAATATACGTGTTGTTGATAATATTTTAATTTGTCATGTAACTTGTCTTGTTCCTGCTGAGAAATCCATCAGCATTATTTTTGTTCCTCTATATGCATTGTATATTTTACTAACTGCTTTAAGACTTTTCCCTTTTATCATTGATTTTTTTTTTTTTGACAGGCAGAGTGGACAGTGAGAGAGAGAGACAGAGAGAAAGGTCTTCCTTTGCCGTTGGTTCACCCTCCAATGGCCGCCACGGCTGGCGTGCTGCGGCCGGCCCACCACACTGATCTGATGGCAGGAGCCAGGTGCTTCTCCTGGTCTCCCATGGGGTGCAGGGCCCAAGCACTTGGGCCATCCTCCACTGCACTCCCAGGCCACAGCAGAGAGCTGGCCTGGAAGAGGGGCAACCGGGACAGAATCCGGCACCCCGATCAGGACTAGAACCCGGTGTGCCGGCGCCGCAAGGCGGAGGATTAGCCTAGTGAGCCGCGGTGCAGGCCTTATCATTGATTTTAAGCAAGTTATTGTGATGTGCCTTAGTATAGTATTTGATGATTAGGTTCATTGAGTTTCACAGATATGTTTTCATCAAATTTTAAATACTTTTGGTTGTCAATTATAAAATAAATGTCTTACTTCTCCTCTATTTTGGAGATTCCATTTAAATTTATTTGTCCTTGTGAAAATTTCAATGTTTTTCTCCTGTGTTTCATTTGGATAGTTCTTTTGCTTTACTTTCATGTTGATGATGTCCTGTTCCACAATTCCTAACCTAGAGTTAATATTATGCAATGAATTCTTCACTTTAGATATTATAGATTTCATCTAAGCAAGTTCAGCTTGGATCCTTTTAAAATATCTCTTCCATATCTCTCCTTAGCAGATTTACTCTCCCTGTAGCTTCTTGATCACATAAAAAACACTTGTAAGAAGATTTTATTTTATTTTCTTGCTTACTAATTCTATGATCTCTGTTATATGCATTTCAGTTTCTTTTTAAGATTTATTTATTTACTTGAAATTATGAGTTACATAGAGATAGAAGGAGAAGCAGAGGGGGGGGGAGGTCTTTCATCCATTGGTTCACTCCCCAGTTGTGCAATGGCCAGAGCTGTGCCTATCTGAAGCCAGGAGCCAGGAGTTTCTTCCGGGTCTCCCATGTAGATGCAGGGGCCCAAAAATTTGGGCCCTCTTTCCCAGACCATGGCAGAGAGCTGGAACAGAAGTGGAGCAGACAGGACTCAAACCGGTGCCCATATGGGATGCTGGCACTGTAGGCAGCAGCTTTACCAGATATGCCACAGTGCCGGCTCCATATTTCAGTTTTAATTTATTGCCCCCCCCCTTTTCACATTATGGGTTATACTTTATATCCTTTGCATTCATGCTTGGTGGTTTCTTATCAAACATTGGGCATTGTGAATTTTACCTTATTGATACTATTTATTTATCTAGTTATTTTTTTGGTAAAATACTCCCTAGATTTGTTCTCCCACAGTTAATTCACTTGTTCTTGTGGATCTTGCTTGTAGGTTTATTTGCTAAGATAGGAGCAAATGAGTGAAGCAAGACTCTTCTTAATACCCTAATGTCACATGAGGAATAGGGTATTCCACTCTGGCTGTGGCAACAATCACTCTTCTTCGCACTATTTTCTCTAACATGTTTGGGTGCTTTTCTGGTCTTGAGTAGTTGCTTCACACGAGTACTTCTCATTACTCAAACTGTCACTAACTCCAGATGCATGTGCACCGTCAGACTTTTACCAGGACAGCCTGCTCAGTCAGAGCTGGATTCCCCAAGCAGACATTTGGAGTTCTTTCACTGGGCGGGTCCCTTCCCTCTAGCACTCTTCTGTGAATGCCATCTTGGCTCCAGTTTCATCTCCTCAACTGGGACATGCTGGCCTCTTTATCAGGTCCCATTGTCAGCACTGTGTCCTGGAAATGTTCTCCACCCAGTAATCTGGGACCCATATCATTTGTTTCTCATCTTTCTGGAATAGCTCCTTCATTCTCTAGTGTCAAATCCCTTGTGAGTTTATTTCTTTTTTTTTAATATAGTTCTTTTAATGCAAAAGATAAATCTAATTATTATTTCTCCATTCTGGTTACATGTGAGCATGAACTATCACATTCAATTTTATAAGTTACTATGAACAATTAATAAACCCATCGATGGCAAATACCTTAAAGATTGAAGAAAGCTAAGTAACATAATAAATACCCTGGTTACTCATGTACATTAACAACTAGGGAAAGAGAATTTGAAATAAAAGAAATTCTAAGAAGTAAGGGAAGATATAGTAGGAAAGTAATACAATGAATGACGAAAAATAAAATAGGTTTTGGAACACAGCAAAGCTTAAATATGCAGGATGACTGGAAGAAGCATGAGGAGGGCTGTAAAGCCAACCGAGTGGAGAGGAGATGCTGGCACTCCCAGGAGGCACAGTTAGTGTTTTCCTTCAGTACACACAGCAGGGCGGGGAGTGGCTTCACCATGGTTAGTTGGTTTCCACTGGCATATTTAGTCCTTTCTTGTTCTTTATTGGCATTCTTCCACCACCTGCAGATGCATGCTGGGAACAGGGCTTCTGTTGAACAGCTGGCGTGGACAGCTGCCGCAGTAGTTACCAGGAAACTGAAGCAAGGAATGGTTAACCAGGTCCTGGCTGTTTTCCCTTTCCTGCTGACTTGACTGGTAAATGTTATTGAGGTGCAGTCACTGCGTTAGGTGCATTGATGACTCTAATTAAGTTTAGAAAAGAACCAAAGCATGTGTGTGTGTCTGTGTGTGTATCTATCTCAAAAGAATTATCCTTCTGTGGTTGATTGTGCTCTTTTTGCACCAATATACTGTCTTGCGGAAGTAATTTCATATCTGTCAGAATCAGGCTGCTTCATTCTCATAACTTAATACTTTATATTAAAAATCATTTATTTATTACACATCCATGAGCCATCTGATTCCCTGATTTTTAATTATTACTGCTTTAAAATCCCAGACTGATCATTTGACACATAACTATAGCCAATCTTTTTTTCACTTTGTAAAGATAAAAGTCAGTTCAAAGAAATAAAAATGTTTGTTTCCTAAAGAGAGAAATCTGATTGATTATAGTTTGCTGCATGTTGGAGACAGGAAATATTTCTATCTGAAATTGAATCAAATCACAACGATGGATCAGGAAACAGAGAGGAATTTTCACCACCTCTAAAGTAAGATAAGGAGAGACTTATCTAGAAACATATTTAATCTATTTGCATTTACAATCATCGTTGCCTCATAAATGTATTTACTTTTGTAGGAAAGAATCTTTTAGGTTTAAAATCCTATTTCCCATTTTAAGTCTTTTGTCTAGTCTATTGAGCCATACATTTGATATAATTGGTATTCATTTATTCATCCGAGCCTTGGATATCATGGACATAACATGACACAACTCTTGCATTGGAGATAACACAAGGATAGTAATTAAATTTTATATTTGAGCTATACCTACTTCCTCAGCTTCATTCTTTTATGCCTAATACTTCTAATTTTACTTTCATATAAATAAATCAAAATTATATGACCTTTCTTCTTAGACTTATGCATAAAGCATTTACTGATTTTTCCAATTTTTGGGAAATGATTCATGATTGATGGTTAACTGGCTATCAGAGAGAAAAAATAAAGACTGAGCAGTTTCTTTGACCAATTCTCATGATATCAACACTGCTACTGTAACTGGTTTCTTGGATATTTATTTACTGTCTTTCATTACTCAGAAATGGCTGGCTCCAATACAAACATCTACAACTTATTAGTAGAATTTGGATTAGAAATAATTAGTTTTTCTTGCAGCATATCATTAGATATCTCTTAGAAATCTCAGACACACATAATGTCATTACCTCCTGCTGAGCCATTAGCTTCTCTCAAGATGAGTACATTCAGCTTCTGCCATGTTTGTCTTTCCCTGGGAAATCTGCTTTATCTCTATATTCAGTTACTCTAATTCTCTCCCACCCCGCCTGCTCTGTTTTTTTTCTCTCTTTTCCTCTCTGTTTTTTTCTCTCAGCAGATCATTTCTGTTTTCCAAACTTTCACCTTTTGACCTTCTAGATTTAGAATGGTCAATTCCAGGTTTCCTTGAAAATTAAATTTTATCTGAAAAGAGTCATACTTTTGAATGATATTAGACTTAACATTTTAAAGACATTATCAATAGAGACATTAAATAATGATATTATTTAGGAATAAATCCAGGATGTAGAAATATATTCTCATTATACATGAAATTCTAATTTTATCATAAAGAATAATACCCCAAATGATGCATTAAACTCAATAATAGTTTTATTTATTTTTCAAATAATTATCATCTCAAGTTCAGTTATGGCACAATAATAAGTTTGATCAATTTAAACATAATAAGTATTTGATAATGTCTTTAACAGCTTAAGATTTCCTGTTTATTTTCTAACTTGTCATAGATGCAATAAATCAAGGCTACAGCAGTGACTTGGGTCCTTCATGGGAACTCCATTAAGCCCTATTTAGGAAACTGGGCAGTAAGCAAAGCTCAATCTTTCATCTGGTGCTTATGGGGACCTTTTTAATCTTTCAGGGAAGCAGGAGAGCACAGTGGGAAGAAGCAAGAATCTGTAATCAGAAATACCTGGGTTCAGATTCTAAATCTATAATATACCTGGCTTCCTCATAAACCCGATGAAAATCAGCGTCCTCATCTGGTCAGGAAGAGTGAATGGATATAAAATTTTTAATAGAAATACCATAAACAGAAGTATAATAAGGAAAACTGTTATTTTACTTCCATATCTTAAGATTAAATATTTGATGAAAATCTAGCTGTAATTAAAAGGTCTAGATATACCCACTCCCAAAACTAAAAAAACAAACACAAAACAAAACAACAAAAGCTCTGTAGCTTCTGCAATTGGTGAAGATAAAATCATTGTAATTCATAATACTTATATTTAATATGTCTCATCCAAATCTGATTAGAAGATTACAAAAAGAGAGCAACAGTTTGCTTCCTGATGATCTCAATGTATCTGTCTAAAAATGTGCTGTACATCAAATTGATGAGAGTCTGTCTCATTCTGTGAGTAGCTAGAAAAACTTTTTGGATATTCTCAATGAGTTTAGCATTATTATCTCCAGCAGCATTCTTAAAAAGCTATATATTTATTTATTTTAATGGCAGAGAGACCTACAGAAAGAGAGAGCTGGAGACAGACAAAGAGAGATCTTCCATTTGCAGGCTTAGTCCTCAAATGCCCTAAAAACCCAGGACTTGGCCATGCTGAAGCTAGGATGAAGGATGTCAAAACAAGCCTCTTAGATGGGTGTCAGGGTCCCAAGTACTTGAGCCATCACCTGCTTTCTCCAGGTTTTTGGAATTGGAAACCAGACTGAGACTCCAATACAGGAATGGGGATGTGGCACAAGGGAATTCCAGGGAGGGACTTACCCACTGCATCAAATGCCTGCCCCAACATTTTTTCATTCTTAACCTTTATTATGATGTTGACTTCTGTGAGTTTCATATTAGGGAAATGTGGAAATCAGAGAAAAGGACCAAGAGCCACATAAAGCATAATAAATATCTCTCATTTTAAGAATTTCTTTTGCATATCCAGACTCTGAAACTTTGAACATTATGATTACCTAAGAAAATGTACTGCAAGATCATAGGAGATCAAGCAATATAACAAATTTAATGGCTAAGATGCTGATTTCATGAGGAAAAGTAATCATAGAAATCATTGAACAAAACTAAGAAAATACTAGGTGCCAGGAACAAATAGAGAAATCAAAATTAGAGTAATAAAGGAAGGAAATAAATAATAAGACATGCTCATGCTGCTTTGGTGCCTTGTAGTTTTGAAAAAGTTTCATGGCATAGAGGCTAGAGATTAGTCATTTTTTGTACTCAGGGGTAAAATACTTGTCCTCAGTGTTTGGGTGAACATGACTAAAGCCTCCAAAAGAACTTTGGATTCTTTAAAGTCTAATTAATACATGATGTGGATGTGAGAAAATGCAAACAGGGAGCAAAGATACTTTCTCACTATATTATGGTATATAATTTAAGTGAAGTAATACAAAGCCACCATCAAGCCATGTTGTGACATTCACATTTAGACTCCTTGCTGATATAGTTTCCACAAGCAAACAAGTTAACGTAAATAGGTCCAGAACTAAGCTACTTTTCCAAATTCAAGTCAAAGATAACTACATGGAAAAACCAGTTGCTCTTGAAGAAGAGTTAACATTAAGGAACAAAATGGAAACAAAATCTTACATCTCACATGAGGAAATGTACCAACATGAAGAAGTAAACAAAAAGAAAGGTAGGAGAAATCAAGAACATGACCCAAATTATTATTGTCTATACCCTTATGTTTTGAAGTGTTATAACAAAGAAAACATAAATCTTTGACACACATTCTAAACATTGATCATCTTTTGGCTCTTCCAAAAAGAAAATATTATTGATCCTAATTTAGAATATGATCATTTGATAGTATCAGAATAGTCTGACATGTTTGGTTCTTTCTCATTTATGCAGAAAACAAGAACTTGGCAAAATTCAACACTCGTTTATTATGACAACACTTGGGAAGCAGGAATACAAGAGGACACCCCCACTTGATAAAGAGCACCCACAAAATCCCAACAACAAATAATATTCTCAATGGTGAAAAACTGAATGCTTGCTTTCTAGAACCACAAACAACACAAGGATGTCCACAATCTTAGTATTTCACAATAGAATTTTGGATGTTCTAACCAGTGTAGCAAGGAAAAGAAACATTAGATATACAGAGTGAAAAGGAAAAAGTAAATCTATCTATTTGCATATGATGTGGCTATGTAAAAAAAAATTCCCTAAAGTGTTACTTAAATTCCAACGGTTAAATAATTTATAAAATAATGTGGCAACGATGATCGTTAGAAGATTACAATACAAAAAACAGTATCCTTTTTATGCCCTATCAATGAATACATGGAAACAAAAATTAAAAGTACTCAAGTAATACCATTTTCAGTGGCTCAAAATATGAAATATTTGGGTGTAAATTTCTTAAATTATGGATAGGATTTGTGTTCTGAAAATGATGCTATAATGAAGAGAAAAATTAAAAGATCTAAATAACTCAAAAGACATATCATGCTTATGTGTTGGAAGAGTCAACATAGTATAAATATCACTTCTTCACAAATTAATATACAAAGTTAATGAAATACCTACAAAAACCTCAACAAGATTTTCTGCATTATAAACAAATCCACATTAACATGCAAAGGATATAAGAGAAATAATTTGAAAAAGAAGAGAAACTTAGAGGAAGATGCTAAGCAAATTAAAGACATGTTGTATAGTGACAGTAATTAGTATTATGTGAAATTATTAGTATTATGTGAAATTATATTATATATATTGATTATATATGCATATATATCATGAAATGGAACAGAGATTCCTGGAATAGACACATATAAATGTGCTCCACTGATTCCAATAAAGATGGAAAGCAGTTCATCGTAAGGATATCCTCTCAATAAATCCTGCTGGAATAATTGGATATCCATAGGCAAAAAAAAAAAAAAAAGAGGAAAGAATGAAGGAGGCAGGAGGAGAGGAAGAAGAAGATAGAGGAAAAAAGAGAGAAAGAAAAGAAAGAAAAAAAGGAAGAATGGAAAAGAGAAAGAGAGGGAGAGAGGGAGGGAGGGAGGGAAGGGAAAGAACCTTGAATTAAGTCTTACACTTTTTATAAAAATTAATTAGAAAGAATAATGGACTCAATTATGAAATAAAAATTGTAAAATTTTAGAAAAAGTGAAGAAGATACTCAAAATTTAAGTCTGGGCAATAGTTTTTAGACCTCAAACACAAATATGATCCATAAAACAAAAGATTAGTATGACACATCATCAAAATTTAAGACTTGCTGCACAACTGTGTTAAGAAAATGCTATGGTAGGCCTTTAGCTTAGCACTGGGTCATCCACATCCCTTATCACCTGCTTGTGCTTGAGCCTAGGCTCTGCTGCTGTTCAGCTTCCTGCCAGTGTATGCCCTAGGATGCAGAAGGTGATGACTCAAGTGCCTAGGTCCCTGCCACCAGGGACCAATTCTCTGGCTTCGGTCTGAGACAGCTCTGGAAGTTGCAGGCATTTGAGTTGTAAACCAGTGGATGAGAGATCTCTGTTTATCTATCTGTATACCAGTCACTCTCTCCCCCTTTCAAATAAATAAAATGGGTTTTATTAAAGGGTAAGCTACAAAGTGAGAAGCAATATTTGCAATCACTATTTGACATATGACTTGTATGTAGAATATATGAGAAGCTCTCAAAAATAAACACTAATGTTATAGGCATATGGTGCATAAATTAGGACAGCACTTGGGAAAATGCATACATCCTTTATTAGAGTGCCTGGGGTTCAGCAGAATCAAGCTTCCTGCTATTACACGCCTTGGGAGGTAGCAGAAGATGACTCAAGTACTTGGGTCATCCATGTTGGAGACACAGATGGAGTTTGTCTCCTGGCTTTGGCCTATGTTAATCCTTTGGAGAGTAAACCTGCCTCTCACCCTGTCTCTCTTTGTGTATCCCTTTCAAAGAAATAAAAAAATAAAATAAATAAACCTTTAAAAATTTAAAATCAGCAGTAAGAATACAAAAAGTACAATCAGAAAATGTGCAAAATACATGAGGAATTATGGAGAAGGTAGAGTACACATGAAAGTAAACTCAGGAAACCATGTTCAGCATCATTGGCCAGTAAGGAAACTCAAATTAAAACTATAAAGGCCGGCACCACGGCTCACTAGGCTAATCTTCCGCCTGCGGCGCCGGCACCCCAGGTTCTAGTCCCGGTCGGGGCGTCGGATTCTGTCCTGGTTGCTCCTCTTCCAGTCCAGCTCTCTGCTGTGGCCCAGGAAGGCAGTGGAGGATGGCCCAAGTGCTCGGGCCCTGCACCCGCATGGGAGACCAGGAGGAAGCACCTGGCTCCTGGCTTCGGATCAGCGCAGCTCGCCCGCCGTAGCAGCCATTTGGGGGGGTGAACCATCAAAAAAAAAAAAAAAGGAAGACCTTTCTCTCTCTCTCTCTGTGTGTGTGTATGTGTGTGTGTCTAACTCTGCCTATCAAAAAAATAATGAGAAACTATAATAAATGCCATTACACACCTATCAGAATGACTAAAATAAAAAATAAAGACCACATCGAAGGCTGGCAAGGACTGGGAGAAGCTTGGTCACTTATGCCCTAGCAGATGGCTATGTAAAATGATACGGCAACTTTGGAAAACAGTTTGGAAGTTTGTTAAGTGAAAACTAAACATGCAGTTATCATGAGGTCAGCATTCATACTCCAGTTTTTTATCACGCAAATGAAGACTTATTTTCATGCAAAATATGAACCCGAGTATTTATGGTGGTCTATTTTGTTATAATCCAAAGCTGAAAGCAACCCAGAGCAAAAAGCCAAACAAACTGTGGTTCCTCTGTACCAAGGAATACTATGCAGCAGGAAAAAGGAACACACTCTTGATATCGGCAGCAATCTGGATACAGCTCGTGGGGATTGTGATGAGTCAAACAAGGCCTATCACAGGTTTTGCATTATGGGATTCCTTGTAGACAGTGTTCTGGCCAGTGTTGCAGAGTCAGCCGGGCAAGGCAGGAGGAAATGAGTGTGGTATTACAGAGCAACATGAAGAAAACTTATGATAACAAACACGTCTGAATCTTGACTATATCAATGTCAATATTCTGGGTGTGATATTGTAGACCAGTTTTCAAGATACTATTATTGTGGAAAATGGATAAGGGTACTGTTTCTTACAATTGCATGAGGATCTGCAGTATCTCAAAATAAAAATTTTAGTAAAATAAGTTAAATCATTCACTTTAAACTGCTTTTTCTTTCTTTTTATTTTTATTTGACAGGTAGAGTTATAGACAGTGAGAGAGAGAGACAGAGAGAAAGGTTTTCCTTCTGTTGGTTCACTCCCCAAATGGCCGCTACGGCTGGCGCTCTGCTGATCTGAAGCAGGGAGCCAGGTGCTTCTTCCTGGTCTCCCACGCGGTGCAGGAGCCCAAACACTTGGGCCATCTTCCACTGCCTTCCCGGGCCATAGCAGAGAGCTGGACTGGAAGAGGACCAACCGGGACTAGAACCCGGGGTGCCAGCTCTGCAGGCGGAGGATTAACCAAGTGAGCCACAGCTCCAGCCCCTAAATTGCTTTTTCTAAAATTAATGAAAATAAAGTTAATATATAATGTTGAAAAATTTATAATTGAGAACAATATAAAGAGCAAATACTCACAGATAATTTATCTTCATCATAAAATTAAGATAAAGAGAACCTAGGTTGTTAAATCAGGCCCAGAAATCAGAACAGACAGACCCATTTTATTTTATATCAGTAGAAATAAAGCCTATGAAACCTATGAGGCATTGGAAGACTGACTTCTTCCTTAACAAAAAAGCCAATGAGAGCAGTGGATGACTAGACACCTGTTTATTTCATTAGGGCCGTGAACTAAGGTCACATCCAGAGGTTCATTCTAGTTCTGTGAGTTTCATGTCTAATAACTTTTAGTTTTGCTGTATGAAAAAAAAAAAGGAATGGTTAATATAATTAATCTTGGGACACCATGAAATACCATTCAGTGACAAAAACTTTTTTGATTTTTGAATGGTCTGACAAGAAATACAAAAGAATTTAAATCCATAATCATAAACATGGCATCGAAACATAAAATAAGTAACACTTTTTTTTTAAGACAAAACATGACTACTTTTAAGATTTCTTGTAAGTATTCACTTTTACTGAAAGTACAATTCAAAAATTACTTTAAAAATTGTGACTACATTATAGAACTTTTTGCTAAGAACTATGGTGAAGTGAGTATACAAAGCAATGGATAATTGTTTCTGTGCCAACGGATGTCATTACGCACAAATAATTCATTATTAAAGAAAACAGGGGTCCAGCACCTGCTTTGGGTGCTGGCTGCTTCACTTCCAATCCAGCTCTCTACTGTGGCCTGGGAAAGCAGCAGAAGAAGGCCCAATGCCTTGCGCCCCTGCACCCAAGTGGGAGACCTGAAGGAGGCTCCTGGCTCCTGGCCTCGGATCGACGCAGCTCTGGCCATTGCGGCTGGTTGGGGAGTGGATCGGCAGATGGAGGACCTTCTCTCTCTCTCTCTCTCTCTCTCTCTCTCTCTCTCTCTCTCTCTCTTTGCTTCTCCTTCTTTTTCTGTGTAGCTCTTTCAAATAGATAAATAAATACTAAAAAAAAGAAAAGAAAAGAAAATAGAAACTCCTATGCTGATAATGGCATATACAAGAAAATGCTCAAGAACTATGAGCACAAATTTGTATTATTTCTCTCACTCCCCTCCTGAGAGGTCTTCCTCAATAAATCTCTTTGGTTTTAGGCATAACCGTTAAGGAACAGCATGTGACACCCACATCCCTTGTTGCAGTGTCTGGGTCCAAGTCCAAGCTCAACCTCTGATTTCACCTTCCTTATCACGTGCTCCTTGTGAGGCGGCTGTTGACGGCTGAAGTACTTGTGTGCCTGCCACCCGAATGGGAAATCCAGATGAAGTTCCAGACTCTTGGGTTTAACTTGCCCTAGCAGAGACTGATGCAAGCATTTGTGGATGGAACCATCAGGTAGATCTCTCTCTCTCTCTCAAAGAAAATTAAAAATAAATAAATCAACTAATGAATTTTAAAAATCTCTTTCACAAGAATCTTTGTTTCTTCATTTATGGCACCAGAGAAATAAAAAAGTACAGTGTTTTCTAAAAATGCCAAGTAAACTTGTGGATAAAATACATGATGTGTGAAAATATATTGGTAGGTGAACTTGGGAAGGTAGTTTATAGTTCGACAAAAACTATTTGGCAGTTTGCATGGGAATTTGGGGTGTATTTTTTAAGGATTTATTTCTTTATTTGAAAGACAGACTTAGAGAGATACAGAGAGAGGGAGGGAGAGACACAGATAAAGAGAGATTTTTTATCCGCTGGTTCCCTCCTCAAATGGCTACAATGGCCAGAGCTGGGCCAATCCCAAGCCAGGAGCGAGCAGCTTCTTCTGGGTCTACCACATGGGTGCAGGGGCCCAAGCACTTGGGCCATCTTCTATTGCTTTCCCAGGCACATTAGCAGGCAGCAGCAGGATCAGAATGGAGAAGCCAGGTCTGAAACTGGTGCCCATGTGGGATGCCAGCACCAAAAGCAACGGCTTCATGAGCTATGTCACAGCACTGGCCCCTGGGGTGTATTTTCCCAGATAGGTCCTTGTTGAAGGGGATGCTATCAAATCTCCAATAACTGAGAAAAATATAAAAGGTATGCAACTGATACGATCAAGGTTAAGGGATTTTAAGTGATTGATCAATTAGGAAGTCCTGTATCAGTGGCATTTAGGAAAAAAAAAAAAAACTGTGGTCACTCATGAAGAGTTATTGAGTTAAAGCAGAGGATTTAAGAAGCAGGCTTGAGGGCCCTGCACTGTGGCGCAGTATGGTAAGTCACAGTCTCCAACATCGGCATCCCATGTGGGCTCCAGTTCACGTCCAGGCTGCTCCGCTTCCAGTGCAGCTCCCTGCTAGTGTACTTGGGAAAGCAGTGCCTTGGACCCCTGTACAGCTATGTAGGAGACCTGTGTGACGTTTCAGGCTCCTGGCTTTGGATTGGCCCAGCCCTGGATGTTGTAGCCATTTAGGGAGTGAACCAGTGGATGAAAAATGTCTCTCTCCTTCTCTTTGTGAGTCTACCTTTCAAATAAATCAATAAATCTTGAAGGAGTGGGGGGGAGGAGAAGGAGAAAAGAAGTGGGCTTGAAAACAAAGGAGCCGAGGACACTGGGAGGAAGCTTTGGTCTTCAGCTTAAATAGGTAACAGGGAAAATACCAAGTACTTATTTGGACATATTTTGGTTAGTGAGAAGCAGGTTGACAAATCATTTGTAGATGCAAATGCAGAAATCAATCAAAGTAAGATGAAATTTGAAGCTGTAAATGGCTGGGCCTGCCACCAAGGAAGTACTCAATGAGACAGCTAGCTTGGTTAATGACAAAATTCAGGAATTTGTAGTGAAAAAAAATTTATCTAAGGAAGATGGTTGGGAAATTTAGTAGTTATCAAGACAGAAATTAAGAAACAAAAGTATGCTGTCTGATGTAGACAGATGAAGTGGCTTATGAATATGGAGAAGCTGGGTTCGATCATTAGGATCACTGACTTTGATGCTACTTTTATAGGTATGGCAGGGAGGACACTTATTTTCATGGTATTAAATAATGGACTTAAGCTATTTTTTCAATAAAATTGGCAATGGAAGCAAAGGAAAAATTATAAAGAAATTAGTTTAGAAAGGAAACGATTTTTTTTATTATTTTAAAGAATCTACTAATACAATAGATTATCAGGGTCAAAGCAAATGAATGATAATTACCACAAAAAACTCATCAATTCTCACATTAAAAGTGGTATTGGTACAAAGCATATTTAATATAGTTCATAGATACAATTCTAAGAATATAATGATATTTCATGCCCTCCCTCTCTCTCTTACCTTCCCTCCCTCTTCTTTTCATTCCTTCTTTCTTTCTTTTTTAAAATTTTGAGATGACATATTTTTAATTTACATTATAGTCAAAGGCTTAACGCTCCACCAATTAGGGAGTTCAACAAGTAAAAAGTAAAAAGATTTTATTTCATCAAGAATATAGGCAAGGGCTATAAATTATAATCAAATGAGAAGATGTCCATTTCTCTCATATACAGTAACTTTTAAAATAATCACAGGTCGTTAAAGCTATAGTAGCATATCACTCTTAACCATTGGTTTGACAAAGATATAAAACTTAGTTTGACAAACTATATTTTCAAGAATGTTGATACACACAGGCATTTCTTTCAAAACTAGTTGTGACTTACACATGTTTGTGGGCAAACCAATCAGTAAAGATAATTTAAATCATCAGAAAATCTCATATTTCAAAATCCACTATCAGCAAAATGATAGCACGGTGTTTACTCTTTTCAAGTGTCAAATGTCTAAGGATAGCTGCATCTGCAGCAGATTTACTACTTTAATCTCAAACGAGCATCTTATCAGGAAATCGTCAGGATCTGACTACAATTCTCATTTCCAGGAGGAAAGAGAAGATGAATATTAATCAGTCATAACACACGACCAAATTCTTCTCTACAAATTTTCTCCGTGGTGTTCTCAGATTGAGAGGAGTTGTGCATATCAATGGTCTTTATTTTTTTTTTCTGCAGGTATGATCAGATTAGATCAGTGTTTCTTCTGACTGTAGCTAATTGGAACTCTCTCAAACTGAAAAGAGTGGAAGTATATCTAATACCAAAATCATAGCTTTTTTATAAGAAGCCAACTTCCAATATCGTCTAAATATCTCCTATTCTTTATCTGTATAAAAATTAGCTCATACCTCTTACTTTGAGCATTCATTTTATTTAATTGAGTAGTGCATTTTACTGATACTTTCTCAAAGTATAAATCATTATGCTCTCCTGCAGTAAATTATTCCAGATTTTCTTATCATATTGTAAAAAAAATTTTTTAATCCTTATTTCAGCCTACAAAGTCCTAGTGTCTGTCTGCATTCTCTTGAGTTACTTACTGTGAATCTACTAAACACCCTTCACAACCCACCAAGATATTTCAGGCCAGGTCCTTCTTGCTGCTCCTGTTTTATGTCAACTACTTCCCAATACATCCAGAACCTCAAATGGGCTGTACGCATGGTCTAAAACATTTATTCAGGGGCCTGCATTGTGGCATAGCTGGTAAAGCTGTCACCTACAGCACCAGCATTCCATATGGGCATTGGTTCATGTCCTGGATGCTTCACTTCTGATCCAGCTCCCTGCCAATGGCCTGAGAAAAACAGCATAAGATGGCTCAAATGTTTGGACCCATGAATCCACATGAGAACCCTGGATGAAGTTCTTGACTCCAGGGTTTGGAGTGGCCAGGTCCTGGTTGTTGTGGCCATCTAGGTAATGAATGAGCAGATAGAAAACTTTCTCTCTCTCTCTCCTCTCTGTTTCTCCATTTCTCTCTCTCTTCCTTTCTGTCTGTAACTCTGTCTTTCACCTAAATAAATACAACAAATAATAAAACAAACAAACAAACAAACAAACAAAAAACATTCCTTTGCTTAGCATTCAATTGAGTTACATTCCTCAGTTCCAGCTTAGATGTTAGTTCTTCAAACAATCCTTTTCATCTAATTAAGTTTTCTTGCATTCTAGGTCTTGTAAATTTGTTGGTTAACTGTAGACCTTTCTTGGTTGTTAGATATATATTTCTCCTACCTTTATAAAACAGGAAATTAAGCCATTTTCTCTTTATGTTCTCAGTGCATACCATAGTGCTTGTTACACAGAAGACTAAAATTATTAAATAGATGGATTCTAGAGTGTCTTACCATAGATCCAATATAACCCTAAAGAATCAAATATGGCATTATATCTGTGTCTACATTTATGTTCACATATACACACACACACAATTCTAGCTCTATATCTCTACATATATATATATGTGTGTGTGTGTGTGTGTGTGTTTATCCATGTATGACCAAAAATGTATTGAAAGAAAACAAAAGACTTTTCTTAAAGCTATAGTATTTATTCCTATGTCTGGACAGTAAAGTTAATCATGACTACTACAGTGGTATTCCAAGGAGAGTGTGTTGGGAAGATTAGCATACATCCGGACTTATACCGCTCCTATCCAACCAAAGAGGAGAATATTTTTTTTCGAAGGAAATCAGATAGAAAGAGGGTATCAGAAAAGGCCAAGTCACAGTGGAGGCTGAAGAGATCTGTGCCCTGATAGGGACTGAACCATGCTTACATTATTCGGTCAGATACTCTTGGGGAAGTATGAAACTTTTACCTTTCAAGAGTCACAATAGCCTATCAAGAGTGATGAAATGTGACAAAAAAAAGACTTTTACATAATTTTGTAAATATTCCACTGAATAACCAAAGTGTAACTTTATCATTAAAAGGAAATATAGAATACTAAGATCAATGTGAATTGATGTACCTAAAAGGACTTGAACTAAAATATAAAAAAGAAGGAAGCTTCTCCTTTGAAATCTTAGTTTGTGCGATTAGTTTCAATCACTTTCACCTTAGTTTTTCTCAAAAGCAAAACAATGATGACAACTTTAAAATAATAATTTAACATTCAATGTTATCAGAAACAGTGAGGTATTGATTTTGTTTTTATTTATAGCCTTCCTTAAAAAAGGATATGAATAAGAACTTTTTAAGGTGATTAAATCAGTGCAGAAGAGAGTTTCTAGACCACAGAGGAGCAATATGTGAAAGATTAAAAATATCAAGTCCTAGTGCTCTTGCAGCCTTGAAAATCAATTCTCACAGACACACTCAAAAAAGTATAATGGGGAAAAAAGAAATATGAATTGGTAGCAGATGGTAAATTGCTTAAAGATTATATTGTATTATCAAGAGACATTGGACCTTGCTATGTCCTAAGCTGCCTAGGAAAACACCCTTCCTCTCTGGGAGTTTAAATTTCTCTATAGAGACAAATTGCAAAAATAAAGAAATAAAAATCAATGCCTGTAAAGGCAGCATATAGTGTATGTATAGCATATAGATATAACATTAGAGTGAAATTATATCTCCATGGAGGGGTCAGGAAGGGTTTGAGGAAAAGGGTCCTCTAGACTTTTCCTTGACAATGGACAAGACTTTTTCAGGAAACTATTGAAGCACTGGCTGAGCTGGAAGCAATAGTGAAAAGAGATGATCAAAAAGTGCAGGAGAGTTTGAGCTTTGGGGTGCTGCTTCTTAGAGCCAAATCTTATACAACTATTAATAAACTACTGCTTAAAATAGATGTGCAGAAACTTTCTGTGCATTCCAAACACACCACTGATTCTTATTTGCTGTGGAATTGCAGCAGTTTAAGATTGTGTTATTCTGTGCGTTATGGGTATAATTGTTAGCATTGCACAGTGAAGTAGCAGCAATCGTCTGTTTCAAATATACGAAAGTCATTATATAGATGACGTTGAACATCTGCTCTGTTTCTCAGAGGATCATAAGTAAGGAAGTAAAAAGTAGTAAGTATTTAAGGTTTAATACACCATTGGTGCCGTACAAAGTGGTGGTGAAGGTGTCTTCTGAAAATAACTAAAAGAAAGAGGAGAAGCCATTTTTCTCTGAGCCTAAGGCCTAACCAGAGATAGGAGGAAAGAAAGTCTGGTTATAAACAGAGAAACTGTGCACCTAATACACAATTATAATGTCTGTTGTACTTAAAACTAATTCTCTTTAAGTTGGTTTTTAATATCCTATACTTTATCAAAGCAGTTAGGAGTAAGAATGCAAGTTTCAGTACAGACCAATGAAATTCCTAATTAGCAGGAGTTCCTTCCATCATCAGAGCCCTAGTTCTTACATTGTAATTATGTTCAAATGCATAATATTGATCTTATAGTAATTAAACCCATGTGAATGTTCAACTGCTTATATTTAGTATAAGATTTAGAGGAGAGTTCTCAAGTTAATTGCTTTGTAGAAATAATTTTAAATAAATAAAGATAACCAATTTATGGCATAAAGGAAAAATATGGAGAATAAAGTTGTTTTTAGATAAGAAAAAAATCAAAGAAGTGAAAAAATATGGTTTTAGATATTTAATTTTTAAAAAATATTCGTATGTAAGAGATATGCAATATTCTTCTTTCCTGTGCCTGAGTTATTTCTCTTAGTGTAATGAACTCCAGATTCATCAACATCATCCCCAATGACAGGCTTTCTTTCCTTTCAAAGGCTGATTAATATTTATCTACACATGTGTACATATATGTATTATATATACATATATATGTATTTAGGATGTATACATATATACATATATATGTATGTAACTACTTTGGTCATTTCACCCATAGATGATCACTTCAGTGGTTCCTGTATTGCGGTTATTGTGGCTAGTACTATAATAATGATGGAAGTGCAGATACGTTTGTGTGGTGCTAATTTCATTTCCTTTGGATATATCCTCCGAGCAGGGATTTCTAGATCACACGGTAGCTTTATTTTTTAAAGTTTTGAAGAATACTCATACTGTTTTCCATATTGGCTGTTCCCAATCTGCATTCTCACCAACTCTGTACAAGGGTTCAATCTTCTCCACACTCTCACCAATATCTGGTATCGCTCTTCTTCCTGATAACTGGAATTCTATCAGGTGTGAAATGATACCTTACTGTGGTTTTGATTTGCATTATCTCATGATTAGTGATATTGAATATTTTATCTTCGTACTTGCTGGCTGGGAGTTACCAGATGGTTAGGATGGAGTGGAAATGGGAAAGGTAGGTCAAAGAGTAAGAATTCTAAATTTGGTAGGATAAGTAAGTTTAGATATCTAATGTAAATGAATTTACAGCATGAGGGTTAGAATTAATACTGTATACTGCACTTTTACTGAGAGTAGAGTTTAAGTACTCTTATGTCCCACACCCCCACCACTATACCAGCAGGAGATAGCTATGAGGTGATGAGAATGTTAATTTCCTTGACTGTCAATCATCTTGCAATGCATGTGTGTAGATTAATACATATATAATAATTTGATAAATTATATAATAAACACAAGAATCAAGATATGGAGCATTTCAATTCCCACATCAGTTTCTCTTACAAGTATAGCCATGAGGCCCCATAACCCACTTCTGATACCTGACAACCACTGACTACTTTTATTATTTTATTATTTATTATTTTATTATTTTTATGGTTTTGCCTCTCAAGAATTTTATACCAGTGGGATTATACTGTATGGTGACTTTGAAATATGTCTAGCATTCTTTAGAGACTCCTTCTTTCAAAGAACAAGCTTATCAATTCCTCTTTTCTTCAACAGAAGCTTGATTTAATAACTAGATAATCATTGATGTAAATGTGGTAGGATGGATGCTGTTTGCTTTCTGAGGCTAGGTAACAAAAAGTTACAATAGTCTCTCTCTCTCTCTCTCTCCCCATTCCCTCTAAAGGAAGCCAGTCACCATCATGCTATGAGGATAATCACACACTCTGTGAAGAGGCCCCCACAGGGTCATCTGAGGCCATTTTATACTGCGATAGCAGAGAACCACAGAAATCTGTGTCTTACAGTTCAGGAAGCTGGGAAGTCCAAGATCAGGGCACCAGCAGGGAGCAACGCTGTGTCCTTACATCGAGGAAGGTGGTTGGTCATGAGAGGGGTGAACTCCTTTCATCAAGCCTCTTTGTGATGACACCTAACCTCCTCAGAGGGAGGATCCCACATAGCCCACTCACCTCCTAGAGACCCTATCTCTTAATACTGTCACATTGGATACATGAGTTTTAGAGTGTGCACATTCAAACCACAGCAGGGAGAAATGAGCTTCACACAAAAAGCAATACTAAAAGTATTAGTCATGGGTTAATTGGAAATGGATCCTATCAGGAACATTGAAGAGCTAGAAGTTTTCCCTATGTTTCGATGATGTCATGCAAACTAACAAGTCATCTTGCCACAGATTCACAGTTCCTGGGATAAGAAATGAGTCTCTTGCCTCAGACACAAAGGACAATTTATTCATCACAGTAAGAGCAGTAACCAGGGACAGTGAGGCTGTGTGTGGGAGTAAGCCTCTGCCTGCCACACTGGCATGCCATAGGATTGCCAGTTCCAGTCCCAGCTGCTGCACTTCCAATCCAGCTCTCTGCTAATGCATCAGGGAAGGCAGCAGAAGATGGGCAAAGTGCTTGAGTCCCCGCCACTCACATGGCAGAGCTAGATGGAGTTCGGGGCTTTCTTCATCCTGGACCAGACCTGGATGTTACAGACATTTTGGGAGTGAACCAGAAGATGGAAGATCTCTCTCTCTCCCTCTCTCTTTCTCTTTCTGAATAACTTGCCTTTAAAAATAAATAAATAAAATTTATAAAGTAAATCTTTATAAAGTAAATAAATAAGATCAGTAACCAGAGTATAATCATTTGCTTTTCTGTTCATTGAATATCACAACCCATTTAGGAACATATGATGCTTGAACATCTGGTAGCTTTTTGCTGAAGACAAGCAAGCAACAGCAAGCTTAGGAATCTTTGCTTTTTTAAAATTCATTTTCTTTTAGTCTGTTTATATGAAATTAAGGGTTTTTTATTTGGAATTCTTGAACAAATATGTACTTATTATAATCATTGATATAGTTGAGTTTAAAAGTAGCATTTTTCTATTTGCATTCCATCTGTTTCATCTGTTTTTCTTATTTTCTTCCTACCATGACATGCCTTACATTAAATTGTTTTCTTTTTATTATTTATTTATTTATTTAAAGGTAGAGTTACAGAGAGAGAAAGAGAGATAGAGAAGGAGACACTGAGAGTGATCCTCCATCTGCTGGTTCACTCCTCAAACAGTCACAATAGCCTAGGCTGGGCCAGGCTGAAGCCAGGAGCCAGGAGCCTCCTCTGGGTCTCCCAAGTGGGTACCTGGGCCCAGGGACTTAAGCCATCCTCCACTGCTCTCCCAGGTGCAACAGCAGGGAGCTGGATCTGAAGTGGAGGAGCCGGGACTTGAATGGGCGCCCATGTGGGATGCCAGTACCACAGGCCGCAGCTTAACCCACTGCGCCACAGCTCAGGCCCCACACTGAGTTATAAATTTCTTCATTTTGTCACTACTATGTGATTCCCACCCTGCCCCCTTCTTGCTCTCTCCATTCTTTGGTGAACACACTATTTTTAAATGAGATTATTCCACTTCATGTATATTTTTCTTTCTCTTTTGCATCCCCTTGACAGTTAGCATGATATATTTTTCATATGCAAATTTCTTCTCTATATGCTTTATAAAATCCAAAATATAATGTGCACTCCTTTTTTGCCTCATAGAGTTTTATCTTTTAAAGAAATTAAAATAAGAAAATATTTTATAGTTACTCACACATTAATCTTATTTAGACCTCCTCAATCTCTCCTCAATCTTCAGATCAAAATTCCCATCTGATAGAATTTTCTAACACCTGAAAATTTATCGTATATAAAAGATCTACTGATAATGACTTTTCCAAGCTTTGTATAAAATTTTTATTTATTTACTTTTTTTAAAGTCAGAATAAAAGAGAGGAGAGAGAGAATCTTCCATCTGCTGGTTCACTCCCCAAATGACTAAAATTGCCAGGGCTGAGCCAGGCCAAAGCCAGGAGCCAGAAACTTTTTCTAGGACTCCCTTGTGGGTGCAGGGGCCCAAGAATTTGGGCCATATTCTGATGTTTTCCAGGCACACTAGCAGGGAACTGTATCAGAAGTGGAGCAGCTGGAACTCCAACCAGCACCCATATGGTATGCTGGTGTTGCAGGTGGCAGTTTAATTAATTACTCGACACATCACTACTTCGACCCACGGCAGCATTGGCAGTTAAGCCAGACTCTGGAGCTGGAGTCAGGAATTGAATCCAGGCATTCTTATGTGAAGGGCGAGCATTGTACCTGCTAGACTAAACATCTCCTCCCTTGTTTGCTTTTTATATTTTCCTTGTGAATGTTTCTCTCTAACTTTTGGCCTGTATACTTACCAAAAGAACCTGTTATCATTTTAATTTAATTTCTTATATGTAACCATTTTCTTCCTATCGAATTTAGAATTTTCCATATAATAACTGGCTTTCTGGAATTCGACTGAGGTGCTTGCTTTGTTGGGATATTCTTTGATATTTACTCTTCTGTAGATTTGTTAAACTTCACTGATCTGTGGTTTTACAGTTTCCATCAAATTGGGAAAATTTCAGATGTTGATTTTTCTATAACACATTTTTCTCTCCTGTTTCATACTTATTACATCTTTACTGGTTGTTGATGCTATACACTTTGCTCACATGATATACAAGCTTCATTGTCAAAAGTTGATTTGTATCATATGAACTGTTTTTTCTTCTGTATTGTCTGTATTACTTTAAATTCTCAATATAATTTTTAATTTCAGATGTGGAATTTTTTATCTCTAAATGTTTATTCAATTCTTTTTTTTTTTTAAGGGAAAGGGCTTATTGGGGGAAACCTGATGGACTGGAGAGAAGTGGCAAAAATGGAAAAGAGGGAGAAGGAGAGCATAAGAGAGATATCAAGAGAGAGAGTGAGGGAGAGAGAGATCAAGAGATAGAGATTGAGATAGAGAGAGAGAGAGAGAGACAGGGAGAGGGAGAGGGAGAGAAATCAGGGGACAGAGAGAAAGAGAGGGAGCCACGTGCTCAGGAACAGGTCCTTTTCAAACTTTGCTGGGGGGTGGGCAGGGAAGTAGAAGCAGTGAATCCCATTAGGACGGGGGTGGGGCTGACACCGGTGTTTGGGCCACGTGGCCACCTGGCTTCCAGCAATGGCATCGGGGCTAGAGCCTAGGATGGTGTCTGGGGTGTAGATTGTGCCACAGATAAGACTGTGCCATTTTACTAACCTTCGCCCCTTTTGTTTTTTATAAAGCAGGAGTTGTATGGGATTACATTAGTCCCAAATGTCCAGGAGGGGTAGATAGATGGTGATCTGTCTTTAGAGCTACTTCCTGCTGACATGGGGTGACGATGTACTCTTTGCTGGCATGGGCGATGTCTCAAGCTGCTGTCTCCCGGAGCAGCATTTGGTTGACTGCCTGGCTGGTGAAAGCCTTGGTTCCATTTTTAATTTGATCACCTTGGCAACACCTGGTTTTAGGAGAGGATGCTATCAAACCACAGCATTCTGCACCCAGCCTCCAAAACTCATGCCCTTCTCAAGTGCAAAATACTTGACCCCAGAGTGCTAATAAGGAACCAAACATGGGAAATTTTCCAAATAGTCTGGGAAGACATGCCCCTTCCAGGTGATGCTCAGTGGACCTGGATGTCATCAAGCTGTCAGCAATGAAAAAAGGGCGTTTCACCCCAACACATTTCTGACGTCTTCTCTGGCTGGCGTCTTTTCAGAGTGGATTCTCCCAGGTAAGTGGAATCACAGTGAGATATCTCTTAAATGGCAGTTTCAAGGCCCTGGTATTTATTCCTCTGAGAAGATGTATTATCTTAGCTTGCAGATGTCAATCTTAAAGGAAAAGTCCTGGGCTCAAACTCGTCTTTGCATAGGGGCATGGTTTTGGACATGGCCTCAGCCAGAGTGAAGTAACAAATCTTGCTATCAGTCAGTCACCTTGCTCAGGAATGGCTTGTGTTACAAGAAACATTTCAAAATTGGGTTAGTGCTATTAAAGCATAGCTATATTAATCATAGCTAACATACCAATTTACTTATGTTCACAAGAATCATAACACAGCAAAACACACATCACAATGCCCTTCTTCCTCAGCCTTGTGCACTCTGAGTCTGAAGAGTTAACACCGCATGGATGTCACCAAGGTGTGCAGCTTATCTCCTCCAAAGCGGTACCCGAGGTTTGATGTTCGCTTGATCCCTCTGAGCCACAACTGGAGTGTCTGAGAACTGTTGAATGGGGATGCATGAGGCAGAGCCTCATGGTGGTTCTGGGCAATGAGCCTCCCTGAAACTATTCTGCCTTGAAGACTCCTGTACTTAATCTTATGACAGGCATGGCAGCCCAAGATCTTCAACTACCTTCAAAACCATTCTGTCATTGCCTTGTTCAATAGCACTTGTCTTTCTTCTATACTAATCTCTTCATCAAAAGGTTGCTTGTCCATGGCCCTAATTTCTCTCCTAAATTAGCTTCTTCATTCTTTATATAATTAGGTTAGAATGATCCAAATCTTTGCATTCTGCTTTGCTTTTAATTATAAATCCTGTCTCCAAACCATTTCTCTCTCATTGCATTTTATTATAGGCAGTTAAGAGAAGCCACACAGCATCCTGAGTGATTTGTTGCTTTAAGATTTCTTCTACCAAATATCCTAGCTCATGATGCTTTAGGTTTGCCTTCCACAAAGTGCTAGGATGTGAACAAAATTCAGTGAGATTCATCAGCATTTTATAAAAATATGGCTTTTCCTCCGGTTTCCAACACCTCGTTCCTCACTTCGTCGGAATCCTTCTCACAATAGCATTTGCTGTCCATACTCCAACCAACCTTTGATGCACAAGCACTGAGGAGGGAGCCTTCCTACAGCTCTTTTCTTCTGAGACTTCACCAGGCTTGCTGTTACCGCTCCATTCACGGTATAGGGTTTGGTTAGCATTTGCTTCACAGTGGTTGCAGCTTCTACCAGGTAAGCAGTCCCAGAGCCACTTCCACATGCTTAGGTATCTGTGGTAGCGGCATCCACTCCTGGTACCAGTTTCTATCATAGTCCCTTTGTGCTGCCTTCACAATGTCCTTGAGACTGGGTAATTTTGAAAAACAGAAATATTTTCAACAACAATTTTCACCAAGGTGAAGGCATGTGGTGTCTGGTGAGGGCCCGTTTGCTGCATCCTCACACAATGAAAGGTCAAAAAGCAAAAGAAAGATGAACCGCCTCTCTCAAGCCCTTTATAAGCACGTCTAATTCTGTTCAAGAGGGCCCTTGTGGCCTCATCGCCTCTTAAAGGCACAACATCTTAATACCATCACATTGGAAACACTTGAATTTTGGAGGGGATAGACTCAAACCATAGCACTGGATAACTGAACCTCAGAGAGGTCATAGAGTTTTAGAAGACTTGCACGTATTTCTCTCTTGGCAGTGTTTGCCACAGTGCTACCACCTACCCAGGATTCCAAATGTCTTTTGTGGTGTTGAGTAGATTTGGTATTTCTTACTTTAGTTATAGATTTGTGTTAGATTTTTTGTCACTTGAGTATCGAGATGGCAGATACAGGTCCCACTGTCTTCCCCCTCAAATGCAAATATCCATCTATCCATCTTTCTGTTACCAGCCTATCTGCATGGCTTCAGAGTAAGACATACACTTGCCAGCAATTTGTTAAATTATTTTAGATATTTCATTAAAACATACTTCCTGTCTCCTTTTCTTTCTTATTTTAGTTAGTGTATCTCTTTGTATATTTAAAAATACTTGCAGGGGCCGGTGATGTGGCATAGCAGGTAAAGCCACTGCCTGCAGTACTGGCTTCCTATTTGGGCAACGGTTTGAGTCCTGGCTGCTCCTCTTCCAATCTAGCTCTGTGTTATGGCCTCGGAAAGCAGTAAAAGATGGCCCAAGCCCTTGGGCCCCTGCACCCAAGTGGGAGACCTGGAAGAAGGGTCTGGCTCCTGGCTTCTGATTGGCATAGCTCCTGGGGTTGAGGGCATCTGGGGAGTGAACCATCAAATGGAAGACCTCTCTCTCTCTCTCTCTTTCTCTCTCCCTGCCTCTCTGTAACTCTGCCTTCAAATAAATAAATAAATCTTAAAAAAAAAAAACTGAAAGCATAATGTAAATGACAGGGAACATGTAGGGAAAGAACAAAATGAAAGAAATTGGAACTCTTTTATTTATTTATATTACATCAGAAAAAAATCAAAGGCAAGGCAAGAGCTAAGATATTCAAAAAGAAGAATCCAACACAGAACCCATGCAAGACCACAGCACCAGGGAAGAAACAAAAATAAACAGAACGTGACAGCCATTTGGATAGTTAAGTGGCTGTTCCTGGCCTCAGAAATGGATCTTTTTTTTTTTCCTACAGGGACAGAAAGGTCATTTTAATATATCTTTCCTATAAAACAAAGCACATTGCACTAGGTGGTTAGGAAAGACAAAGTGTCAACAACAATGCATTGTAGGGAATCATTTGAGAATTGTTCAGTAAATAATACCCTTAGCTCCCCAGAGCACTGCTGAGCCAAGTGGGATTTGAAATACCACACCTACAGAGTCTATTCATCATCTAGGTTTCCCATTCAAATGCCAGTGCACAATGGAATATCCTAATGCAACTTGGCAGGAGAGAAGGAAGTGGACCTTTCCCCATACATGATTTCAAAACCTAGGTGGGACTGAAACCCTGCGGCTGCCATCAGAGGAAACAGAAGCCACTCCACTTAAGCACATTACCACAGTTAGCAAACGAAGAAGCCTGTGTTTATCATTCAAGGATCACAGAAAGGATTTGCACACCATCAATTCTACAGCACAAATAAGAAAAACACACAAATCAAGGATAGAGAAAAAATAAAAACCAAGCAGTACTTAAGCTAAGAACAGAGGTTTTACAAAAATTGTCTAAGCTTTTTGCCATCGTGAAATTGCCTCAAATTTGCAGTTGACATTACATTTTATTATGAGTGTTTGCTAGCAGAAAGGGCTACATTCTACATTTCAGGAACATAATCAACTCAACAATTGCTATTTCCTTCAATCATTCCCCACTTTGGGTTTTAAATTAATGTTCTGTTCGTTCTTTTCAGAAGCTGTAATACAGAAGAGAAGTTTAAAATGACCCAAATTGACCATTATTTGCTTCAGAATATTTCTTTCTACACTCACATAAATACAGTTTTTTACATAAAGCTGTGAGTTACAAATTTTGTATTCATAAACTACCAGTTTTGCCTGAATTCACAGGCATTGAACTCAGACACACGTAATGGGATCAAAATGTCCTCTATTTTGAGAAAAGGTGGTCCATGTGCCAGGAGCATCACCTGGGAGCTTGTTAGCATAAGAATCTGTATCTTAACAAGCTCTCCAGTGACCATGTTCTCCTTAATATTTGAGAAGTTTTGCTGTACATTAGCTGACTTACAAGGTTTATTAGGGAAATGTGATATGGGGGTTAAGGATCAGGCTTAAATAAATATCCATATTTTGATTTTACATACAGAAAACAAGAATATTATTATAAAATAATTCAAATTTCTATATTTTGACAATGTTGTTGAAATTACCTTTACTTGCTTAATTTAACTACAAGCCACTGGCCTTTCTAAAAATACAAATTGCATTTTATATTCACATCAAAGTTAGATTTGATTGTTAAGTTGTAAACAGAATGGTGTCCCACTTGTGGTATTGTCCACTTTCTACATTGTTGTTTGGTCAACAGGTGTTAATGTTATTTATTCTTAATTCTGAAAATTAGAGGAATTTTTAGCTTTACCCTGGATTCATTTTTAATTCTCAACTGTAGAGTTGACATAGGGAGAGTGTCACCTTTCAGGCTATAAAACTGACTATAAGAAACAAACGCTCGTTTCTGTTCTTGAGCCATTTCTGTGTTTACAATGCTATACACTTGTTAGTCTGTGGCAAATGCACCAACTCAGTTAATGGATTGTTTTCATTATTTCATTTTTATTGATAGTAAACAGTGTGGTTTTTATTTTAGTAAAGACATTTTGGTAGGTAGCACACCAAGGTATTTTAAATAATATTTAACAATTTTAACTCTATTGCACTTATGAGGCATAGTAATAGTCTTCCAAGGTATAAGCGTAAGACTCCATTGGGACTTATTGGGGTAATTTAAAAGAATAACGCTAGGCATGCTAAGCCAAATCCTGAAAACATTCCCTGGTCTCACATCACATTTTCCCATGACACTGTAGTTTTTGCAACAAAAACAGCAAAAAAGTTTCATGTTTTCTGTTTTCTGATGATTTTGAGACATTGTGAAATGAATCTGAGAAGGCATTTGGTTGAGTACAACCTTGTCACTCTCCTAGCCCGATGCCAGGTCCCACAACCCCACATCTCAGATCCCATCAGTAGCTTCTGGTATCTGGTATAGTCCATCAGGGCTGTGTGGTCTGAGGAAAGTTCTGGGCATTCCCAGGGTCCTGAGAGAAGAAATAGACCTGGAATGTATCTATATTCCTTTCTGGGCCGAAGGAGAACTTGCTTTATAACCAGCAACAGGTTTTCATGGAATTTGCAGAGAGAGTGGTGTTCTAAACTCCAAGGACCCCTGAAAGGAAGGAGGGAGGCTCCAGCCTGGGCCAGTGCTCCTGGAAGGACCCCTCTGTTCTCCTAGGCCTAGGGGAGCTGTTAAAAGTGGAAGCTGCACCGCAGTCTTTCCTGCTTCTGAGGGTAATACTTTTACGTGCCCCTGAACAGGGAAATGCCAAGGAACAAAATTTCCACACACTAAGTTTAAAGATGAAGTTGGCTCTCATTAACAGCTCATGAACAAAGAAGCAACTGCCTATAAAAGAGAAAGGTGCCCCCATGGGCTGAGCAGAGTGATGGAATTTATTGGAAGAAATGGGAAAAAATAGGGTGAAGGCAAAGGGATGTCCTTCTCTTGCTTGCTCCTGTAGACTGGGCACCTCGTGCTTAGTTAATGCGAATCATAGAGGAAATACCTAAGTGAGATTGGCAATAAATACATCAAAAAACATTTACACGAAATGGATGCATAAAGGAAATATTGGTGAATAATATCTGTGGGTGCTGGTGCTATGGCTCAGTGGGTTAAAGCCCTGGCTTGAAGCGCTGGCATCCCATATGGGTGCCGGTTCTAGTCCCAGCTGCTCCTCTTCCAATCCAGCTCTCTGCTATGGCCTGGGATAGCAGTAGAAGATGGCCCAAGTCCTTGGGCCCCTGCACCCACGTAGTAGACCCAGAAGAAGCTCCTGGCTCCTGGCTTTGGGTCAGCGCAGCTCCTGCCATTGTGGCCAACTGGGGAGTGAATCAGTGGATGGAAGATCTCTCTCTCTCTGTCTCTACCTCTCTCTGTAACTCTGTCTTTCAAATAAATAAATAAATAAATAAATAAATATCTGTGGATCATGCTGAAATGGCTGGAGTGGTGTCATATTCTGTTCCATGTGCATGCATGATATAGATGGGGAGAATACAAGAAAAATAGCAATAAAATATAACATTACCTTGGTAAGAGCATAATCCAATGGGTGATAAACATGAATATTTAACAGCATTCCAAAGGAATCAGGAGAATAAGGTGTTTGGTGAGGTAAAATATTTGTTGTTTCATGTTTCCAGAGTAATAGTGATATATTCTTAATTTTTTTTAAAAAAAGATTTATTTTATTTATTTGAAGACAGAGTTACAGAGAGAGGTAGAGACACAGAGAGACAGGCCTTCCATCCACTGGTTTGCTCCCCAAATGTCCTCGATGGCAGGAGCTGCACCGACCAGAAGCCAAGAGCCAGGAGCTTCTTCTGTGTCTCCCACATGGGTGCAGGGCCTAAGGACTTAGGCCATCCTCAGCTATTTCCCCAGACACATTAGCAAGGAGCTGGATAGGAAGCAGGGTCTCCAGAACTCGGACCGGTTCTCTTATGGGAGGCAGGTGCTCCAAGTGGTGGCTGAACTGCCTGTGCCACAATACTGGCCCCATGTTATTTGCCAGACTCTTGGGTTACAATATAAACAAAAAGATAAAGGTGCTTGTATTTTTCACATGTGTATTTATGACATATATATATATATATATATCTATATATAGATATATATATAAGCAAAGTAATAACTGAATGGAATTTCAAAGAGCAAAAGAAATTCCATATTTACGAGTAGCTGGAAAAATTAGTATTAAGCAAATTAAATAGCAAAATTAAGGGCTTCGAAGTAAGAGAGAAACTAGCAACGTGAAGATTGATAGGGGCCTGCATTGTGGCATAGCAGGTTAAGCCTCTGCTTCCAATGCCAGAACACCTTAAGGGTACCAGTTGGAGTCACAGTTGCTGCATTTCTCATCCAGCTCTCTTCTAATGTGCCTGGGAAAGCAGCAGAAGATGGCCCAAGTGCTTGGGCCCCTGTGCTGTTGTGTGAGACTCAGATGAAGCTCCTGGCTCCTGGTTCCTGGCTTCAGATTGGCCCAGCTCCAGCAGTTGTGGCCATCTGGAGAGTGAACCAGCAGATGGAAGATTTTTCTTTCTCTCTCTATAACCCTGTCTTTCAAATAAATTAAAATTTTTTAAAAATGAGAAAAGTAAAAATCTGCATCATAAGTTTAACCTGTGAAGATAGTGCATTTTTATATGAAAAATACCTAATATTCAACGTTTTCTGACAATGGATACATGAATGTACTTATTTCGTGAGAATTCAGAGAAGTACACTTGTTATTTGCCACCTATGGGTATGCTACAATGGACATTAATTTAAAACATATACAAATAAACTTTAGAATGGTTGCAGAATTTTCTCTTTTGTCTTTTTTATTGTTGAATATTTGAATTTTTTTTTGTGTGTATGTGGGTGTGTGCTCACTTGTACGTCATGGACAACATACACAGAAATCATTGAGGCTGGCACCGCAGCTCACTAGGCTAATGCTCTGCCTGCGGCGCCGGTACTCTGGGTTCTAGACCCACTTGGGGCGCCAGTTCTGTCCCGGTTGCTCCTTTTTCAGTCCAGCTCTCTGCTGTGGCTAGGGAAGGCAGTGGAGGATGGCCCAAGTGCTTGGGCCCTGCACCCGCATGGGAGAACAGGAGAAGCACCTGGCTCCTGGCTTCGGATCCGCGCAGCACTCCAGTGGTAGCAGCCATTTGGGGAGTGAACCAAAGGAAGAAAGACCTTTCTCTCTGTCTCTCTGTCTCTCTCACTGTCTAACTCTGCCTGTAAAAAAAAAAAAAAAAAAAAAAAAAAGAAATCATTGAGCAAATGTTTTAAATGTTTCATAAAGCCATAAAGCACAAGTTGGTTTAATTTGACTCTAGGATGAAAATGTAATTCAGTTGGTCCAACAAAAAGAAGAGCTCTGTTTAACTTTCATCAATAGCTCCTCTGATTTCCATTACTTTTTTTCTCTAATAAATAGCCTCTTCGAGGAATGTGTCCGAAGCCCTGGAGCAGGCAGCAGCAGGCTGAGTCACCTTTCAGTATCCTGTCAGGGATACTCTTTGCAGAAGAGCCTGAACTTCGGAATAGCAGGAAACACGTCACCTGTGACGTCGTAGGGTGAGGAGAGAAATGAGCACAAGAGAGTTTGAAGGAGGTGGTCATCATTTCCCTTACAGAAAACAGTAACCCACACTCTGAAATCCTTCAAGCAGAGAGCATCTGAAAGATGTGACAAAGTAGGTTTTCACCAGGGAAAAACAGAAGAAATCTACATAAAGATCATTGCTTCCCAAAGAATCATTGCATTAAATGAGTTATATAAGTATATGACATCCAAAGGTTCTTTTTGGCTGTCTCTTGACAAATCAAATCAAATTACTTTACCACGAATGAATGAATAGTGAGTGCATTGGATAGGAACATTGCTCCAAAGTATTTTAAAATATTTGTGCTATTTCCTACTGAATAAAAACAGAATCTGTGGAAAATAATAACCATTTCTTTCAGAGAGAATGGATTTTTGAATGCCAGAACCAAAATAATTAAATACTTGCAAAAACCACTCACTAAAAATACTCAAGAATTATATTTTGAATTGCACCATCAATTTTCACAATTTTATGTATTTCCATTCAATGCTATTTGAAGGACTGTCACTTGTTGCTATTTCAAAACAAAGCTAAGGCAAAAATGTATTGGAAGAATTTTTCACTGTAGTCGAGAGCACAGTCTTTTCAATAGACTTTTATAGAGGAATATGTGAAAATTGGGAATGACTCAACTGCTGCAGGAGCTGTGTCTCCAGTAGTTAGCTTGACGCCATTCTAACCATATCCCTCTCTTGAGCTTCAAGCAAGTTTATCAAAGCTCCCAATGAGCATCACAGAAATATCAAATCAAATCAAGTTTCTAAATCTTAACACTCATTTTGGGTAATTCCATGGCATGAAAAGTTAGCTTGCACATTGTAGGCTTGTTAGTAGCACTACTGACTTCCAAGTAGTAGAAGCCAGCACACTTATCTGTGTCACATTTCTAGACTTAGATGAAAGCTCCTGAAGAGCAAAAGTCAACTTCACGAAGAACCACTGAGTTAGACAACTCCTCAGGGCCAATGCTTTATCTTGCAAACTTGATTCTATTTTTGTGCTCCTTATATCCATGCTGGTGCCCACATGGAAAATATGCCTACAGAACCTCTGTCACCAAGAAAGAAATTCTGCAGTAAGAATTATACTAAGTCAGAAGACAATTCACAATGGGACATATGAAGCTGAGAAGCAAAAACAGAATATATATGCATCATGGTGAGTGATTGGCAACACACAGTAAGATGTTCCATGAGGTTGTTTGGTGACAATGGAATAGAAAGCCAGGGAAAGGAAAGAACTAGAAATGATAGATATAGTTGACTTACAAAGCATTGTCTGGTGGGTAGCAGAAATGGGGAAGTAAAATCACTCCAAAAGAGAATCAAGAGAATAAAATATTTTAGTGAGGCAAAATTTTATTGTATTCAAATATCATAATGCAAACCAAAGTATTATTTAAGCCCTGACAGTGCTAATTATATTTTAAATCCAGCCTTATTTATGTATTCTCATCGAATAGACCAATATTTCTTTTTTCTAATTTTAAAAATATATTTAAAAGGCAAAGATACAAACACACACACAGAGAGAGAGTAGATATATGTGTGTGTGTGTGTGAGAGAGAGAGAGAGAGAGAGAGAGAGAGAGAGAGAGAAAGAGTTAGAGATTGAGCTTCCATCCATTGTGTCACTCTCCAAATGCCCACAACAGTAGAGACTGAGTAATGCTGAAGCTAGGAGCTGAGAACTCAGTTCGAGTCTCCCCCCCGTGCATGGGAGGAACCCAAGTACTTGAGCTATCACCTGTTGCCTTCCCCTCCCCACTGCCAGGGTGAGAATTAGCAGGAAGCTCAGAAATAGAGTCAGAACTTAAACCTTGGCACTCCAAAAGGGAATGTGGGCAAGCCTCGAGCCATCTTGGACACTGTGCCAAACATCCACCTACATATTCCTTGCCTGGATAGAGTCACTTTAGTGCCACTGGAAACTAAACACATCAAATTATCATTTTTTTCAAAGACTTATTTATTTATTTGAAAGCAAAGTTGCAGAGAGGCAGAGGCAGAGAGAAAGAGAGGTCTTCCATCCACTGGCTGCAACTGCCAGATCTGGACTGATCTAAAGCCAGGAGCTTCTTTTGGATTTCCCATGTGAGACCAGGGGCCCAAGGACATGGGCCATCTTCTACTGCTTTCTCAGGCACATTAGCAGGGAGCTGGATGGGAAGTGGAGCAGTTAGGACTTGAACTGGCACCCATATGGGATGCCAGCACTACAGGCTTTACCCACTGCACCACAGCGCCGGTCCCCAAATAATTTTTCTAAGATTGGTTGATTTATTTTATGTGAATGGCAAAGCAAAAATGGGAGATAGAGGGAGGGAGGGAGGGAGGGAGAGAGAGAGAGAGAGAGAGAAAGAGAGAGATCTTCCATCCATCTGCTGGTTAATTCCCTAAATGCCTGCAACAAACAGGGATAGACTAACCTCAAGAACCAGGATCTCCACCTGGGTCTCCCAGATGGGATGGGATCCCAGATGGGATCCAGGTACTTGGGCTTTCAATTGATGCCTCCCGTGCACATTATCAGGGAGCTGGATTGGAAACATGCAGAAGGCTGGATGAAGATCTGCATTCTGATAAGTGATACAGCTTTCCAAGTGGTAACCTAACCTGCTATACCATAACACCCACCTCTCTAGGTGTTTATTTTTAAATATTTTCTGCTTGATCTTTTTCATAGAAGAGCCTTTTCTCATTGTGATTATTGTGCTCTGTTTCTATGTATGAATGAGGCATTAAGAAGCTGATTAGAATTTTGCATGCATGAATGCAACTGATTAGCTGTGGATGTTACCACAGTTCTTCAGATTCCCCGGGGAGACTTTCCCAGTTCAGAATGATCTGTCCCTGTCTGGTGCTGTGTGGGTAACATGGTCCATGCTAAGTCCCACTTGCTTCCCTGTTTGTAGCTTGGTATTCCCATCATGCCTAGTGTCCTTCATCACTAGAAGCTGAGTTGTCCTTTTGCCTACACTTTCTGTCTTGTAGGATGAAACTCCCCTCTGCCGCAGACAGCCAGAGGGAATATGTGGATCTAACTTTTTCTCAGGACATCTTCAATTTTCAGTTTATCTTTTTTGTAAATTTTTATTTAAATAAGGTGAACAAATTTCACATATTTCATACAGACAGATTTAGGAGCATAGTGATACTTCCCACCCTAAATTTCTTTCTTATTGTATATTTTAATTTTTACAATGACTACTTTCAGTTTGTTTTATATTCATAAGCTAACCCTATACTAAATAAAGAATATAGCAAACAGTAAGAAGATACAAACAAACAAAAACAAAACAAATAACATTGTTCCTCAGTAGTATAAAAGGGATGTAAACAAAAATCAAATCTCAAAATGTCAATTCACTCATATAAATTACATTTTTTGGTACTCTATTAGTTATCACAGATCAGGGAAAACATGGTATTTGTCTTTTTGGGACTGGCTAATTTTTTTTTTTTTTACAGGTAGAGTTAGACAGTGAGAGAGAGAGACAGAGAGAAAGGTCTTCCTTCCGTTGGTTCACCCCCCAAAATGGCTGCTACGGCCCGTGCGCGCTGTGCCAATCCAAAGCCAGGAGCCAGGTGCTTCTCCTGGTCTTCCATGCGGGTACACGGCCCAAGCACTTGGGCCATCCTCCACTGCCTTCCTAGGCCACAGCAGAGAGCTAGACTGGAAGAGGAGCAACCAACCAGGACTAGAACCCAGAGTGCTGGTGCCACAGGCAGAGTGAGTCGCGACGTTGGCTTGGACTGGCTAATTTCACGAAGAGTAATGGTTTCCAGGTCCATTCATTTAATTGCAAAAGACAGGAGTTCATTTTTTTTATAGCAGAGTAGTATTCCATATTCCATTAAGTTTATTCTTTTAACCCAAACTTCAAGCTCATGTTCAGCATTACATAAATTGTGTGGTTTCACATAATTCTGTGCTCTATCCTATCTTGTTTCTATTAAAGATTTCCTTTTAGTATTCCAAAGCTTGGGTTAATTATAGGTCACTAAAGATTTTGTCAAAAACAGTGTCACAGGGAACATGTTCTCAGCTTTAAATTAGTAATACTAAGATGACTTAAATACTGAACCAAACATTCACAAGCAAATTTATTATTAACTAACAAAAATCAAGAAAGTAAGTTCTTTGATTTGTTTTCATTTTCATAACATAGATACACACACATTTAGGCACCATTTATCTGGTGAAGATTATGTACTGTTGTTCACATGTTTACAATTGATTAAGACAAAAATCCTACATCAGGATTGGCTGTAAGACATAAATTACAAGTCAATCAAAAGATCTATCAGCTAAGACTAAGTATGATCTAAAGTTTTCTGCAATACCATTAAACATGACACACCCTAATTAAATGATTCAGATAAATGATTTAGTCACACATCTTTCAGACTGTGATCAGTGTTGTGTATTATTAAAACTACATGTCTAATAAAATGCCACTGGTATTATCAGATCCAACGTTATAACTTTTCTTTCATGTCTGTCCCTCTCCTAAAGTGAGACAATAATCCTAATGATTCATTAATTTTATTCTGGTATAGTTTTAAGGTTTTTTGTTGTTGTTGTTGTTTGGTAAAGGAAAAAAAAATTCTTACAACCTATAGTTCTTTGTCAGACAAATTAATAAAGTGTTTTTAACAACTTCACATGTTAACAGCATTGATTATAACTGCAAAGTGAGTACATATGTATTACATAAGACACACTTGATATTTTCTTTTACAAACATAGTTACATAGGGCTCTCATACTCAGAATCAATGTAACCTTTAACCATAATTGTATTTCCTGTCACATGAAGGTACTTCAGGGAGTTTGTGAGGAGTAGGTATTTAGCCTAGTAAATTCGTAAGACACCAGTTAATTCAACCACATCTCAGACCAGAGAGTGTAGGTTTGATACCTCCCTCCAGCTTCCTGCTAACACAGGAACAGAGGCGGCAGTAATGGCTCCAGTGGTTGGGTTCCTCTCACCCATCTGAGAAACCAGGATTGAATTCACAGCTCCAAGTTTTGGCTAAGCCCAGCCCAGTCCTAGTTATTGCAGGAATCTGGGGAGTGAACCAGCAGACTAGAGTTCTCTCTGTTTCTCTTTGTCTATCTGCCTCTCAAATAATTTTTTAAACTTTATGAAAACATGTGGTTTAAAGATGTTTTTTTTTGTCCAAAAAATTTTTGAAAGTCTGCATCTTTGTCAAAAAGTTCATGGAAATGTGTTTTATGATAAAGCAGCACATAACTTTTAAAATTCAAAATAAACTTAAACTTTGAAATTCCATTTTCTATGACTTTTTTTCTGCTGTTCTTATATGTCTAGGCTGCACTTGAAAGAATTAGGTAGGTTTAAAATAAAGCTGCTCTAGGCAGGCTCAAAATGGAGTTGCTGGAGCTAACTGCATACTGTTCTGCTTCTGTGCAAAATGGCCGGGCTTGCAAAATGCTTTCATAAGATAACTGAATTTTAGCTGAACTTGTAGCATGTAATAACCGTTTTAGGAACTATGTTAAGTTTTTAGGAACCATAAAGACAGAAGTTAACCGAAAATGTACCCAACCTATGTCCTGTAATACCATGTTGACCCCCTAACCTTGCTTGCTCAAGTAGAAAAATTGGAAAGCCCCAAGGCGTGTACAGCATGTAACTTGTTCCCTTTTGGAAACCCCCTGTACTTTGTTCCTTTTTACCCTGGAAAGCCCCTTTATTTTGTAATTTTTAGTAATACTGTGGAAATATGCTAATATTGTGGTTTTAAGCCTTAAATACTCTGTGCGATTGATGATCGGGGCCTCTCTTTTTGCACTGCACCCGAGGGTGTTGTTGTGCTTTGAGACGGCCCATTTGCGCAAATGCAATAAACTTCCTCTTGCTATTGCAGCGATTGGAGTGGAGATTGTGTTTCTGGGGGTCCGGATTGTGGGACACCTGCTTAAGGGGTCTTACACACTTTGAATCTTTGGCTAAATACCTGGATGCATCTGACAGGTGAAAACTATAGGCAAAGCGCACTTGGTAAAGTGATAAGTATAAATACACAACCGATCAAAAAGATAGGTTGTATGTCGAAGAGATTTCACAAGTAAGACCAGTGTAAGCAAATAATGAAGGATAGAATTAAAAGGGAGAGTATGATCCTGTGGGGGAAGCAGGACACACAGCAGACTCATAGAATAGCAAATGCCCAAAACAGCACTCCGGCCTCAGAATCAACCCTTGGGACATTTGGATCTGGCTAAAAGGTCCATGAGAGTCTCACAGGCATGGAAAGCCATGACACGGTGGCAAAAAACAATCTAAATGAAAGATGCTGGTGAACAAGACCCCAGCAGAAGGAACAGGCCATCAAGGAGAGAGGCGCCTTTCTCTGAAGGGAGGAAGGAACCTCCACTGTGATACGGCCTTGACTAAACAAGTTCAGAGTTGGTGAACTCAAGGGGCTTCCATAGCCTAGACAGCTCATAGCAAGAGTCTCGGGTGATTGCTGATGTCATAAATAAGAGTGCCAATTGTTAAATCAACAATGGGAGTCACTGGGTACATGCTCCCCACGTAGGATCTCTGTCCTTAATATGTTTTACTATGAAACTTAAAAACACTACTAGTCAAACAATACCCTATACCTTGTGCGGTTGTGTGAATGAGCCTGTTGAAATCCTTGCTTAGTGTATACTAAGTTGATCTTCAGTATATGAAGGTAATTGAAAATGAAACTTGATAAAGGGCGGGATGGGAGAGGGAGAGGGGAGGGCCACGGGAGGGAGGGAGGTTGGGGAAGCCACAACAATACAAAAGTTGCACTTTGTAAATTCACATTTATGAAATAAAAAAATAAAAAAAAAGAAACAATGAACTTTATATACTCAAAAAAAAAAAGAAAAAAAAAAAAAAAGAAAACTATAGGCAAAAGACCACCAAGGAGAGAACAACTTTGGGAATGGGTCACTGGAGCAGTATGAGCCATGTACATGTTCCGGTTGTGTTTGTAGGATCTTTTTGAGTCAATATATTGAGTCCCCTGCAATGGTTGCACCAGTTTTACAGAGACACCAGCAGCACATCCGATTCTATTTATCTCTTTATCATACTGGAAGGTTTGTGAAATAGTGTTTATTGGCATTTTCTTGACTTCTCTTGAGGTTGATCATGCTTGCTTATGTTTATTGGCCATTTTGTTTCTTGTATAAACTGTCGATGTTCATGAATGCTTTCTAATTGTTAGTTTATTTCCTTATAGATGTATAAGTATTATATATATATATATATATATATATATATATATATATATATATAGGCAACCAGGTATTTTATTAGCCATATGCTTAACAAACCTTCTAAACTCTGATTTTATAAATATAGTATCCCAAATATATTTCAAAAATTTTTAAATTTAATTTTTTTTGCCATTTACATTTCTGTTCTTAATACATGAGCTTCATCTCCTTAATACTTTGTGTTTTTAATACACAGGTTTTACATATCATGCAGAGATTACCAAAATTTTTAGACTCTCAAATTTTTTAGATTCTCAATAATTTTTAGGCTAAAAGAAATAATTCACAATTCCGTCTTACTAAGTAGTGAGAGCCAAACAATAGTAAAATTTGGTATCTGACAAATACTGGTATATTTGTCTTAGTATATTAAAATATTCCCCAATAACCTTATTATTTTTAATTTTTGTTATTAGGTAATGATCTGATTTTTAAATTTCTCAGGTTCACAACTATGCATACCAGTGTTACTACATAGCTTCACATTTCTTGAATCACATGTAATAGTATCAGTATAATACATTACATATCAAGTTTCTATGTGCAGGGGACTGTTCCTTGGTCCTAGCCTATTTCATTGGTGTATGTCTCTGTCCCACAGACATTATCACATCAAAAAATGAGTTCCAGTTTAAAGCATCTTTTTTGTTAATTGCTGGATAGACAGGCTGTCTTCAAAATTTTTCAAGCCCCATGTATCTTTTGATTTTCTACATGAATTTTGGGTTATGTGTGCTATGTTACATGAAATTCCATTAGAAATTTATTTGGAAATACATGAAATTTATAGATTAATTTCTAGCAATTTGGTGTCTTTGTCAAACTAATTCTATTAGCAGCTAAATCTCATATAGCCCTCTACTCTTTGTTGCTGATATATCCATGGATTTTTTTCAAACAAATGTATATATTTACTACTATCTTTACTATTGTTTTGGCAATTGTATGTAGATTTTTTTGTCATGGAATCTAAATGCTGTCCTATAAACCAATAATATGTATATTTAAAAATTTTTTATTAATGTAAAGAGAACAGATTTTATGTATTTCATAGATATAATTCTAGAGAAGATAATCTTGCTTTGGAAGCACATTGCAATGATATGGAGAAAATACGTATACTTTTATGTGAAGTATTGAATATTTCGCTGTCAGCAAGTACTTTATTCATTTTTTTAAACTTAAAATTCCCTAATTTCTATCAAATAATTACTTTAGCTTGAAATTATGACTATCTTTGGTAAACAAATGCCACATAAATTTTACTTATTTCATAACTTTATACGACAATATATTTACACAATTAATACTGGTTTTTAGCATTTATCAGCTTGTGCTACCAACCCCAACTCAAAAGAAGTAGCCCCTGGCATCCATTGGCGATTAATTCTAAGACCACTGTGGATATCAAAATCTATAAAAGTTCAAATATATTTTTTTAAAGATTCATTTATTTATTGAAAGTCAGAGTAATAGAGAGAGAAGGAGAGGCAGAGAGGGAGAGAGAGAAAGTTCTTCCATCCGCTGGTTCACTCCCCAATTGCCTGTAATGGCCAAAGCTGTGCCAATCCAAAGCCTGGAGCCCGGAGCTTCTTCCAAGTCTCCCACATGGGTGCAGGGACCCAAGGACTTGGGCCATATTGCACTGCTTTCTCAGGCCATAGCAGAGAGCTGGGTTGGAAATGGAGCAGCAAGGACTCAAACCAGCACCCATTTTGGATGCCAGCACTGCAGGCAGTGGCCTGACCCACTACAACACAATGCCAGCCCCTCAAGTATTTAATATATTGTGGCCAGCATTGTGGTGTAGTGGGTCAAGCCTCTACCTGCAAGGTTGGCATCTCATAGGGGCGCTGGTTAGAGTCCTGGCTGCTCAACTTCTGATCCAGCTATCTGCTAATACACCTGAGGAAACAGAGGAAGACTGCCCAAGTGTTTGGGCCCCTGTACCTATGTGGGAGAAATGGAAGAAGCTCCCGGCTCTTGGCTTCGACCTGGTCCAGCCCCAGCCAATGTGGCCATTTGGGAGTGAACCATCAGATGGAAGACCCCTCTCTCTCTCGCTGTCTCTTCTCTCTGTAATTCTGCCTTTCAATTAAATTAAATAATTCAAATACCTTATATAAAATGGCATAATATTTACATATAATCTAAGCAAGCCCTCATGAATACTTTAAATCATCTCCAGTTAACTTACAATAACTAGTGAAATCTAACTATACTTAGAGTTATTATGCTGTATGTTCCAGGAATAATGACAAGAAAATAGTCTGTATATGTTCAGTACGGACATGATCTTCTCTTTAGAATATTTTTGATTGGTTGAATCCTTGGCTGCAGAATTCACAGATATGAAGATCTGACTATGTATGAAGACTCATACCTACTGGTAAAACTAGCAGCATATGTTGTTTTTAATTTCCTCAAAATTACTTTCATCATCACTTTATTGTTGTTGAGCTCATAAAATTGTGCATTCTTAATAAAAATTTCAATGAAACATTTTTTCATCTTTAAATTAGTACTAAGCACAAAACAACATTTTCCCTTAATTTAAGTGTTTGTGGTAAATTATAATTTAAAATACAAATACTTGAAATTATTAAGAAAACAAAATAACTAAATGCTTAGTTTCCTCATCTTTTCACATATTTTAGGTTACAAGTTAACTCTGAAATATTACACAATGTACTATCATTCTACTGACGTGGAGTAATTAGTATGCAGTTCATGCCCTTTGTGACTCTTGCAGATTGTATAACACTTGAAATGCTCTATAATATGTAATTCACTTAGTGAAATGAATATGCTAATCATATACTTTAAATCTAAATGTCCTTAAAGGGGTTTTTAATAATTTTTAAATGATTATTAATAGTCTCTTGTGTTACTATTATTTAAATACATAATATACTTCTTTTAAAATATTTTAATTGTTTTAACAGATTCAGTGGTACTTATAGATACAATTCTGAGAAGAATATGATATTTCCTTTCTTCTTCTCTTCCTCCTCCTCTCTCTTCCACCCTCCTACCTTTCCTTTTCTTTCATAACATTTTAACTTTACACTGCAATGAAAAGACTTTATATTTCACTGAATAAGAAGTTTACCAAGTAAAAAGTAGAAAACACTCTAGTGGGAATGTAAACAAAGGCTATATATAATAATTGTATGGAAAAATGACCATTTCACCCAAATACAGTAAATTTTAAAATAATCACAGATGATTAAATCTATAGTAGTATAATCTTCTTCTTCTTCTTCTTCTTCTTCTTCTTCTTCTTCTTCTTCTTCTTCTTCTTCTTCTTCTTCTTCTTCTTCTTCTTCCTCTTTCTTCTTCACAGGCAGTTAGACAGTGAGAGAGAGTCAGTGCACTGTGCTGATCTGAAGCCAGGAGCCAGGTGCTTCCTCCTGGTCTCCCATGCAGGTACACGGCCCAAGCACTTGGGCCATCCTTCACTGCCTTCCCGGGCCACAGCAGGGAGCTGGACTGGAAGAGGAGCAACCAGGACAGAATCTGGCGCCACAAGTGGGACTAGAACCTAGGGTGCCAGTGCCGCAGGCGGAGGATTAGCCAAGTGAGCTGTGGCTCTGGCCATAGAAAAAGTAATTCTAGAAAGCAAAAGTAGTTCTAGAAAGTTGAAGACAATGTGGATTAAATTTCTTTCTATTTTTTGATGTTCAGAAAAAGCTTTGATGTAGAGCTTGAGTGTGAACAGGTGAAAGACACTCAGATCAAATTTCCATCCACTTCAAGGCTTTCCGCCTGGAGAAGTAACAGTAAATTGGAAATAACCATTATATGAGGTCCAGAGGAACATTAATTAAATGATAGAGATCTTGAACTCCAACTAGTTGTCAGCACTCCAGGGAACTGGTTGAATTCTGTCCCTTTTTAGTCTTAAATTTGTCTTTTAGTCCCTTGTCTCTTCTAGTCACTTTATTAAAAAACACATCCAAGATAAGAGTTTCACTGAACAAGGTGGTTGATAATGCTGCTCTATGTCTTCAAATCTTTGTTTTTCTCCCAGTCAACTTCAGTATTACTTGGAGATTAACTCTGTCACAGGACAAATTAAATATACAACCTCGAGTGATGCAGAAAGAATTTCACAAAATGATCATTAAATCACATGGGAGAAGATGTCATACTTTTATGAATAAAATTACTTTGAGGGTTGCTTAAAGTAGATTGAGAATATTTGAAAATAAACATGTTTATGTTCAATAAATTAGATAGAGTTTACTATTCCCTATTTTGATAGAACATTCTGATTATATATTGTTATTCTTTAAATGTTTTTTGAGAATTAAATTGCAAGAAGAGTGTACCAGTCTCAAACCTTGATGTAATATCGAAGTTATGCTCGTTCTTTTCATTATTTAATTCACTGGGCAAATAGACCCAAATTATTTTAAGTGCCTAGTGATACTCATACACCAGCTGATAAAAAATGAAAGAGGAGAATTAATTTTAATGAGAAAAATCATCAATATTAAAAAAGGAAAACTTTAAAATTAAAATTATTTTATAATGTAATGCATATACTTCCACTTTGTAATTATTTCTTTGTAATTATAATGTTAAAAAGTAAAATTAGTAGTATTATATTAATAATGTATGTAAAGGGAAAAACATCCTAATTTAGAGATATCAAAAAGTGATTGCTAAGACTGTCCGACTTACTTTTTGCACTAGCAGGATGTTAAGATGCATCATTATATCTTTACATTTTAATCTTCCATCTGTCTATTAACGTATCTGAAGGATAATTGATGCACATCCAGATTGTGAAAGAGCATAAGAAGGAAAGCCAAGCTTTCTCTCCCTGACAGTGATGGCAAGGACTTACTGGGAATGCTAATTTTCCTTTTATTCCCCCAATTAACAACATCTTGGAGCTTTTCCCATAATAGCTTAGAAAGATACATCATACTTTAAATACTTTTAGTTTATTTGTCAAAAATGAAAAATATAAGACATCTCTATTTTGAGATGACTCTAATAAATTATTAATGCTCTGTGCATGAAAACATACACATAAAGAGAATATTGTTCTACTTTATGGCAGCACAGTATAATGGGATATTCCATTTTATATTTATTACCAATTTGATGAGCAACAAAAAATACTATTTAATTTTATTAATTTTTAATATTAGAGGTGGGTGTACATTTGAAATTTGAGCTTTTATTTTTTTCTGTTATCTGGATATTAGTATCTTTGCTAATATTTATTTTGATTATCTGTTCCTTAAAATTATGAAAACTTCTTTCATAAAATAGCCTATTTATGGTGTAATGTGATGCTCTGATACATATATATAATGCGTAACATTCAAGCCAGTGTAAATGTAACTGTCTTCTCAAACACAATTTCTTTGTGGTTTAAACATTAAAAATTCTCTCCTAGCTCTTTTGAAATATACTTGTGCAGTATATTATAATTATTTATAATTACCCTTGGGTGTAATTAAACACCAGACTTATCTAATTGTAACTTAGAACTCATTGACAAATATTTCCTTGTACTTCTGCCACTCTTCTCTCTGCTCTTGGCAGTCTCTGGTAACCATTCGTTTACTCTCAACTACTCAATGTCTATGCGATCAGCTTTTTAAGATTCTTCACTTGAATGAACTGATATTATATTTGTCTTTATATATCTGGCCTGTTCACTTAACAGAATGGCCTCCAGTTCCATCTATGTTGCTACAAATGACATAATTGCATCCTGTTTAGTGGTCAGAGCGTTTTCCAGTGGGCATCTTACCACATTTCCCATCAGTTGCTCCACACAGGTTGTATCTATTCCCAGGCTGCTGTGAGTAAACATGGCAGAGCACAGGTTTCTTCCACAGACTGTTTTCATTTCCCAAAGCTGCTGTTTAAATGGCTTACTTTTTGTTGAACTTTGTACATTCTTGCCCAATCTATTATTATGGACAAATTACACTTGCACTTCACTTTAAACTTTCTATTTAAGAAATTAAGCCCTGTGGCTTAGTGGGTAAAGCCACTGCCTGCAGTGCTGGCAACCCATATGAGCACTGGTTCAAGTCCTGGCTGCTCCACTTCCCATCCAGCTCTCTGCTATGGCCAGGGAAAGCAGTAGAAGGTGGCCCAAGTCCCTGCACCAGGGCCCCTGCACCTGTGTGGGAGACTGGAGAGAAACTCCTGGTTTTGGAGCGGCCCAGCTCTGGCCGTTGCAGCTGTCTAGGGGTGACCAAACAGATGGAAGACTTCTCTGTCTCTCTCTCTGCCTCTCTGTAACTCTGCCTTTCAAATAAATATAAATCTTTTTTTAAAAAAAGAAATATCTATAATCTCTGTGGAATTTACTTGCATATTGGGATGAAATAGATGTACTACACGTTTTTTCCCCAGCTGATTTATTAAATAATTCATTGAAACTTTGGGTGTTCTTTCCTTTGGTTTCTCAGAGTCCTTTATCACATTTGTCCAGGTTTTAATTTGCAACAGACTCATTCTTATCATGAGTTAGGAGTAATTACATCTCCATTGTCTTCTTTGTTTATTTATTTGAAAGAGTTACAGAAGCCAAGAGCCAGAAGCTTCATCTCAGCGTATCATGTGGGTCAAATGCTTGGGCCATCCTCTGCTGCTTTTCTCAGCCCATTGACAGGAAGCTGGATAAGAGGTGGAGCAGCAGGATATGAACTGGGACTCATATGGAATGTCAGTGTTGCAGGTGGAGGCTTTATCTGCTATGCCATCCTGTTTGTTTTAAAATAAGAAAACTGTCAGAGATAATTTTATTTTACAATTTAAAGCATAGGTTAACTACAATTTTGTTTGTTACCAAAGTTTTCACAGATTTGTATCCAGATATGCAAAGATAAAATGTCCATAATTTATTTAAAAGAAATGCTTTTGTGGTTTTGGAAAAAATTATTTTTGAAAAAATATGAAATTTTATTGCTTTTATGTCTCAGGCCCATTATCTTAGGTGCTATCAAGGACAAAATCAGATATATCATTTCTGAAATGTTTTTCAGATTTAGATTATTAACACAGAATTTGTAACAATAAAATTGATGTTTTAAGGGAAATAGAAGTTATATGCTGCCTGGAGACCAATCAGAAAAAATTTCTATAGGTAAGCACAAGACATCTATCTGGGATGACATGAACCCTTCTTACACACTCACTTTAAATAACTTTCAAAATAGAGATCTCAACGGGAAATATCTGGAGGAGGTAAAATCTGAGTTAAGTTGTTCAGTTACCCAGAAGTTACTTGAGAGGTTGGCCTTTTTTCAACTGGATGACATTTTAAAGGGCTTAATGAACTGCAGCCTTCCAGATCTGAGGTTGTTTGGAAGAAGATAAGTGAAGTCAGCTCCCTCACTGAAGGATGTGCTTAAAATAGCCAGATTTCCTATAGCTGCACAGTGGATAATTGACTCACTCTTCCCCTCTCTCTTCCTTTTTAAAAAGCTTATATTTGACAGAACTGCAAACTAAAATCTGAGTCGTGAATAGTGTTTGTAAGATGCTATAAATCCCCAAAAGATTTGTAAAACAGGATTAATGTCTGTGAGACATAGTTTTCTGATAATTAATTTATCATATCCCTTTAAAATATATCTCTCATTCAACTGAGGCTATGTATTGTGCATGCCCCAATATAGTGATAATGCATTTATAATTAGTATCAATTATTTATTCCAACTGCTTCCTTCCATCTTGTAAAGAAAATATGTCACACAGTTTTGTTGATGTACACTGAAATAGCCAATAATACAAAAACATACCAAAATTGAAAAAGGACTTTCGGCTTCTACTTAGTATAAAAAATGTTGAGCTTCTCTTCTACACTAACGTGATAAAAAAGAACTAGATAGTCCACAAATTCATAAACTTCTTTAAATGCATCAAAGAGTGGAGTTTAGAAAAGAAAAAATTAGTCCAATATCTAAGGAAATAATTGTGATCACAAAGCAAAATGTTGATGTCAATACTAGCTTTCCTGGTTAAAAGCATTCAAGGAAATGTGGGACTACTTATGATACTGAATTTGAAAAAATAGCAAATTATTGAAGAACAATTTCTAGCTAACATCAAAGTATAGAATCCTTGAAAGTTGGAAACACAGGATTATACAAAATATATTTGAAGCTAGTATTGCAATGAAGATAAACAGAGAAATGCCAAAAGCAAGTCTTTATCGACCCTTAATTGAACTGGTTTGGTGCTCCATAGATGTGAGTTCTCCAGAAAGAAGGAGTGCTCATTTCCTGGCTTCTATCGACTTCTGTCTCTTCTGCCCTCCACACAACACCTAGATTTTAACCAAAATTTTAGTAGTACACAAAGAAGGAAAAAAAAGGATTCACTGTCAAGAGACAAACATCAAAATGACCCATAATGAAGTAGGTGTTGTGGAGCTTGGGGCAAGATGTAGCAACCTATATTGGATTGTGTTTTTGAGATGGAGATGGAGTTCAGGGCTCCTGATTGTGCCCTGGATCAGTTCTGGCATTTGTGGGCATTTGGAGAGTGAACCAATGAATGGAGAATCTCTCTCTCTCTCTCTCTCTCTCTCTCTCTCTCTCTCACACACACACACACACACTCACACACACATTCTACCACTCTGCCTTTCAAGTATATGAAAATAAACAAGTAACATTATTTAAAGATTTATTTCATTTATTTGAAAGGCAAGTGAAAGAGAGAGGGAAGAGAGAGAGAGAAGAGAGAGAGAAGAGAGAGAGAGAGAGAGCACTCTCCCATGCACTGGTTCACTCTCCAAATGGTTGTAACAGCCAGAGCTGGGCTAGGCCAAAGGCAGGAGCCAAGCACTTCATGTGGGTCTCCCATGTGGGTGCAGGTACCCAAGCACTTAGGCCGTCTTTTGCTGCTTTCTCAGGAGCAGTAACAGGGAGGTGGATCAGAAGTAGAGCATCCGGGACTCGAACCAGAACCCATGTGGGATGCCAGTGTCCCAGGCAGCAGCTTTTCCCATGATGTCACAACACTGGAAGAAACAAATAACATTTTTAAAGTAAGCATTGATGAAATCATCAAACATGGAATTTAAAACCACCTTAATTAATAGGATAAAGACTCAGAAAAGTTTTACAGCATGCATAAACAGACATGGGACTCCAAAAATGGTAATAGAAACTATAAGAAATAGTGTTGAAGTACTAGAAATGAAAAAATACAGTAACAGAAAAAAATACATTCAATTGGGTCATCTGTATATTCAAAATAGTCAAAGAAAAAACTATAAAATGTTAATATAGGTCAATAGAAATTACCCAAATGAAAAGAAAAAGAGTAAGTGTGGAAGGAACAGGAACCAGAGAAGCACACCCTGCAATTTTGGACATCAAGTTGTTCAACACAAAGGTATTTAGTATTTTTTAAGAGAAATAGGATTGAGAGTGAAACAAAACAGATAATAAAATAATTGAGGTGATAATGGCTGAGCCTTATCTCAAAGTAATGAAAAAAGCAAACTGCATATCCAAGAAATACAGAGAACATAAAGTTGAAAAACACCTTCTTTTTTATAAACCACTTGCCAAAGTACATCATTGTTAAAGTTCCAAAACTAATGATAGACTAGAAACCTAGAAAACACCCAGAAAAAGCAATCATTGTACCATGAGGAACAGACATGAGAATTACAACAGAATCCTCATAAAAAACTATAGGTCCATATGATAATAATTTTTTATTCTGAAATTTCAAAAACTAACCCATCCCAAATTACATTACTGGTTAACACATCTTTCAGGAAGAATGAGATAAAAGACTTTCAGACAAAGACTAAAATAATTTATTATCAGCATAGCTGTACTACAACAAAAGAAAAATTCTACATAATGAGATCACAGATTTATGGTTTCTCTAAATCTCAAAAATGTGAAAAATGAATCATTGAATATCAAATATATTTTGTGTTTATGGCAAAACTAAAATCAAAATATGCTAGTATTAGAATAAAAGACGGGAAGTTGAAAATGGAAGTATGTGCTATATGGTTCAATAATAGAAATATATATGAAAGCTACAAAATATTTGTAAATTAAGTAATATACTTCTAAATGATTAATGGTTGAAAGAAGCCAAAGCAAAGTTAAGAAATGATTTGAGTTGGATGAAAATGTATACAGTTTGGATGGTGCTTAGAAAGCAAGTCAAATACCTACTATATAATCAATTATGTAATAGAATTGGTAATATGAAACTAAGGTAATATTTTGTGGAAAACGTATAATATTTAATATTTGCATAAAAATAAGAAGAGCCACTGTTGGTATGAATGTAAACTAGTAAACTGTTATGGAAGACAGTATGGAGAGTTTTCAAAAATCTGAAAATTGATCTACCATATGACCTGAGCATCACACTTCTGGAAATTACCCAAAGAAATGGTGTTGGCACACCCATGTTTATAAGAGCTCAATTCACAATAGCAAAGTTATGGAATCAACCCAAATGTCCATCAGCTAATGACTAAAGAAAATGTGGTATATATGCGATGAAATACTACTCAGCCATAAAAAGAATGAACTACTGTATTTTGCAACAAAATGGATACAATTGGATAGCATTATGCTTAGTGAACTAAGCCAGTCCCTAAAAGACAAATATAATATGTTTTCTTTGATTTGAAGCTAATGTATAGAGTACCAAAAATGTGATGTGAGTGAAACTGACATCTTGAAATTTGATTATTATTTATAGCCCTTGTCTATATAGCTACAGAACAGTGGTCTTTCTACTTGTAGAATTATTTAGTGAAAGATTAAGCCTGTGACTATAAAGTAAATTGAAACTATGTATTTTAAAAAAAATTAGAAGAAAGAAAAAGAAAGGAAAGAGGGGGGAGGGAAGAAGGAGGCATAGGAAGCATCACTGTGGACTAAAAATTATATATATTTAGTACATGAAATCTTTTCTTTTTATGTAAGTAATTTAAAAAAAGAAAAAGAAAAAAGAAAATGAGAAGTCTCTAATACATGATCAAACTTTAGTTTTAAGAAAGCAGAATAAATTAAACTCTAAGTAAGCAGGATAAATAAAGTAATAAAGATAATGAAAAAATGAAATTTCAAACAGGAAAAAAAGAAAATCATTGAAATCAAATACTAGTTATCTGTAAAAATCAATAGTTGATAATTCTATAAAACATATAAATATTCTAGAAAATGTAAGTATTAACAGCATTATACTTTTATCCCATCTGAATACATTTTCACAAAAGAAAACTATAGCTCAATCTATACAAAAGTAATTCAAAAGCAGTGAAATATCAAATGTGTAATGTATTATGATCTTTGAGGTTTACCCTGGAAACATAAGTCTAGTTCAGTATTTCAGAATAAATAAATCTAGTTTAAATCCAATAGATTTTAATAGAATATTTGTGATTTTCCAATTGCATGACCTGCAGAATCAGGTAGCCAATATGGCCCATAGTTTGGTACTTTCTTGTGAAGCTGAAAATGCATAAAGACCTACAGTTATGTTTGGAGAGGACTGAGCTTGATCCATTGTAGTAATCTATAGACTAATATCTAGGAGAAGTGGGATACTCTTAAAAGTAAGAAGGAAAATTCATTACATAAAGACTAATTTAATTATATGCTTTATGTAATCCATAAATATTTTTCACAGTCAACATTTCCATGAATCTTCTGAAGACCCCTTGCATGCACGAATTTTAAAATTCTTTGCATCAAAATAACCATTTGTTAATTCAGTTTTTCCAAAAACTATTTGGAGTACTTCCTTATGATTATGCTACAGTTAAAGTTTAAATTTTTAACATTAATTTAGAAACATAGAATGCATTGCTGGTACAGTTGAAATTTGTGACAGGGGAATAAGAATGTTTTGCTAATGAACAAAAAAATAAATCTTTATAGATGAGGGAAAAACAAGCATAGTAATAAAGGCAATTAACTCATTCCAATAACAGAAATATTGCCTATATTTGTCTTTCTATCAGAAAAAGATGTAAACAAATTGTAATAATGTGGAATAATTCCTCCTGAACACAAATATAAATTAAAATGAGATTGCAATTATCTCTGGTTTTTGTGGTGAGCTGGTTTCAGGTTCTTCCATGTTCAGATGCTCAAAACCTATTGCATAAGCATAAGCATAAAACCTATTTGCATAAGCGAAATAGAAGAGTGTTTTCTTTAATGTAACCAATGCAACTTTCCCATATAATTTAAAAATAAACTCTAAATAATTTATAATGTCTAATACAATGTTTGCTGATGTAAATAATCGTTGCCTAATGTGCAGTCAAGGCTGAAAACCACTGACTTAGACTAATCAGAATAGCCCCCAGGATCTTCTTCCTTTTACCATGAAACTTGAAAGTCAGCTTCTGTGCTTCACAGTTAACTGGTGCCATGAGAAGATAAAGAATGAAGAACATCCAGATATCTGAACATATGGAAGAAGCAAGGCATCAGGAGAGTGAAATATATATTATTTGGAAAATAATTGTAAGAAAACGTCTATCTATTTAACACAGTTGCAGTTTTCTAACTGTAATTGATCTGTGGTTGATTGATCCATGGATGCAGAAACCAGATGTAATTTTTAAATGTATTTGATCTGTGATTGATTGATCCATGGATTCAAGGAACCATTAAGAATGTGGTAAGCCTTTGTCTTTATCATATACAAGTTATCATTAATAACTAGAATGAACAAAATCTTATGCTATTGATATGTTTTTTCAATGCTTATAGAAAGCTATGTGGGCAGCATTTATCAAAATATTTACAATATTTTGTAAATATTGTATGTGCCAGTAATTTTTGGTTAGATGTTTTATCTGAAAATAATGCAAAAAATACAGATATATATATATATATATATATATATATTCACAAAAGGAAATATAACTACAGACACCACAGAAATAAAAAGAATTATCAGAAATTACTACAAAGAGCTGTATGTCAACAAACTGGGAAACCTAGAAGAAAGAGATAAATTCCTGGACATGCAATCTACTTAAATTGAGTCAGGATGACATAGAAAACCCAAACAGGCCCATAACCAAGACGGAAATGGAATCAGTAATAAAGATCCTCCAGGATATGTGGTGTAACAGGTAAAGCCACCGCCTGCAGTTCCGGCATCCCATATGTGCTCTGGTTTGAGTCCTGGCTGCTCCACTTCTGATCCACCTCTCTGCTATGGCCTGGGAAAGCAGAAGAAGATGGTCCAAGTCCTTAGGTCCCTGTACTAGTGTGGGAGACTCGGAAAAGCTCCTGGCTTCTGGCTTCAGATCTGCACAGCTCCGACTATTGTGGCCAATTTTGGAGTGAACCAGCAGATGGAAGACTTCTCTCTTTCTCTCTTTCTCTCTCTCTGCATCTCCTCTCTTTGTGTAATTCCAATCTTCAAATAAATAAATAAATCTTTAAAAAAAAAGACCCTCCAAACAAAGAAAAACCCAGGACAGGATGGCTTCAATGCTGAATTCTGTCAGGGATTTAAAGAACTAACTACAATTCTTATCAAGCTATTCAAATTAATTGAAAGGGAGAGAATCCTCCCAATTTCTTTCTATGAAGCTTGCATCACCTTAATACCTAAATCTGAAAAGATGCAACTGAGAAAGTGAACTACAGACCAATTTCCCTGATGAACATAGACACAAATATCCTCAAGAAAATTCTAGCCAATTGAATCCAACAACACATCAGAAAGATCATTTACCCTGGGGCCAAGTGGGATCTATCCCTGATGAGCAGGGATGGTTCAACAGTCACAAATCAATCAATGTGAGATATCACATTAACTAATTGCTGAACAAAAACCACAATTACCTCAATAGATAAAGAGAAAGCATTTGATAAAATACAACACCTTTTCATGATGAAAACTCTAATCAAATTGGGTGTATAAGGAATATTCCTCAACACAATCAAGGCAATCTATGACAAACCCATGGCCAGCATTTTATTGAATGGGGGGAAAATTGGAAGCATTCCACTGAGATCCAGAACAAGACAAGGTTGCCCTTAAGCTGAGTGGTAAAAAAATACCATCTGTATTAAAGTCATCATATGGATATGATTAAGTGTATGGTAATAATAATAGATAAAAATTAAAAAAGGAGTGAATGCTACAAAATGGTAAGCAGTCCAAACAGCAGACTCAGGATGACAGTCACTTTAAGTAGCACTCTAATCTCATAAGGCATTCTGGTCTGGCTGAAAAGCCCAGGAGAGCATTTCAGGCATGGAAAGACACTGTGGCAAAAAATGTCCTACATGAAGGACCTCGGTGGGTGAGAACCCAGTGGAAAGAAGTGGTTATCAAAGAAGGTGGTACTTTTCTCTGAAGGGAAGAGAGAACTTCTTCTTTGCTTATGGTCTTGTAAATACTGACAGAGTTTGTAGATTCGAAAGGCTTCCATAGCCTAGGCAGTTCAAGTCAAGAGCCTTGGGTGATCACTGATGTCATACATAAGAGTGTTCATTGTTAAATTAACAACAGGAATCACTGTGCACTAATTTCCCATTTAGGACCTCTGTCCTCAAAGAGTTGTATTATAACTATGTCTAAGTTCTTGCAAAAGATGTATCTTTCCTGGATGCTTCTTTAAAGTTAATTAAGTTTCTAAAAAAAAAAAAAAAAAGTAAAATTAACTTCAAGATGCAATGACTTTGAACAGCCCTTGTCTTGACTGTTAAGGAACAGGGTTTTTTGTATGTGTGTGCAAATTGTTGAACTTTTTACTTAGTATAGAGTTGGTCTTCTGTGTTTAAGGTTATTTGAAAATGGATCTTAGTGGAGAATGGTACTGGGAATGGGAGAGGGAAGAGGAGGAGGATTGGGAAGGTTGATACAGTGGGAAGAATAACTATATTACTAAAGTTGTACTTATGAAATGCATGAAGTTTTTCTTTCTTAAATAAAAGGTTTCTTTGAAGGGAAAAAAGAATGTAACCATTCATTGTTTTAGGCTTGCTAACCTTGAGGATTTTCTAGCTCCGGGATGACTCTGTCACCTTGTTCATTATTTTTTTTTTTACAACTTTTTTTTTTTTTTTGACAGGCAGAGTGGACAGTGAGAGAGAGAGACAGAGAGAAAGGTCTTTCTTTTGCCGTTGGTTCACCCTCCAATGGCCGCCGCGGCCGGCACGCTGCAGCCGGCGCACCGCGCTGATCCAAAGGCAGGAGCCAGGTGCTTCTCCTGGTCTCCCATGGGGTGCAGGGCCCAAGCACTTGGGCCATCCTCCACTGCACTCCTGGGCCACAGCACAGAGCTGGCCTGGAAGAGGGGCAACCGGGATAGAATCCGGTGCCCCAACCGGGACTAGAACCCGGAGTGCCGGCGCCGCAAGGTGGAAGATTAGCCTATTGAGCCACGGCGCCTGCATCTTGTTCATTATTTTAACATACAAACAATTTATTGTGCTCTTCTTCATTTTGTTGTGCTTATTGTCGGTGAGTCTAAGCAGAAGTCCCAGCAAGATGATGCTGGCCTGAATTTTTCAAATGCACAATAAACTCCAGTTTAAAAAAAAAAAAGAAAGAAAGAGAAAGTATCATATATTGTATGCTCCAGGTATGTAAAATTGTACACAGAGATATATAGAACAAATGCAACAAATATATATAACATCTACTTAATGAAATAATGACCTACAAACAGTGGTCTTTAGTGATAATTTGGAAAACAGACAAAAAATAGCTTAGGAAATAGTTTGGACTCACACTCACCTGATCTCTATTATTGTTTCCAACAGAAATGAAAATAAATCTTCTATATCCCTCCTAAGGCACGGTGATGACTCTCCTGCTTTCTTTCCCAGTCACCTGTATCTTACTCTTGCCTTTAACAGAACAGACTAGATTGACGATTCCTCTTCTGGAAAAATGAATCTGAATAAATAGTGTTGTGAAAACCTCAGAAATGCCCACATGTTTACAGCACCTTCCATCAGACAGGCTCCTGATTTTGGATTCTCTCACCAGCACTGCATAGTTTGTCATTTGCCCCTGACTGTGACTGTTTCTCCTGCTCACATTCTCTGTCAGCTACACATTGCCTTTGGGAGATGCATTGACCGTCACTGGAATGCCAGTACCGGTCAAGGGTGACACTGTTCTCCTCCTCAAGTACATGACTACTTCCATGCTCAATGTAGTTAGATCCTGCTAAGAGTAAGAAGAAAGAGACTCCTCCCTAACTCTGCGCCACATTTTGCAAAGACACATGCAAACATGCACACATAAGGAAACACTGTCTTTTACAAATATCTGTAGCTAACTCTTCACTTTAGATATAAAACCATCTCAAAGGATCAAGTGAAGGATCAAATCCTTTCCATATAATCAACCTTTTATACTCCCTTCCCTCTCCTTGCTTGCCATCTTCATTACTTATGGGTAACTTCAATTTTCTACTTCATCTTCAAGAAAAAAATACATTCCTCCATGCATGCATAAGAGACTGGCACACTGATAGAACAGGGGAGTGTTCGAGAATACAGGCGTATGCAAAAATGCAGAGGGGAAATGGTGGTGGGCAATTTTAAGAATCTAATGCAACATCAAACAGACAAAACTAAAGCTAATAGACACAATGATTAATGTCGTAGACTGATGAAGGAAAATCTGTGTGAGGGAATGGTCATTAATCTGAAGGAAAGACTATGTTTGCTATGTCATATTAAAATTATATTTAAGACAGAGACTAACGCAAGAGGGAGAATATCATTTGTAGGAACATCTCAGATATAAATATTACCAAGAAATAAACTTCCATTTTGCCTCATCAAGAGAAAACAAATAATTACCACTGAGAGACTTTAAACACAATTTAAGTTCTTTCATTGAATTAATTATTTTCAAATATTGTCTAAAGATTTATATTCTTTATGATAATTAACACTGTTTTGTGTTTTCCTTTTATTACACTGTTTGAGGATTAAGATAAAAAATTCACCCTTTTTCCCAAAAACCTTTGATATATTTATTTTTGCTTTTTATTTTTTAATTTTCATTAATATAAAGAGAACAGATTTCATGTATTTCATAGAGATGATTCTAAGAAAACCATATTCTGTTCTTCCTTGTGTCCCTTAACCCCCTCCATCTTTCCTTTCTTTTTTCTTTAATTTTTACAAAAAACTTATTTTCAGTCTACTCTATAAACATAGGTTTAATGCATCACTAATCATAATATACATCAAGTGAAAAGTGGAAAGACCATAGTTCAACAGGAGTATAAACAATGGCTGAAAGCAACAACCAAATCACAAGATGTCCAATTCATATGTATATATTTGTAAGTATATATATTTGTATTCTATGCTAGCGAGCTCACACATAGCAGTGAGACAACATAACGTGCATCTGAGGTATGGCATTTTAAGACTCCATCTGAAAAAGATCCTTACCTGTTCAAAAATATATTTTGTCTCCTTTAAGTTACTATATATATCCAGTATAAACACCCTAGAGAAAGGCAAAGTAACTTTAACAAATACTTGCCTATTTCAATTCACTCTCTTTGGCACTTTTGACATTGCCTTATAGATGAACCTTATCAAGGGATTAGTGAGTCCGTGTGAATACTTGAAAGAGTAGTTGTAATCTTTCGCCTCTAAATAAGAGTCCCCAGACTCAAGCACGGTTTACTTTCTGTTTATGGCAATAGCTACGTGAATGATTTGTACCAAAACTAACGTGCACTGAGGCATACATCACAGACACATAAGGACTGAGAGAAAGGAAAGGTTGCTATTTTGGGCAAACAAAGAAGCTCTGTATGTGGTTGTGAAAACCTGCGCTGTCAGTGTTAGCAGACCTAATTCTGTCAAGGCTCACTGAAGTTTGACATGACTGCATTCACAAGAAGGCTGCAAAGGTTGTATTATGCATTGCATACCTTTGGGGGAGTTTAACCTAACCAATTTGGACCAATTCTGTCAAAAGAACATCTAAGTAACCTAGAAGAATAGGTCTTTGAAAAGAAGTTGATGAAGCTGGGAATGGCAGCTAGAGAGGGCTGGGTGTTAAACCATTCCTCTCCCTGAGTTGAAATTGGGCATGCCTACTTTTTAAGAGTACAACTTTGTCATTTACAGAAAAGAGTACTATATATAAGCATTAGCCTAGAGCTATTAAAAGACAAAAACAGGAACAAAAGTCATTAGAGACTTTAGAGCATGGTTTTCACCAGATTCACAACATGGAAAGTTTCCTGCTTTCCCTTTGAGGCCAGAGGGATCCTGCCCCTGTGTTCTGCAGGAGATAAGGGTTAACATCTCTGGCACTGTTTTTATTTTTAAGAGTTACAGACAGTGAGAGGGAGAGACAGAGAGAAAGATCTTCCTTCTGTAGGTTCACTCCCCAGATGGCCTCAACAGCTGGAGCTGCGCCAATCCGGTGTCAGGAGCCAGGTGGATCTTCCCGGTCTCCCATTAGAATGTAGGGGCCCAAGCACTTGGGCCATCTCTAGTGCTTTCCCAAGCCATAGCAGAGAGCTGGATTGGAAGAGGAGCAGCTGGGATTAGAACCGGCACCCATATGGGATGCTGGCACTGCAAGCAGAGAATTATCCTACTTCGCCACGGAGCCAGCCCCTCTGACACTGTCTTAGATAGAATTATGATTTGTGAGGGAAGAGTAGCCACATAGTTTCTGATGTGACTACTCAGAATGGCCAGCACTAGGGATGAAACAGAACTCATGGAAGCAAGTGTAGTCATCATTCTTACCCAGAAATACAGAAAATTATCACTGATTAAGGTGCAAGTGATTTTCCTACCTAACCCTGAGTGAAAAGATATAAAAATCAGTTTTTCTTAGTCTGAGTGCTGATTTTTCCAAATTGTGTAGATTTACCAAGTCATTGCAAGCAGTAATGAATTATAATCCTCACTGAAAACTTTATTGAACAGCAAGGCACGCTATTGCTAAAATACAAGGCATAATTAAGAGGGCATAGCTAATCCTGATCTTTTTCCACCTGCTGGAATCAACACAAACCTTGTCTTTGTTTCATTTTCCTAATAGGAACATGTTCTGATTACATACATTGTGATTTTGCAATAATTTTGATATTGAAGATATAGGAAAGAAATTTAGAAATTATTATTACTTAGAATAAGATTGACATGGGATTAAAATTATCTGTTTGAATAAGTAAACACATTGATTTTGAATAACAGTTAGAAACATTACTTCTTGATTTTGGGACTAACAACTTGTTTATTTTAAAAATCTATAATGAATTATTAAGGTCTCTTGACTACTTCTTTGTAACTTTCAATGATGCTGTGTCAAAGAATTTCATATACCAAAATACTAAAATCCAAGATACTGCTATTATGAAATTGGTATTACTTCCCTTCGAATTAGATCTGATTCTCTCTTTTCTTCTGCTTCTCTTTTGTCTTTGCTTACATAGCAGCTAGTCTTACTTCCTCTTTATTATGTGTTTGGTGAATCACCCAGTTCAGAGTTCTTCCCCACTTTGGCTACTGAAATTGATGGATGACTCCCCATCAATTTCTCAGTTTCTGGAGGCTTGCGAGTCCCAACATGCCTAGCACTCTGGCGGTATTCACTCCAGGTTGTGATGTATTTCATTTTAATGTATGGAAAGATACCAGGGGCTACAATTCAGCAGTTGACCATCAAGAGTTAGGTTGGTTTGTTTATTTTCCTTTTTTAAAAGTTTTAATTTTTGCCTGTAAAAATATAATCAATGTAATTTCAAATGATTCTAAGGCAATTATTCTTAACTGTTTAAGTTTCTCTATTATTAAACACTAGTTGATCTGAATGGTGACATGAAAACCAGTTCATCAACATTACAAATTGGAAGGACATTTGCAGCAACCTATGTAGAATTTTAGCAACAGGATTATCCCTTAGAAGTTCATTGGCCTCTGGAAAGGAATAATTCTCATGAATAAAAGTAAAGAGTGACTTGCATGATTGAATATGAGGTGATAAGCTGAATGGTAATTTGAGAATGATAAAAGTGCTAATCTGAAGGGAACTGTTGAGACTAATGAAACTTACTGGCTATTTTAGGTTATAAGTGCTACAGGATGCATTATGTTTTGCTGGATTTCAATTCAGTATCTTTGACTTGCTCTGTTGTTTCTTTTGGAACCTTTCTTCTCATCATTAACTGTCACTTTTGTATCTGAAATAGAATTAATTATACTATCGGTCAAAAATTGTTTGTTGTTAGAATAAATGATGCAATCCACACAAAATAGACACAGCTGAAAAACTCTCTCATCATTAAATGGATAGAAAGAAAAATTTATACATTTTCTCTCAGATAAATGCATAGATGAATAGATGCCACTAATTATTTAAAAGACTAATATGATAAGATCCACAATTTCTTTTATCATGTGTCTCAAATTTAATTTCTGAGAAATTCTTACTGTACTGTATTGGATTCCAGACAATTTAAATGACAGCTAAATTTAAGGAGTTCAAAATATCTGCATCATGACATAATCTCTTTGTCCTTTTATATAATAGTACTTAGTAATTTTACTAAGGATGAGGAATCACCAGGTTCTGTCCAGTGTTGCTTTTTAGATTGCTGGAAATCTGTCTTCACACTGGAGGAGGCTTATGTGCAAAGCTCTTTGAGAGTAATAGTGGAAATAGGTGGCTTGAGCTATGCTGCTAATGGGGGAAACATAGGACTTGGACAATAGTGTAGGTCAGGTGGATGTAATATATAAAGAACACTTCATCAAATGACAGCAGAACACACAGAAGACCAAATGTAGATTATACAGCAAGTCTCAAGATGTAAGACATTTGACATTGTGATGAATATCATATTCAACCACAGGAAGTGAAACTAGTATGAGAAACAGAAGGAAAACTGGAAAATTGTCAAATATGTGCAAGTAAAGTAGCCCATTTCAAACAATCCAATGAAAAGTATGCTACAAGGAAAATTAGAAAATATTTACAGCTAAAGGGAAATAAAAATGCATCATACCAGCTTGAGGAGTTTAACAAAGGTAGTAAGCAAAGAGGGTATCCATTACTGATAATAACTATATTAAAATTATTTCAAATAAATGACTTAAATTTACACCCAGGTAACTAGAAATAGAGGATAAAACTAAACCCAAATCTAGCAGAAGAAAAGAAATGACAGTAGAGAGGAGACAAATGAAAGTTTAAATGCAAGAAGGACAAATAGATATTCAATAAAATCTAAGCCAAAAGTTAGGTGGTTATTTAAAAAGATCAGCAGAATTCATAAAAGTTTTATCTAAACTGGCCAAGGAGGAGAAAGAGAGATAGAGACTCTAATTATGAGAATTAGGAACAAAAGTGAGGACATTACATCTTACCTCAAAAAATAAGAAAAATTATAAGGGAGTATTATGAGTAATGTTATACAAATTTAGAGAACCTAGAAGAAATGAATAAATTCTTAGAAATGTAAAATATACCAAAAATACAAAAAGAAATAGAAATTATGCTGAGATAAGTAGTTAACAATAGGGAAAACTATTTGTGGGGCTTAAGGGAACTCTTTATAATAATGTATAATTTTTGTTTTTAAATTTAGACCTATTCAGGAATAAACACCTAAAAACAAAAAACTCTAAATCTATAATAAAGATTGAGGGAATAATCAAAAACTCTATCAAGGAAAAGCCAGGTACAGATGGTTTCATTTTGTCAGACAAGTAAAGAAGCAAAAATAATTTTTCTCGAATACTTCCAAAAAATAAGAGAAGGTACTTCACACTTTATTACTAGCTCATTTTATAAGGAAAATGTTAGCTTTTTAGTAAAACCAAGCATATTGCAAGGAAAGAAAAATACAGTCTAATATTCCCCAAGAATTTAGGTTCAAAAATATTCAATGAAATACTAGCGATTTGAATCCAGAAGCCTATGAATGATTTTACAGTCATCAAGTAGAGTTTATTCCAGAAATGCAGTGGTTATTAAATATATAAAAATCAATAAATGTAATATTCAGTATGAGTACAATAAAAGAAAAAAAAAAACTACACCTGATCTCAGTTAACAGTTAGTTGACTTAATTTTCATGGAGAACAAAAACACTGAACTAGGAACACATGTCAATCAACAAATACTCATGCAAAACTTTAAAGATGTCTTCAAAGATCATGAACAATACAGAGATGTCCTCTGTCACCATTCTACTAAGTATTTTCTTGAAATTTACTAGCTAGAGTGATGAAGAGAAGGAAGGAAGGAAGGAAGGAAGGAAGGAAGGAAGGAAGGAAGGAAGGAAGGAAGGAAAGAAGGAAGGGAGGGAGGGAGGAAGGAAAGAAGGAAGAGAGGGACAGAGAAGAAAGGAAAATAATATAAAGGCCTTCAAACTGGAATAAAAGACTGTGCAGACACAATATGAGAAATCTTCAAAAGTTTATTGACATTTTGTATCATGAAGAAACTATGCAAGGATTTCAGATGTTGTTTGAATGGAAATCAATGCAGACTAAGCTGTAACAATTTGTCTAAATGGGAAATAGTACTAGACACTAAAATGGATTAAGATATTTTTCTAAAGAGCTCCTTTCAGAGCAAAATTTATTCTGCTGAAGTTGAAGCAAAAACCAACAACAAATTGATGGTGAAACTTGGGTAGAAGAATGGTTGTTATGCTTTACACAAAGTTTATGGAAACAATGGCTCAGAGAAACCAGCAGTTTAAAGAGGAATAACTTGGCTTTAGTATTTACCAATCTTTGAGAAAAATTAATCTTGCTCATTGCCCTCATTGAAGAGGAATGACATCTCAACTGGTGCCTCATGCAGAATTTTGACTGTAAATTAAAGTGAAGCACAGATTTTTGCTTAATAAATCTAAGCACAGATTTTGTTTAGATAGAAAAATGGTTGTACTCAGACCATATGAAGACAAGAACAGATTTTTCAATGGAAATTTTGAGCATAGGGTGGGTGTGGTGTCACATAAGTTAATCCACAGCTGGGGATACACACATCCCATATTGCATTGCCAGGCGCTACATTCTGTTTCTGCTTCCAATCCAGGTTCTTGTTAACATACCTGGAAAGCAGCAGATAAAGGCAGAAATACTTGGGTTCCTGCTACCCACATGAGAGGCCTCACAGAGTGCTGGCTTCTGATGTAGCTGTGGTCCAGGCCTGGCTGGTGCAAGAACTTAGGGAGTGTAGGGAGATGTATATATCTCTCTCTGTGCCTTTCCCTTTCTGTCTCTGCCGATGTGCCTTTAAACACTACTACTCCTAGTGATAATAATAACAGTAATAATAACAAAAGGTCCTGAAGCATAAAGAATCACAGCAGAAAATGAAAAGTTGCTTTACCAAAACCATACTGAATATGGTACAAAATCAAAGCAATGGTTTTAGAATTGGAAATGTTCTAGTCAAAGCTAAAGCAGACGAGTTGAGAGCAAAGTCTTGGTGAAAGTTTTCTTGGATGATCAAGGTATTTTGAGTGTTGACTTTCACAGAATCTAACGATGATAACATTTGCTGATTTGTATAGTGTTTTGAGCAAGTTAGCCAAATCTTTGGCAGATAAATGCTTGGAAAAATTGCATCAGGAATTCTGCTCCATAATACCCATGCTCTTTGCTGTCATCACACAAAGGCAAATTTGGAAGAATTTCCCCGAAAAATTATTAAGCATCCACTTTACAGTCCTTATGTGGCTTCTTTTGCTTCCCCCACCATTCTTAAAACATCTTTAAAGAACTCTCAATTTTCTTTCTTTAATTATGTAATAATGTAAAAAAGACTGTTTGATTGGTTAAATTTCAAGTATCTTCACTTCTTTAGGGATGGGCTAAATGGCAGATTTCAATACTTACTAAAACTGTCTTGAACTTGGTGGAGCTCATGTTGAGAAATGATCTATTTTTAATTTTTGTCCTTTAATTCTATCTTCATGAGCTTCTAAGTTCCCCTAATATTATATGTTGAAAATCCTTTATTGAATAATTTTAAATATTCTCCTTATATATTAACTTCCAGCAATAAAAGAAAACATGTATTTGTCATTCTGAGTCTGGCTTATTTCAGTTAGCATGCTGATCTCTCCAAAAGGAAAGTTAAAAACAGTCAAATTTATAAAAAAAATAAAGAAATAAAATAGCAATAAATTTAATCAAGGCAGTACAAAATGTGTGTACTGAAAACCATGAAACACTGTAGAAAAAATTTCAAAAGACCTGCATAAATGGAAATACATCCTATATTTATGGACTGTAAGACTTAATATTGTTTGTGGTAGTAAGCTCCACAATAATAAATAAAACTCCAGTAGAAATCTCAATAACTTTTTTCAGAAATAGAAAAGCTGATCCTATGACTTATATAGAATTACAAGGTATCCAGAATAAACAGTGTTGAAAAAGAAGAAAAAATATGGGGGATTCATATGTCCTGAGTTTCAGATATGGTACAAATTTGTAGTGGAAGCAGGATAAGCTTAGAATATAATGAATAATAATTGATTATAGAGAAATAAACACATATATCTACTATTAATTGCTCTTTAACAAATATTGTGAACCATTCAATGGAGAAACCCATTTACTTCAACAAATGATTCTAGGGCAACTGTATATCCACATGCAATGAACACAATTTCACAATCTTGGATATCACAATAGTTTCTTAGATATAACACCAAAAGCACAATCAACAAATAAAATAAAATATGTAAATTAGAATTCATCAAAATAATTTTTTGTGCTTTAAAGAATACCAAAAGAGTAAAACAATCAACCCACATAATAAGAGAAATATCTGCAAGGGTCTAATATTTAGCATGTCTTAAACATTTTACATTCTATAGTTTCTCAACAACTTAGGAAATTAGAAGATTATTGAGCAGTATGTTTAAAATTCTGAAGGCAAATGATTTCCTGCCTAAAATATCAATGTGTAATCAAAATATTGATTAAATAAGAGGTATAATTAGCATATTTATTCAGACTTTCAAAGACTTACAATATTTATATTCTCCACAATTTGTATTTATTTATTTATTTATTTATGTGAAAGACCAACTGACAGATTGAGGAAGAGACAGAGAAATATTCCATCTGTTGGATAATTCCCCAAGTAGCCACAATGGCTTGGTCTGGGTGAGGCCAAACCCAGGAGCCAGAAAGTCCATCTGTGTCTCTGTATGGATATCAGGGAACCAAGTGCTCGGGTCACCTTCCTCTGCTTTTCCTCCATTAGCAGGTGACTGGATCAGAAGCAGGGCAGCCGGGACGTGAACACCAGCACTCTTGTATAAGATGCCTGCATTGCAAACAGCCTTAACAAGTGGTACCACACAACTAGTCCCCCCAAACTCTTTTTCAGAGAACTAGAGGGCAACAAAGGAAGAAAATGGAATGTAAGATGCTCTAGAAAATGAGGAGCTCAACAAAGAAGAAAAGAGAACGAAATTCCCAGGATGATGGTAAAAGGAGATCTGGGTATAACAGTTATGCACCATGACAAACTGGAGCAGAAAGAGACTTTGGGAAGATGTTTCAATGACATAAAATGGTTGGAGTATATTTTCCAATATACTGAGAGAGTTTAACAAAACTGAACTACATAGAACACTAAAAGGAAAAAAAAATATAATTCTTTGAGGATTGGGGGAGGAGAGGAGATGTTCAAGAAAAGGAGATATCAGAAAATAACACATGGTTTGGCATGAATATTAATTGTATAGTAATAATAATTTAAATACAAAATGCTGATCCAGTCTCAATTACACAATTATAACAATCTTTATAGTATTGAGGTTTGGGAATGGGAAAATTTAGACTGTGGTGAGGAAAGAGGGCCAAATTCTTGTCTATATTGAGAGATCTGCAAATAATGCCAAAAACTTACACAGGAAAAAATTCATAAAATATGGTATTTAGAGCCCTTGAGTCAAATCTCAATTAATTAAAAGAGCTACAAATAGTTGTACATTTGAAAGCACCTTAGGTTCAGGATGAGGGCTGGAGATGGCTCTTTAACTCATAAAACTAATAAACAACTTAAATTATTCATGTATATTAATTCAACTAAGAAGAAAATTAAAGATATGATGATAAAGCACACATTTAAGGGATGGGGCACTGCCAAAGGAAAAAAAAAGGTAGAACTGGAGCAAAACAGTCATATGAAAATAAACAGGTCATGGAGTTTTGTGTTGATTATTTATGACATATCTCACAGGAAAGTCAAGTATCAAAAATAACCCTCATCAGTCATGGCTATTTAATTTTGAAATAGAACAAAAATAAGTGTGATAGAAAAAAGGAATGCATGCAATGATACAACGTGTTGGGAAAATGTCTCCCTAGCTTTGAAAGTTGGGTTCCCAGGCCTGTGCCGGGGCTCACTCAGTTAATCCTCTGCCTGCGGCGCTGGCATCCCATATGGGTGCCAGGTTCTAGTGCAGGTTGCTCCTCTGCCAGTCCAGCTCTCTGCTGTGGTCTGGGAGGGCACTTTGGTGAAATACAACCTCTAGGCTTCCACAGCTGACCCTACTGGCCAACTGACTGCAGTTCCTCTCTATGGGACTCTCTCATCCCTCTGCATTTTGGTTTTCTCCATTACAATATCATCACTATACACATCAGTTAATACAATTGACTGATTAGAAAATATTTGTTATGTAAACTTAACTTGATGCCATAGGCATAATGAGTTTGAATTATTTGCCATTTAGAATACATTATTATTATTATTATTATTATTTGGACAGGCAGAGTGGACAGTGAGAGAGAGAGAAAGAGAGAAAGGTCTTCCTTTTCCGTTGGTTCACTCCCCAATGGCTGCTGCGGCTGGCACGCTGCGGCCGGCACACCATGTTGATCCGAAGCCAGGAACTTCTCCTGGTCTCCCATGCAGGTGCAGGGCCCAAGGACTTGGGCCATCCTCCACTGCACTCTCGGGCCATAGCAGAGAGCTGGACTGGAGGAGAAGCAACCGGGACAGAATCCAGTGCCCCAATGGGGATTAGAACCCAGTGTGCCAGTGCCACAGGTGGAGGATTAGCCTATTGAGCCGTGGTGCCAACCTAGAATACATTATTTCACAGTTAAGCACATTTAATTCTTTCAGAGGGTTTTTCTTGACATAATCCACTCACTGACAGAACATCCTAATTTATGTTGTAATTTTCAATATGTTAGAAGTTACATGTACACATTTTTATAAGTAATTTTTAATACTAAATAGTAGGGTGAAATGTGAAGCCATTGTCAGGACACTGTATTTCCATTTTTAAGAAAAGTTGACTAGTTATACTTCACAGACTAATCTTAAAAACCTTTTTCTGAAAATTATCACTGGCACTCAAGTTATACTTCCAAAAATAATTCATGTTAGCTCTTCCAAAATGATTTAGATGGGATTTTGGTAAGATCCCAAGAAAACTTTGTTTTAGTCTTTTCACCTCTAAAATGTAGGCGTTGGAAGTCACTTTTATTTTTCCTTCTAATTTAGTATGCTCTCCAACTCTAATGCTTTATACTCTAACAAATCAATTGCACTTTATTTGATGAAATTCTGACATTCTTTCAGAGTATGTCTCACTTTTACCTACCTTCCATTCCACACTGGAATCTTTTCTTTTAGGTCATAGTTTCCTCTCTTTTTCCATTGTCTCTGTGGAGGAGACACAATTTTCTTTCCTAGATTATTTAAGAATAGCCTACAAGGCAGGTCTATTGCAAAACTCCCTCCCAAATATTCAGCCAACTTGAAGCAAAAATCACATTCTTTTGCCTTTTTGCACTAGGCTGAAAACTTTACCACTTCAAAAAGTGGCTGTCATGCTGTTCCTACTCCTCCACATACCAGGTTTTAGGAGTTTTAGAACACTGTATATATAATATGAGTGAAGATTTTCCAAAGAGAACATACTTTATTTTTGCAGCTTAGCAATATACTAAGGCTGTTTACCTCCCCAGATCATTCCAAGAAATGGGGGTGAGTGGGAGGCATGAATACACAGAGTTTACAGCAGACCTTTTATGGATGCCAAAACTGAAAACAATGGTTTATGATGCCCATTAGCAAGTAAAAGGAGACAGTTTAAGTGTCTGGAAACCCATCTGGGATCCCTCCTCATTCAACTATACTCCTTCCCTTCTTAACACTGGGAGAGCCTCCTAATTTTCCCAAATCATCCCAGTGTTCAGTATATCACCAAAAGGAAGAGAAAGAGAGAACTGGATGAGAGCAAATTCCTCCTGGCTTCCTGTGAATCAACAATAAAATTACCATCCTAAGAATCTAAACATTCAGACTATTTGATTTGTCTGAGCTGGGAAAATGTACACTGAGATTTTCTTTTTTTTTAACTTTCTACTCAAAATTTTACTTGTTTCTATTTTGCTACAAATTGTTTGCAAATAATGACAAACAAAATCAGGAACATCCAGCTTTATTTTTATCTTTTAAATTATTTATTCATTTATGTATTTGAAAGGCAGAGTTACACAGAAAAAGGAGGAGAGAGAGAGAGAGAGAAAATTTCCATCTGCTAGTTCACTCCCTACATGGCCACATCAGCCAGGGCCTGGCTAGGCCAAAGTCAGGAGTCAGAACTCCAGGTCTCCCAACAAGGACGGGAGGGGCCACAGTACTTGGCGTATCCTCTGCTGCCTTCCTAGGCACGTTAGCCAGGAGCTGGATCCCTCCAAGCTTTCTTCCAATGACCAGGACTGGGGAGATATTTTTATTTTTGTGATTTCTTATTTTAAGACAGAGCACCGCTCATGCCAATGATATCATTAAGGAGTCACTCCATGTCCTTCCAAAGGTTCCCTTGGTAAATTGGACTTTAACTTCTGAAAAGCAAATTCCTTTGAGAATCAGAATCCTGGATGAAACGAGCTGGCTGAGCAGGGGTAAGGAGTCTAAGTCTCTAAGGACTCCAGAAATTATTTGTTTGCATTTGAAAGGCCAAATGCTACTAAGGCCTTTTGAATGAATAGCTTATCCCTTATGCTAATTATTGTGTAGCACATCACCAAATATGCAAATCATTTAGCATGTGTCAATTTAATTTTTGGTTTATTTGATTGTAATACTGACGCTCTTCATGCATGATTGCTCAAATTACTGTCATCATGTTCAGTAAAATTCAATAAATATATATTCTCATTAAATATAAGAATGCATTTATAACAACGTTTACATTCTCAGTATTATTTTTTGATCAATCTCTTAAAATATTTTGCATAATTTAATTAGTTCATTCAAAGCACCCACCACAAGCATTACTGAAAAAACTGTAGCAAATACAGCAACTGCTACTGGAGAGAAAGATCAACGAGGCATAGAATTCAGCCTCAGCTGCCCATTATAGTATGGAAAGCTAATAGGGAACAGATAATTCTAGAGAGTTTAATGGATTGTCTAACAGGGATAGGATAGGGTCCTATGAGAAGGGAGAAGAGCAAAGCCACACAGGGGTTAATTTAGATTAAAACTTAAAAGTTGGAAAATAGAAATCCAGGAAATCAAGATGGGGAAAAAAAACTCAAGAAAGGGAAGTCAGACCACTGAAAGGCAGAGCCATGTCAAACACCTGTTGGGAAGCCTGCTGTTAGTCTGGAAGAGCATCGAGCAGGCTTCACGCTGAGTTGGAAAATGCAGAAGACAGATGATCTAGGAGAAGAAATTAGGCTTTTATCATTTTGGCAATATGGTAATACTGAAAAGTTTTAATTCACCATTTATATGATAACATTACACAAACATGATTTTTAAAAAAAAAAAAAAAAGACTTATTTTTATTTATTTGAAACCACTGTAACAGGGTGGGGGTGGGGTGGGGAAGCCAGAGAGAGATTTTCCATCTGCTAGTTCACAATCCAAGGGGCAGCAATGGCCAGGGCTGGGGCAGACAGAGCCAGGAGCCAGGAGCTTCTTCCAGGCCTCCCACATGGGTTCAAGGGCCCAAGGACTTGGGCATAAGCAGGGATATGGATCTGAAGTGAAGCTGCCAGACTGGAACTCAAACTGGCGCCCATATGGGATGTCGGCCTAGCAGGTGGCTTATTTACTTGCTACGCCACAATGCTGGGCCCTAATGTGATTCTTTAGTTAAATATAGTAAATATTTTAAATAAATATAGTAATAATACCATCTGTACTGCTACATAATACTTTTATTTTTAAATATACTGGCCGAATGGTATGCAACGCAGTGAGTCATATACCAGTTTTCCAATAACTGATATTGGAACTGTATGTCTTCATTTGTTTGAAATTTAGATACTGTAATGGCTTTAAATATTGTATTTAGAGGCCAGCACTGTGGCGAAGTGGGTTAAAAGCCCTGGCCTGGGGGCCGGCACTGTGGCATAGTGGGTAAAGCCGCAGCCTGTGCTGGCATCCGGTATGGGCGCTGGTTCGTGTTCCAGCTGCTCCAGTTCCTATCCAGCTCTCGGCTATGGCCTGGGAAAGCAGTAGAAGATGGCCCAAGCCCTTGGGCCCCTGCATCCATATGGGAGTCCCGGAAGAAGCTCCTGGCTCCTGGCTTCAGATTGGCGCAGCTCCAGTAATTGCGGCTAACTGGGGAATGAACCAGCGAATGGAAGACTCTCTCTCTCTCTCTCTTTCTCTCTCTCTCTCTGCCTCTCCTTCTCTCTCTGTGTAACTCTGACTTTCAAGGAAAATAAGTAAAACTTAAAAAAAAAAAAAAAAAAAAAGCCCTGGCCTGAAGCGCCGGCATCCCATATGGGTGCCAGTTCTAGTGCCGGCTGCTCTTCTTCCAATCCAGCTCTCTGCTATGGCCTGGAAAAGCAGTAGAAGATGGCTCAAGTTCTTGGGTCCCTGCACTGGCATGGGAGACCCAGAAGAAGCTTCTGCCTCCTGGCTTCAGATCGGCTCAGCTCAGGCCGTTGCAGGCATCTGGAGAGTGAACCAGTATGGAAGACCTTTCTCTCTGTCTCTACCTCTCTCTGTAACTCTGACTTTCAAAAATAAAATAAATCTTTAAAAAATATATTGCATTTAAATATTTTTATATTTTTTCTCTTCCTGAAGTGAGCTTTTTCTTCAAAATATAAGAACATTTCTATGGCTCTTTATATGTGTTTCTTCACATCCTGTGATTTTCAACCAACAAGAGCTGATTATGAAATCTACATTCAGAAGTGGCCTCTTTTACTAATTCAAGACAGACCATTTGTGTACAAGAATGTTTGGACACTTTATTAGCTTCGTGAACTCCTCATGCCATGGGAATTGAAAAATATCTTGGTAGCTGATGTTTAGATTAGTGGATAAGATACTCACATCCCACATCAGAACACCTGAGTTTGATACCTAATTCCAACTACTGGCTCCAGGTTTCTGCAGGTACAGACTGGGAAGAAGCTGCAAAAGCCCAAGGACTGGGTCCCTGCCATCCACATGGGAGTTGTAGACATTGTTTATCACATGGAGTGCCAGAATAAGATTATTTGCTGAGATTTTTGCCATTTTGGTCTTGATATCTTCTTTGACTTAGTTAAAATTTTATTATTAATTTCTGATTTTGTTGATTTATGGTTATAATAAACTATCGATGTAATTTGTAGTCAGTATATAAATGCTGGACAGGTGCAGTAAGGAAACTTTTAGGACAGTGAACTCATCTGCATAAACTATAATGGTGGGTACATGTCATTAAAGAGGATTATCTTAGTTTGCTATGTTTGCATTTAAAATAAAATACAATTTACTTATATTTTCTTTTTTAAAAAACTTTTATTTAATAAATATAAATTTTCAAAGTACAACTTTTGAATTATAGTGGCTTTTCCTCCCTATAACTTCCCTCCCACCTGCGACCATCTCACCTCCCACTCACTCCCTCTCCCATCCCATTATTCATCATGATTCATTTTCAATTATCTTTATATAGAGAAGGTCAACTTAATATATGCTAAGTAAAGATTTCAACAGACTGCACCCACAAAGACACACAAAGTATAGAGTACTGTTTGGGTAGTAGTTTTACTGTTAATTTGTGTAGTATAACACATTAAGGACAGAGGTCCTACTTGGGGAGCAGGTGCACAGTGACTCCCATTGTTGATTTAACAATTGACACTCTTATTTTTGATGTCAGTATTCACCTAAAGCTCTTGTCATGAGCTTCCAAGGCTATGGAAGCCTCTTGAGTTCACCAACTCCAATATTGTTTAGACAGGGCCATATTCAAAGCAGAAGTGCTCTCCTCCCTTCAGCAAAAGGGACTGCCTTCTTTGATGGCCTGTTCTTTCTGCTGGGATCTCACTCACAGAGATTTTACACTTAGGTCTTTTTTTTTTTTTTTGCTAGAGTGTCTTGGCTTTCCATGCCTGCAAAACTCTCATGGGCTTTTTAGCCAGATCCGAATGAATGCCTTAAGGGCTGATTCTGAGGCCAGAGTGCTGTTTAGGGCATTTGCCATTCTATGAGCCTGCTGTGTATCCTGCTTCCCATGAAGGATTATTCTCTCCTTTTTAATTATATCAATAATTATTTGCAGACACTGGTCTTATTTATGTAATCCCTTTGACACTTAATCCTATCTATTGATCAATTATGAACTTAAACTGATCACTTTATCAAGTAAGATGGCATTGGTACATGCCACCTTGATGGAATCCCCTGGCACATTTCTAGCTCTACAGTTAGGGGTAAGTCCAAGTGAGCATGTGCCGAACTGTACATCTCTTCACTCTCTTATTCCCACTCTTATATTTAACAGGGATCACTTTTCAGTTAAATTTAAATGGCTAAGAATAATTGTGTGTTAATTAAAGAGTTCAACCAATGGTATTAAAAAGAACAAAAAAATACTAAAAGGAATAAAATAGTAAGTATTCCTCGACAGTCAGGACAAGGGCTGATCAAGACATTGTTTCTCATAGTGTCCATTTCACTTCAATAGGTTTCCTTTTAGGTGTTCAGTTAATTGTCACTGATCCAGGAGAACATATGATATTTGTCCCTTTGGGACTGGCTTATTTCACTCAGCATGATGATTTCCAGATTCCTCCATTTTGTTGCAAATGACTAGATTGCATTTTTTTTTACTGCTGTATAGTATTCTGTAGAGTACATATCCCATAATTTCTTTATCCAGTGTTCTGTTGATGGGCATTTAGGTTGATTCCATGTCTTAGCTATTGTGAATTGAGCTCCAATAAACATTGAGGTGCAGACAGCTCTCTTATTTGCCAATTTAATTTTCTTTTTTTATTCTTCAGATAACATTTTTAACTTACCTTATAGTCAAAGGCTGAATGCTCCACTAAATAACAAGTAAAAAGTGAAAAGCCCATAATTAATTAGGAACACAGGTAGTTCTATAAGCAATAACCAGATTAAGAAGGAGGTACCTTTCTCTGAAGGGAGGAGAGAACTTCCACTTTGACTGTGACCCTATCGGAACAAGATCAAAGTCAGCGAACTCTAAAGGCTTCCATAGCCCTGGCAACTCATGACTAGAGCCTAGGGAGATTACTGACGCCATGAACAGGAGTGTCAAATTGTTAAGTCAGCAACAGGAGTCACTGTGTACTTACACCCCATGTGGGATCTGTCCTTAATGTGTTGTCTAATGTGCACTGATGCTATAACTAGTACTGAAACAGTATTTTTACACTTTGTGTTTCTGCGTGGGTACAAACTGATGAGATCTTTACTAATTATATACTGAATCGATCTTCTGTATATAAAGATAATTGGAAATGAAAAAAAAAAACAAACCTGGTGTTAAATTGGAAATGGCATAGAAAATTAATTAATTTTTAAAAAAATATTATGTAGGATCTCTGTCTTTAATGTGCTGTGCACTCTTATTTAATGCTATAACTAGTACTCCAACAGTTTTTTTTTTTTTTCACTTTGTGTTGCTATATGGGGGCAAACTGTTGAAATCGTTACCTAATATATACTAAACTGATCTTTTGTATATAAAGAGAATTGAAAATGAATCATGATGTGATAGGAAGGGGAGAGGGAGCGGGAAAGGGGAGGGTTGTGGATGGGAGGAAAGTTTTGGGAGGTGGAAGCCATTGTAACCCATAAGCTGTACTTTGGAAATTTATATTCATTAAATAAAAGTTTAATTAAAAAAAAAAAGACTGTTAATAAACCCAGACATGTTCAGAGAAAAAAAAAAGGTATTCAAAAACAAAATACGTGTGTGTGTTGTGTGTGCGTGTGTCTATAACTGAAGTAAAGTTTTCTCTGTCCCTACCCACTTTATATTCATTGTTCTGTTATGAATTATGGTGAAATCAATTATCTTAGAAGTACTATGTTTCTAGCTATGTCTCCTTATATTTCATATAATTTTGTGTTGAAATGTTTATCCTTTGTTAATACATTAAAAAGTATTACCTTTTCATTGTGGATTATGCAGTATGTCATTATAAAATTCACAGTTCTGGAGCAAGCACCATGGCACAACAGGATAAGTCACTGCTTGATATGTCTTCCTCCCACAGTGTTGTGTTGGTTAGAGTCCTGCCTCCACTTCCAATCTAGCTTCCTGCCATGCTCAGTGTGGGAGCAGCTGATGATGGAGCCTCTTCCCACATGGGAAACCTGGATGGAGTTCCTGGCTCCTGGCTTTGGTGTGGCCCAGTCCAGGCTATGGCAGGCATATAGGGATTAAACCAATGGGTAGAAAATCTCTCTCTCTCTCTCTCTCTCTCTCTCTCTGTTTCTTCAGCTTTTAAATAAATAAATACAATAATAAACTAATGCTGGGTCTTAGTCCACCCGTACAGGATGGCCTGGGTCCGAGGAAAGGTAAGTGCGCTGCTCGCCCGTTCCCCAGCCTCCCGGTCCTGGAGACAATCAGACCGCAGCACGGAGCCAAGTCTACTAGCAATGACTCATTTACCTTTTGCATAATAGTACCTTTTATAGCACAAAACTGCAGAGTCATTGGGGCAGGGCTAAGGGCCAACCAATCACTTAAAAAATCACCTTATTGGGGGATTTCTATAGGACTAGCCCTATGTCTATACACTTGTTACCAGTTTTGTTACCTCCCTTGATGTTGCGCAGCCAATTAGTTTTAGTGGTAAACAACTTTGGATTCTGCCCATCTTACTTCCTCTGGGCGCCATCTTACTTGGCTCCATGGAGCTCCGTTCCGAGCAGCTCGGGCGGGGGCACCAGGGGGCAGCTAAACATGCAGAGCCCCCGGGCCGGGCCTGGCCTGGCCTGGCCACGCCCATGCCCCACAGTTTCTCCAGCTTTTAAATAAATAAATACAATAATAAACTAACTTAAACATTAAATTTTGTTTTGTTTGCTGCTACAGAACTGATTTCAAACATACCTGATATTAAATTCATGATCCTATTTTTTGCTATTGTATTTGCCTAGAATGCTTTTGTCCATTTTTTTCTCAACTTGATGTTCCTTCTTGTTTTTTTTTTTAAGATTTATTTACTTACTTATTTATTTGAAAGCCAGATTGACAAAGATAAAGAGAGAGGGAGATACAGACAAAAAAGAAAAGAGTGTGAGAAATAATGAGATATATAGAGAGAAATGGGGGGAGGAAGAAAGGAAGGGAGAGAGTTCTTCCATCTACTGGTTCAATCCAAAAATAGCTGCAAAGGCCAGGGCTTGTGCAGGCTGAAGCCATGAACCAGGGACTCCAACCAGGTCTCCCAAATGGGTAGCAGGGACACAAATACTTGGATCATTTTCCACTGCTTTGCCAGGTACATGGTAAATGACACCAGGGAGGCCCCTTTCTCTGGTGGTTTTTGGCTTTCGGCGTGCCTCCCTCAAAGCGCCACCTGCTTGTGCAGGTTCAGGTGCAGTTCAAGGAAGGCCTGAAGGGAGCCATGTCTCTGCTCAAGACTCAAAAGCCTGCTGGACCAGGATCTGGAACTCAATGTGGCCTGTATCCCTGGGGACAAGCCCTCAGGCTGCCCATCCACTGAAGGGACAGAGGTGGGGTTCTCCCCTCTGGCAGGTGCCCCTACAACTGTTATGTGAGTTGTATGTGATATGAGCATTTTGTGTTGTTGATTATTAAATGTAAGACCATTCATCTAAAAAAAATTCAGGTCCCAGATTTTCTTTTTGAAAACAACTATTATTACTCACTTATTAGTCAAATTTAGATCCTGCCTCAGTCTGATTGATGTTGCTATAACAGAATATCTGAGATCAGGCAGTTTATAAAAGATAATTTTGGCTCATGGCCTTGGAAGCCAGGGAGTCCACGTTTGGACAGGAACATCTGTGGTGGGCCTTGGGTGGCTTCAACTTGTGGGATAACGTGGAAGGGCCAGGAGGCAGGAGCAGAAGAGAAAATGGAACCAAACCGCCGTGATAGCAAACCCGTTTCTTATGAGTGATCTGCCTTCATGATCCCGGCACCACCTATCAGGACTCACATGGGAATAAAATTCAGTTTGATGTCAGAGAAACCCGACCAGATTCAAACATTGCTGAATCTTTTATTTAAGTAATTGTGTTTAGTCCATTTTCCTTTACTGCTCAAATACATGTTCGGTTTTTGTTCTTTCAATGTATTTGGTTCTTTTTAAAACTAATTTTCAGAGCCATGCTTTGGTGCAGTGGGTTAACACCCTGGCCTGAAGCGCCGGCATCCCATATGGGTGCCAGGTGCTGGCTGCTCCTCTTCCGATCCAGCTCTCTGCTATGGCCTGGGAGAGCAGAAGAAGATGGCCCCAGTCCTTAGGTCCCTGCACCGGCATGGGAGACCCAGAAGGAGCTCCTGGCTCCTGCCTTTGGATCAGCGCAACTCTGGCTGCTGCGGCCATCTGGGGAGTGAATCAGCAGAATGGAAGACCTCTCTCTGTCTCTACCTCTCTGTGTAACTCTGTCTTTCAAATAAATAAAGTAACATTTTAAAAAACAACACCAACAACAAAAATACTAATTTTCAAGCTCTCTTCCATGCTCTGTAAAATGTTTATTTTCTGCGTATGTTTCATCACATATAAAATGAAAAATAACATTTATACAGCTTTTCAATATAGAAAATGGAGTTGAAAGAACTTTAGGCCAGCGCCACTGCTCGCTTGGCTAATCCTCCGCCTGCAGTGTGGCACACCGGGTTCTAGTCCTGGTCAGGGCGCCGGATTCTGTCCTGGTTGCTCCTCTTCCTGTCCAGCTCTCTGCTGTGGCCCGGGAGTGCAGTGGAGGATGGCCTCAAGTGCTTGGGCCCTGCACCCAAGCATCTAGCTCCTGGTTTCTGATTGGTGCAGTGTGCTGGCCGTAGTGCCCATTTGGGGGTTGAACCAACAGAAGGAAGACTTTTCTCTCTGTCTCTCTGTCTCTCTCTCTCACTGTCCGACTCTGCCTGTCCAAACAACAACAACAACAACAACAACCCCAGAACTTTAGATAGGGAGAAATACTTTTCAAAATATAAAGCTGTGCTGAAAAAGAAATTTGGTTTCTATAAAGTTGAATTAAATGACTGTGTTTTCTTGAATATCTCTGCTCTGGAAACATTTTATCCAGCCACCACTTAATCCAACTGCAGGATTGTGTTTGGTCCTGAGTGAGATCCAAGGAACTGAGAGGAAATCACACGCAACTTCTCATGGAGGTGCAGAGGCCTCTCTACTCCTCTACACATCACCAGCACAGCCTTGTGCTGAAAATGGCGTGTCAACGTGCTGACCCAAACATTTTCTCAAATTCCGGCCAGTGTTATGAGGGTCTGTGTGACCCCTTTAGAATATCATTTTCTATTTAACCTCTTGGAAGCTTCTTTGAAGACTTCTGTGCTCTCCATCAGCTTTTTAGTTTTTTTAGTTGCTTTTATAACTTCTGGTTTATTTTATTTTAAAGGACTACATTTAGAAATGAGATTTTGGAAAATTTAATGGGTGTTAGAAATGCTTAAATGTGCAAAGAAACATCTGATTTTATTCTTATAAGACGATGAATAAGTGTAGCTCACCTAAACTGAGACTTTATTTTTGCCTGAATTGTATGCATAATTGGATTCAGCATTTTAGCTTTCCTTTCAGTTGACAAGTGTAGATACAGAGTTACACATTATTTAAAGAGCAAAATTTATTAAAACATTTGCTGCCATATTAAATTTCACTGGGATTGTAATAATTTTAAACTCTGAATATAATTGTTAGCCTGAGTATTTTATGGCAAGTAGAACTGATAGTTCTTCTGCCCAAATCTCAGTGTGAGCTTGTTGCTGCCAACTCTTTGAAATGTTAAGGATTACTTGCGGAACGCATCCTTCTGGGCACAGAAAGGCACTTTTGATATAAATTCTCTTCTAATGTGATCTGGTTTTCTCTACACTGATGTATATTTGATTACAAAGTCAACTTTTAAAGTATTATCACTACCTTCACTACTTTCCAAAATATATTTTGAATTTTATGATTTATAAAAATAGAATTGTTCATGTGACTGAAAATTGGGCATGTAGCTGTTATTGCAATTTGCTTTTATAACTGATGACAACACTGATGCAAACATAAATGTGAAACTTTGAATAGCAGGTATTACAGATAAGTGATACGCAGATTTCTGGTCTACTCTTTCCTTTAATTGTGTGAATATTTCAAAATAAGGTCTGGGTTAAATTATTAATATGATGATCTTATGCAAATATTTTTAAAAATACAAACCAAAAAGTCCAAACAATAGATACTGAAACTGGTCCTACCTCTGAACGATAAATGAAGAACAGGTATGAATCAAACTACTTATGGGTATTTATTATTTGATTAAAATGTGGATTTAAATGAATGCAGAAAATATGGCTTAATTCACATATGTTATTAAGCCATTGGACAACCAAAATGCATAAAATAGTATAGGATCTGTCCCTAATGTGTCGTCTAAAGCCAAGATGATAAATTAATTTCTTAATACACACACAAACATTTTTGGAAAATGAGGCTGGCCAGGGGGCTGGGAGTCTGTGGGCCCCTTCATACATATACTTATGTATGTGAATGTCCTTCACAGGCAAACTGTCGGCTGGGGCTGGAAAGCTTGTCACCAGGTAACTGGCATCGCCCCCACTACTAGCTTCATGTGCTGCATGTGTGACCTTGCGGCCTTAAATCACACCTTCAGGGCGGGTGCAGTCTTTCACTCAGAGCTGGCAGGGGAAGGGGCTGAGCCCCTGGGGGGAGTCAGACTGGTTCCAGGAGACCCAGGCTATCTTGTGTGAACTTGTGGCCTTAAATCACACCTTCAGGGCAGCTGCAATCTTCCACCCAGAGCTAGCAGACAAGGGGGTCTGAGCCCCAAGGAGACAGACAGTCTCTATGAGACCCTTATTATCTCCATGATCCCCAAGCCAATCAACATTTGAATGTGAAACCCCTTGTCCAATGGGCACCCCCAATAAGATAACCCTATGAGCAGAATAATGCCTTTAAAACCCTGCATGAGAGACCCAGAAGAAGCTCCTGGCTTCTGGCTTCGGATTGGCACAGCTCTGGCCATTACAGCCAATCAGGGAGTGAACCAGTGGATGGAAGACTCTCTCTCTGCCTCTCCTCTCTCTGTGTAACTCTGGCTTTCAAAAAAACAAAAACAAAAAAAACCTCAAATGCATGATTATGCATGTTCAGTGTTTGCTGATATGGCTATCACTAAAAGTGTTTTTAAGTCTTTAAATGGAAGAAAGCTTTTACAATGCAAGAACATATGCTGTTCCAATAGTAATACCTCAAGACTGAAAAATACAGGTCATATTCTAGTGAACAGAATAAACTATTGTAGAAATTGTTGGAATTTGGTTTATTACTCTTTTGGGGAGTTAAATTTTAAAATGTTTTGTATGGAGGCCTGCCATTTATACAAAATAAGTTGCTTGGGGCTGGCACTGTGGCTCAGTGGGTTAACACCCTGGCCTGAAGTGCTGGTTCGGGTCAGGGCTGCTCCACTTCTGATCCAGCTCTCTGCTACGGCCTGGGAAAGCAGTAGAAGATGGCCCAAGTCCTAGGGCCCCTGTATCTACATGCGAGACCTGGAAAAAGCTCCTGGCTCCTGTCTTTGGATTGACACAGCTCCAGCCATTGCAGCCATTTGGGGAGTGAACCATTGGATGGAAGATCTTTCTCTCTCTCTTTGCCTCTCCTCTCTCTGTGTAACTCTAACTTTCAAATAAATAAATAAATCTTTAAAAAAAATAAATTGCTTAAAGTACATGGCATTTTAAATATTCTCTTTTAATATATTATTTCAAATCTAACACAGAAAATCACTTTCCCAAATAAATTTTACGTGTGAATATATGTAACATAATATCTGTTCAAACTACTAATTCTAAAGCAGAAAAAAAGGGGAACATAAAAAATCTGAATAATATTTATCTCTGAGAGTTGACAGAGTAATGTGATAGTGGAGGGGCAGAGAAATAGTTCCATCAAAGGTGGTAATAACTCATTTAGGGTTTTTGGTTATATTCATGACAGTTCTTCACAGATTACATATATATTATATGCATTTCATATACTTAACATCTTCTCAATCAAATATAAGTTAAAATGAAAAATGATAACCCTGTATTAACTTTTTCAGTTAAAACTTTTATCTTATATTAGTTATTCTATTTAATTGAAATTTAGAGATACAAATATATTTATTCTTCTGATACATTCCTCAAAAGTCATCAGATGCTGGGGCTGAGTGCGTTCAGAGCCAGAAGCCATGGAAATCTGCAAGGATCCAAGTGCTTGACTCATCATCTGCTGGCTCCCAGGGTATCCACTGGAAGGAAGCTGGAATCTAAAACAGAAGTTGGAATTGAATCCAAACTTTCACATATGGGATGTGGGCATCCCAAGTAACATCCTAACTTCTATATCCAATGTCTGCGCCTTAACTTCTCCATTTCAGAAAAGCCATAATTATGTAATACTTGTAACGCCAATTTAATAATAATTCACATTGCTATGGTAATTAGTAGTCAGAATGAAATCAAACAGTTCCAAATATTACATGTATTCAAACTTATTTTTTTATTTGACAGGTAGTTATAGACAGTGAGAGAGACAGAGAGAAAGGTCTTCCTTCTGTTGGTTCACCCCCCAAATGGCCACCACGGCTGGAGCTACACCCATATGAAGCCAGTAGCCAGGTGCTTCCTCCAGGTCTCCCATGTGGGTGCAGGGACCCAAGCAATTGGGCTACCCCCTATTGCTTTCTGGGGCCACAGCAGAGAGCTGGACTGGAAGAGGAGCAGCCGGGACTAGAACCATTGCCCATACGTGATGCCGGCACCGCAGGCGGAGGATTAACCAAGTGAGCCACGGCTCTGGCCCAGATGTATTCAAACTTAATAAAGCATATTCATAATGGATAGTGATTTCATATAAAACAGTAAGAATTTTTAAAAATTTTATAGGGTATTATAGGACTGGCATACTAAGTGATTCGCTTTAATTCTTTAAGTGGAAAATAAATTAGCTTAATTGAGGTCTAGTTAGGATAACATATCATGGAAACATCTTGTTTATACTATAGCTAATTAGCACCAAAATCCCCTCTACTGGGACTTCTGCTCCAGAACAGGAAAAGAGATCTAGAAATAGGATGCAGAATTTTCAAGAAATTTTTATTTATTCACATTATTATTATGATTATTTTTACTCCAACCCATTACCAAATACCTTACTATTTCCATTACCCAAATCACGCACCTTTTTGAATGGACAGTCTATTGGCTTTCTGGCAAGGCCATTCCATTTTAAATGCATCTATTCCAAGTTCTCTGTATCAGTTTACTAAGCCTTTTTTTTTTTTCATTGAATCATTAATGCATTATTTTCCATTTCTGCAACTTTTGTAAGATATACACTGCCCCCTCCAAAGAATGATAAAAAATAAAATTAAGACCACACATTTCTCACTATAATTTCTTAAAGAATGTCCCAGAATCTACAATTTTAAGCATTTATTTGAAAGAGGCAGTGACAGAGAGAGAGAGAGAAATTTTTCACTCTCTGGTTCACTCCCTAAATTCCTCAGATAGGGCTGGGCTGAGATGAAGTCAGGAAACAAGAACTGCTTCTGGGTCTCCCCTGGAGGTGACAAGAACCCATGTACTTGGGCCATCATCTACTGCATCCAATAGTGTGCATTACTGGCAAACTGGATTTGAAGCAACAGCTGGACTCGATCCCAGGCACTCCAGTGTGAGATACAGGCATTCCTACTGCATCACACTGCCCACTCCTGAAATTTCACCCTCGCATGTGCTCCAGATAAATTAACTGTTGTCTCTCTTCTTCCACTCTGTCCGTCTTGCACTGTCACCATGTTGCTGCCTCGGTAGCTAATCATACTCCTAACACCTTTGTTTGCTGGTGCACTCATATACAAGTCTTGAATCTAATCCTGTACAATCATAAAGATGAATTTTAACATTTCTTCCAGTTATGGGGAAGTAGTATGCAAAAGAAATACTTTATATGATTTAAAGTGAAAGTGTCAAATTTGTTTAACCCCAACCTATACTCATTTTTATTTATTTATTTATTTATTTATTTACTTGAAAGGCAGAGATACACACACACACATACAAAGAGAGAGAGAGAGAGAGAGAGAGATCGTCTATTAACTGGTTCACTCCCCCAGACATCCACAATATGCCAGCAGTTAGGATCTTCATCCTAGTCTCCCATGTGGGTGCAGGGACCCAAGGACTTGGGCTATCTTCCACTGCTTTCCCAGGTGCATTAGCAAGGAGCTGTATTGGAAGTGGAGCAGCCGCGTCTCAAACCAGTGTCCATATGGGATGCCAGTGCTATAGACCACGGGTTTATCTGCTACCCCACAGTGAAGGCCTCAAAATCTATACTGTTAACCACTGGGTCACCCTGTTGTCTTAGTCACAGTTAGGAAAAATGGATGAAATTTTTCATTTATTTATTTATTTTTGCAGAGCTGAAAGTGGCTCAGTACTCATATTTTGCTATAAATAGCATATTTTTATAAAAGTTGAATAAAAATAATAAGTTAAAAATAATAGTTTCTGAAATTCACTTGTTTAAATATTTTCCCGGGGCTGTGGTTTAGTGGGTTAAGCCACTCTTGCAGGCATCCCAAATGGGAGGGAACTTGAGTCCTTGCTGCTCCATTTCTGAACCAGCTCCCTGCTAATGTGCCTGGGAATACAGTGGAGGATGGCTCTAGTGCTTGGGCCCCTGCACTTGCATGGGAGACTTGGAAGAAGGCCCTGGCTGCTGACTTCAGCCTGGTCCAGCTCAGGTTGCAGCTATTTGGGGTATGAACAAGCAGGTGGAATATTTCTCTCCACCCCTTTTCTGTAATTCTACCATTCATATAAATAAAATAAATAAAAATAAAATAAAATATATATTTACCTAGGTCATTTTCTTTACTAGGCAAGTGTATGAAACTTCCAGAAGAAGCAGGGATTTCCATCAGTGAGAAGCCAAGGATTCAGCCTATTTCCTTTTTGCAAGGGAGGAAGTGAACCATCAGTGCTGATGGAGAGAAAATCTCAGTTGTAGAATTTACCCAGTAGTCATGGTATTTTTTTTTCATTTCTTATAGCAAAGTTCCTAACAATGGACACTTTCTCTCTGTTATTAGCAATATTGCTATGTATGCAATTCTGTACCTTATTACATACAGTGACTTTGAATCATGGGACTTGTCAATGTTATAATTGGAAATGCTCTTAGGCATCCTCTCCACTGCAATCCTGACCTGAAAAATGAGAAAATTGGGATCCAGGAAGATGAGGGTATTTGCCAAAACTGCACAATACCATAGAGTATGGGTTCTTGAACACTGGTTCTTGACACTGATAATTCACTTTTTTTTTTGGACAGGCAGAGTGGACAGTGAGAGAGAGAGAGAGAGAGAAAGGTCTTCCTTTACCATTGGTTCACCCTCCAATGGCCACTGCGGCTGGTGCACCACGCTGATCCAAAGGCAGGAGCCGGGTGCTTCTCCTGGTCTCCCATGGGGTGCAGGGCCCAAGCACTTGGGCCATCCTCCACTGCACTCCCGGGCCACAGCAGAGAGCTGGCCTGGAAGAGGAGCAACCGGGACAGAATCCGGTGCCCCGACCGGGACTAGAACCCGGGGTGCCGGCACAGCGGGTGGAAGATTAGCCTATTGAGTTGCGGCACCGGCCGGATAATTCACTTTTAATACTTCACGTTTGTGGCTTGCACTGTGGCATAGCGGGTAAAGCCACCACCTGCAGTGCCAGCATCCCATACGGCACTGGTTTGAATCCCAGCTGCTCCACTTCTGATCCGGCTCTCTGCTATGGCTTGGGAAAGCAGTAGAAGATGGCCCAAATCCTCGGGCCCTTGCATCCACATAGGGGGCCTGGAAGAAGCTTCCGGCTTCTGGCTTCGAATCGGCAAAGCTCTGGCCACTGTGGCCATTTGGGGAGTGAACCAGCAAATGGAAGACCTCTCTCTCTTTCTCTCTTTGCCTCTGCCTCTTCATGGCTCTGCCTTTCAAATAAATAAAAAAACAAAAACAAAAAAACACTTCACTTTCATAAAGTCTACAAAAAACTATGAACCTTTCCATTTATCTTGCTAACTAGTTACTTCATTGATTGTTTTGAGAACCTATGATTATTACATTGTGCACAATATGAATTTATTTCTAAAAATGATGATTGTCAAGTGAGAACTACATGCATGCCCTCACTGCTTGGAAAAGTAACTGTTTTTTTTTTTTTTTTACAAACCTATTTGTTTCATAAGTTGGAAAATTGTTTTGAAGTTTAGAACTCCCCTTTGAATAGAGATAATGTCTAGGTTAGTTATTTTAAATTGCAGCATTAAAAATGCTAAGTGGCTTCAAGTCCTTGGAGGCTGGGCTAAGGGCTTCCAGCTGCAGATAGCTATAGCTCTCTCTACTATACCCTCAAGATGCTAATGGAAGCATAATGGCTTGAAGAATATTGAAGTAGCGATGTTGTTTTAAAGTAAAACCATCCAGGGCACTTTCTTATCCTATGTCATTGCCAACCCCCTTTCTTCCTGTAAGCATTACCTGGACTGAGGTGGGAAATAGACAGATAAGACATATTTATCTGGGACACTGTACAATATTCTTAAGTGCTCAACCTTTCCTGTTCCTTGGATACAAACGCAATCAAAGTGTACTTTCAAAGACAGCAAGCCTGTGTGTAAGCATTGTGGTTCATTTTTGCAGTGTTTCTATGTGGAGTGAGACATTACCTTTAAGTGTTGCAATTTAGCTCAGTAAATATATCCTCTCTCCCATCAAAATCTCTGTGTTGTTCTGAAAAAAACAACAGTGGATGCCCACTTTAGGCTGTAAGCCTCTGTGCAGTGTGGGATCGGATAGGAAAGTATTTACAAGTGGTTTCTTTAAGTTCCCTTTTTCTACATAAGTGAACTTTGAAATGACCTAGATATTATAAAGAGATGACTGGGTATGAGTACTTCAAAAAGTTGATGAGAAATAGAATTAAAAGATAAATTTATTTTAATGAAAAATAATTTTGAAAATTTATGCATATGTTTTATAATGTGCATTCTCCATTATCTTTTTTTTTTGCTTTTTGCTTTTTTTCCCTAACTTTTATTTAATAAATATAAATTTCAAAGTACAGCTTTTGGATTACAATGGCTTCCCCTCCCATGACTTCCCTCCTATCCACAACCCTCCTATCTTCCTCTCCCTCTCCCATTCCATTCTCATCAATTTCATTTTCAATTATCATTATATACAGAAGATCGATTTAGTATATATTAAGTAAAGATTTCAACAGTTTGCACCCACACAGAAACATAAAGTGTAAAATACTGTTTGAGTACTAGTTATAGCATTCATTCACATTGAACAACACATTAAGGACAGAGATGCTACATGGGGAGTAAGTGCACAGTGACTCCTGTTGTTGACTTAACAATTGACACTCTTGTTTATGGCTTCAGTAATCACCCTAGACTCTTGTTATGGGTTGCCAAAGGGTATGGAAGCCTTTTGAGTTTGCCAACTCTGATCTTATTTAGACAAGGCCATAGTCAAAGTGGAAAGTCTCTGCTCCCTTCAGAGAAAGGTACCTGCTTCTTTGATGGCCTGTTCTTTCCACTGGGATCTCACTCACAGAAATATTTCATTTAGTTGTTGTTGTTTTTTGTTTTGTTTTTTCTTTTTTTCTTTTTGCTTGTTTGTTTTGCCAGAGTGTCTTGGCTTTCCATACCCAAAATACTCTCATGGGCTCTTCAGCCAGATCCGAATGCCTTAAGGGCTGATTCTGAGGCCAGAGTGCTGTTTAGGACATCTGCCATTCTGAGTCTGCTGTGTGTCCCTCTTCCCATGTTGGATTGTTCTCTCCTTTTTAATTCTATCAGCTAGTATTAGCAGACACTAGTCTTGTTTATGTGATCCCTTTGATTCTTAGACCTATCATTATGATCAATTATCTTTTCTTAAAAATATTTTATTTCAGGGGCAGAGTTACAGACAAAGAGAGGAAAAGACAGAGAGAAAGGTCTTCCATCCCCTGGTTCACTACCCAAATGGCCACAATGGCTGGAGGTGGGCTGATCCAGAGCCAGGAGCCAGGAGCTTCATCTGAGTCTTCCATGTGGATGCAGGGGCCAAGCACTTGGGCCATCCTACAGAGTTCCCAGGCCTTAGCAAAGAGCTGGATTGGAAGAGAAGCAGCTGGGACACGAACTGGTGCCCATATGGGATGCTGGCACCACAGGTGGAGGCTTTGCCTACCTATGCCACAGCACTGGCCACTCTATGACCTTTTTGAAGATTCCTCATATTTTATTTTCCTGTAGATACTTCAACAGAACATTTTACGATGTCTTACACAGTAACAATGAGGTTTGTTTAGACTACCTTTTCATATTATATCCACCCCCATTTTTGCATTCTCACCATTCCAACAAGCTCCTTAGCCCTTCTAAATGCTTGTTTATTGCTCTGAATTACTATCCTGTGTTTAATAAAACAGATTTGAGAGGAAATATTACGATGCGTTCACTGGCAGCCACCTTCCCTCATGATATTTTTAAACAAATGTTTAAAATGTTCATATTATAAAATAAAAATTTAAAATGCTCATATTATAAAAGACTGTTTTTATTGCCATCACACACTTACCTCTTATTTCATAGCCCTACTTTTGATCTTGCCTTTATCCAGAGTACCCTCTACTCCCATTCAACTCTTCTACCAAATCTGCATATTAAAATTGTACCCAAACATCAAAGCAAAATTCTTCATTGCTTGAAACTATTGAAGGTTTCCTAGTAGAACACACACTTGATTTCTATTATCTTTTAAGCAGTTTTTGTTTTCCTGAACTTTCTGGAAAAGTTATCTGAATCTGCTTTTTTAAAATTTTTTTTATTATTTTTTGTAGTAAAAGCACAAAGTGGGGCAAAAAAATAAGTGTCAATTGATGTATGAAACTCAGCACACTCACCACAGAATCTCTATGTATCTATCTATGTATCTATCTATTATCTGTCTTATTTCCCAGCTTTGCTAAAGTACATGTATAGATCTATGCAACCGTCATCACAGGACTGTCAACATTTCCGTCATCGTCACCCGATATTTTTCTATGTCCCCTTTTCTCTTTCTCATCTTATTTCCAGGTAGCAAGTAATGTACTCCCAGGGACTATTTATTAGAACATAGCCTCTAGACTATTACATCATAAACTTCATAAGTATGCACTCTGTTTCTACCTAAAATTTGTTAACTCAGCAATAATAGTTTTTTTAAAATATTTATTTGAAAAGCAGAGTGACAGAAACAGAGGGAGAAACAGAGAGCTGTCTTCTATGTATTGGTTTATGACCCAAATGCCCACAGCAGTTAGGATTGAGCTAGGCTGACACCAGGAGCAAGAAACTACATCCAGGTTCCCATATGATGGCAGGGGGCCATCACCCACTGCCTCCCAGGTACACTAGTGGGAGGCTGGATTGGAAGCACAAAGTACCCAGCACCCAAATCAGACACTCTAATATGAGACACAGGCATACCAAGTGGAAACTTAGTCCACTGAGCTACAACACACACACAATATAACAGTTTAGCTATTCATTCATATTAATATATATAACATTTGTCCATTTCTTTTTATTATCAAATAGCATTCCATTATATGACTGTGTCACCATTCTTTTGTATTTTCTCATGGAATTTTGATTTACATCTAGTTTGGGGCTCCCAAGAATAATTTAACTAAAAGAATCCATCTTCAAGTATTATGGTAAAATAAATTATATATATTATATATAAATTATATAAATTATATAAAATTATATAAACTATATAAATTGTATATATAACAAATTATATATATGTATATATATATATATATATAGAGAGAGAGAGAGAGAGAGAGAGAGCGAGCAAGCACACCATGGGCTGGCTTTGTGATGTAGCACTAACACTAAGCTACATGTGGGCTGCTTCATTTCCCATCCAGCTCCCTGCTAATGGCCTGGGAAAGCAGCAGAAACAGTGCAAGGATTTGGCCCCTGCACCCATGTGAGGAACCTGGATGAAACTCCTTGCTCCTGGCTTTGGCTTTGCTTTGGCCATTGTGGCCATTTGGGAAATGAACCAGTGGGTGGAAGATATTCTCTCTCTCTCTCTCTCTCTCTCTCTCTCTCTCTCTCTCCCTCTCTCCCTCTCTCTCTCTCCCTCTCTCTCTCTCCCTCTCTCCCTCTCTCTCTCTCCCTTCCCTCTCCCTCTCCCCCCCAGCCCTGTAACTCTGTCTTTCAAATAAATAAATAAATCTTAAAACATTTTTCATTACTTTTGTGTAAATACATAAGAATGAAATAACTTTAAGAATATTCCAGCTGCTTTCCAAGGCGATAGGTACCTTAAATTCCCTCCAACAGTGTATGAGTTTCTGTTGCACACTTACCTCAGGAACACTTGGTTTGGCTAGGTCTTTATATGTTTAACCACCTAATAAGCATGCAGGATTATCAGTTTTTATTTCCGTTTGCATTTACATAACTACTATCTTGTATAACTGAGTTGTGAGTTATCAGAATACAACTTCCTTGTGTATATGTTGGAATATCTATTTTTTGGAGAGGCTTACCTTTTATTTGCTTATGGAGTCTTTCAAAGAGCACAATATTTTAAAAATATTTTATTTACTTATTTGAAAGAAGTGAGTGAGAGAGAGAGAGAGTAGGAGAGAGAGAGAGAGAGGATCTTCCAAGCACTGGTTCACTCTCTACATGGCTACAACAGCCTTGGCTGGACCAGGCCCAAGCCAGGGGCCAGGAGCCAGGAGCCAGAAGCAAGGAGCTTCATTTCGGTTTCTCATGTGGGTGCACGGCCTTCTGTTGGTTTTCCAGCTGCATCAGCAGGGAGCTGGATGGGAAGAGGAACAGCCAGGACTTGAACCAGTGCCCATATGGGATGCTGGTGTCAGAAGTGACAGGTTAACCTGCGCACCACAGCGCTTTCCCCATAACACACTATCTTAATTAAAATGAAGCCCATTTATCAATTTTATCTTTCATTTTTTAGGCATTTTAAGTTTTATATAAGATTGTTTTAAAAGTGTTTGTACACTCGCTTTTGCCCAGAATTTCTCTGGTTTTATATAATTGATTTAGGTCTATGTTTCATTTCAAGTTAATTTTTATTTATGGTGAAGTAGAGAATAGTGCCCATTGTTTCCCATCTGTATATCTAGTTGATCCAGTATTATTTGTTGAAACTGCTTTTCTTATCCCACCAAGTTTTCTTGGCGTCCTTGCTGGAAGTCTATTAATCATGTCGCATGGGTCTATTTCTACATTCTGTGTATGTGTCAATGATTTATATATTTAACTTCTTCCCAACACTAAACTCTCCTGATACCTACAGTTTCACAGTAAGTCAGTCATGAAATCAGGTCAGGTAAGCCCTCCCTTTATGTTCATGTTTAAATGTGCACGCACATTATATATGTTGTATATTTGCATATTATATCTGCATATATAATTACTTCAGTTATCCTGTGTCATTTATATTTCTATGTAAATTTTAGAATCACTTTGCAATTTCTGCCAAAAAGTGCTGAAATATCAGCAAGAATTGTACTGAAGACATAACTCCACTTTGGAATAATTGGCAACTTAACAATATATATTTTTTTATTTTGTATTTTTTGACAGGCAGAGTTAGTGAGCAAGAGAGAGAGAAAGGTCTTCTTTCCGTTGTTTCACCCCTCAAATGGCTGCCACGACCAACGTGCTGCGTGGATCCGAAGCCAGGAGCCAGGTGCTTCTCCTGGTCTCCCATGCAGGTGCAGGGCCCAAACACTTGGGCCATCCTCCACTGCCTTCCCAGGATACAGCAGAGAGCTGGACTGGAAGAGGAGCAACCGGGACAGAACCGGCACCCCAATCAGGACTAGAACCCGTGGTGCTGGTGCCGCAGGCGGAGGATTAGCCTATTGAGCCACGGCACTGGCCGGCAACTTAACAATATTAATTCTTTTAGTCACTGAATTTAGATCCTTTCATAATTTTTTAGGTCTCTGGCACCTGTGAATAATTATTGTAGTTTTGTTTGTTTGTTTTGTGGTTTTTTTTTTTTTTTTGCTTTTCTGTTTTTTTTTTAACTTTTATTTAATAAATGTAAATTTCAATGTACGGCTTTTGGATTAAAGTGGCTTTGCCCCCCCCCCCCCATAACTTCCCTCCCACACGAAACCCTCCCATCTCCTGCCCCCTCTTCCATTCCATTAACATCAAGATTCATTTTCAATTATCTTTATATACAGAAGATCGATTTAGTATATATTAAGTAAAGATTTCAACAGTTTGCACCCACACAGAAACATAAAGTGTTAAGTACTGTTTGAGTATTAGTTATAGCATTCATTCACATTGAACAATACATTAAGGACAGAGATGCTACATGGGGAGTAAGTGCACAGTGACTCCTGTTGTTGACTTAACAATTGACACTCTTGTTTATGGCTTCAGTAATCACCCTAGACTCTTGTTATGGGTTGCCAAGGCTATGGAAGCCTTTTGAGTTTGCCAACTCTGATCTTATTTAGAAAAGGCCAAAGTCAAAGTGGAAGTTCTTTGCTCCCTTCAGAGAAAGGTACTTCCTTCTTTGAAGGCCCATTCTTTCCATTGGGATCTCACTTCAGAGATCTTTCATTTAGGTTTTTTTCTTTTTTTCTTTTTGCTTGTTTGTTTTGCCAGAGTGTCTTGGCTTTCCATGCCTAAAATACTCTCATGGGCTTTTTAGCCAGATCTGAATGACTTAAGGGCCAATTCTGAGGCCAGAGTGCTGTTTGGGACATCTGCCATTCTATGAGTCTGCTGTGTATCCCTCTTCCCAAGTTGGATTGTTCTCTCCTTTTTAATTCTATCAGTTAGTACTAGCAGACACTAGTCTTGTTTGTGTAATCCCTTTGACTCTTAGACCTATCGGTGTGATCAATCGTGAACTGAAACTGATCCCTTTGACTAGGGTTTGAATAGAAGTCTTAGACATCTTTTGATCAAGTTGCTGTTCGCTTTTTCTGTTGTGACATTACTGTAATTTTTTTCCCTAAATTTTGCTTTCAAATGTTGTTGAAAATATATAAATTTAACTCTACAGATTTGCTGTAGTTTCACTTATTAGTTCCCGCAGTTTTTCTGTAGGTTTCTTGGGCTAGCTGAAGTGACAATCTTGGTTTCTATAAATAGGATAGTTTCGTTTCTTTTTCCACCTTTATGGATTTTATTGTTTTCCACTGGGTTAGTGCAATGGTTCTAATACAATGTTGAGTGAAAGTGATAAAAATGGCATCTTTGTTTTCTTCTGTATCTCAGGGGAAAATGATATAATGTTGTGTGAAGATTTCTCATAAATGCCCTTTATCAGTTTAATTTTAAAAAATCACAATTTCTAGAAGCTGAGAGGATGTTTTATAAATCAGAGTTCATTTTTTGACAATCTTTGCCTCTTTGAACAGTTCATGTGCTTTTTCTTTTTTTTTACTCATAGGTAGAATTACATTAAATGATTCTTCCGGTGTTAAGTCAACCTATACATTCCTAAAATGAACCCTGCTTAATCCTGGCCAGTGCAACGGCTCACTAGGCTAATTCTCTACCTGCGGTGCTGGCATTCTGGGTTCTAGTCCCAGTTCAGGCACAGGTTCTGTTCCAGTTGCTCCTCTTCAGTCCAGCTCTCTGCTGTATCCTGGGAAGGCAGTGGAGGATGACCCAAGTGCTTGGGCCCTGCACCTGCATGGGAGACCAGGAGAAGCACCTGGCTCCTGGCTTCGGATCAGCACGGTGTGCCGCTGGAGCAGCCATTGGGGGGTGAACCAACGGAAAAGGAAGACCTTTCTCTCTGTCTCTCTCTCTCAATGTCTAATTCTGGCTATCAAAAAAAAAAAATCCTACTTAATCCTATTGCAGTATCTTGTTTTGTATGTAGTTGGAATTAGTTTGTTAAGACTTTGTTAAAGATTACTTGTGAGAGCAATTGCTTTGAATTGCCATTTATATAATGTCTTTGTTAGATTTTGATATTAAGTTTGTGTGACCCTCATAAAAAAGTTAAGGAATAATTAACTCTGTGTTTTCTGATATACTCTGATGTGTATGAAGGGTCTTGGAAAATGCATATTATGAGTATCTATGCATGAATTTCAAAATTGCTTGCAACAAAAATGAATTTTTCTTTGATTTCATTTTCATTAGCTTTTGAAATTATTTTCATGTCTATATGTATTATCTTTCTGTTTTTTTTTAATTGAATGTTTCATAGAATTCACCAGTGAGACCATATGAGATTATTTTCTTTTTTAGAAAACTTTTGATAAAAATGCCATTTCTCTTAATACATACATAGCTATTCTATTTTCAATTTCTTATATTTTCAAGAAATTTTCCATTATCTAAATGATTTAATTTTTAAACATTACATTTTTAAAATGTACTTCCATAAGCTGTACTTTAGAAATTTACATTCATTAAATAAAAGTTTAATAAAAAATGTACTTCATTTTATTAAATATTACTTTTCCAAATATTACTATATATTTCATTTAATTCAGTGAGTTTCATCAGTGTTGTCTGTTTTCTGTTTGTGTCATTGGTGATTGACAGTTTAGCTAAGTATTTGAAAATTTTTTTTTATTTTTTTTATTTATTTTTTTTTTATTTTTTTTTTTTATTTTTTATTTTTGACAGGCAGAGTGGACAGTGAGAGAGAGAGAGAGAGACAGAGAGAAAGGTCTTCCTTTGCCGTTGGTTCACCCTCCAATGGCCGCCGCGGTAGCGCGCTGCGGCCGGCGCACCGCGCTGTTCCGATGGCAGGAGCCAGGTGCTTCTCCTGGTCTCCCATGGGGTGCAGAGCCCAAACACTTGGGCCATCCTCCACTGCACTCCCTGGCCACAGCAGAGAGCTGGCCTGGAAGAGGGGCAACCGGGACAGGATCGGTGCCCCGACCGGGACTAGAACCCGGTGTGCCGGCGCCGCAAGGCGGAGGATTAGCCTGTTGAGCCACGGCGCCGGCCAGTATTTGAAAATTTTGTTGAACTTTTTAAAGAATCATCCAAACTTCTCTGACTGTTTTCTATTTCATTTATTTTTGCAGGGAGAGTCATAATTTCCTTCCCACTATTTTGACTTCCAAATATTCTTTAATGGTTCCATTTTTTCTTTTCTTTTTTATTCAAATTTTACTTAATAAATATAAATTTTCAAAGTACAACTTTTGAATTATAGTGGCTTTTACCCCCATAACCTCCCTCCCACCCACAACCATCCCATCTCCCACTCCCTCTCCCATCCCATTATTCATCATGATTCATTTTCAATTATCTTTATATACAGTAGATCAACTTAGTATATACTAAGTTAAGATTTCAATAAACTGCACCTACAAAGACATACAAAGTATAGAGTACTGTTTGGGTAGTAGTTTTACTGTTAATTCGCATAGTACAACACAGTGAGGACAGAGATCCTCCATGGGGAACAGGTGCACAATGACACCCATTGTTGATTTAACAATTGACACACTTTTGTTTTTTTTTTTTTTTTTGACAGGCAGAGTGGATAGTGAGAGAGAGAGAGAGACAGAGAGAAAGGTCTTCCTTTGCCGTTGGTTCACCCTCCAATGGCCGCTGCGGTCGGTGCATCGCGCTGATCCGAAGCCAGGAGCCAGGTGCTTCTCCTGGTCTCCCATGCGGGTGCAGGGCCCAAGGTCTTGGGCCATCCTCCACAGAGAGCTGGCCTGGAAGAGGGGCAACCGGGATAGAATCTGGCACCCCATGTGCCGGCGCCGCAAGGCGAAGAATTAGCCTGTTGAGTCATGGTGCCAGCTCGACACTCTTAATTATGACGTCAGTAATCACCCGAGGGTCTTGTCATGAGCTGCCAAGGCTCTGGATGCCTCTTGAGTTCATCAACTCAGATCTTATTTAGACAAGGCCATATTCAAAGTGGAAGTTCTTAAGGGCTGATTCTGAGGCCAGAATGCTGTTTAGAGCATTTGCCATTCTATGAATCTGCTGTGTATCCTGCTTCCCATGTTGGATCATTCTCTCCTTTTTAATTCTATCAATTGCTATTTGCAGACACTGGTCTTATTTATGTAATCCCTTTGACACTTAATCCTATTTATTGATTAATTATGAACTTAAACTGATCACTTTAACAAGTAAGATGGCATTGGTACATGCCACCTTGATGGAATCCCCTGGCACATTTCTATCTGTACCGTTAGGGGGTAAGTCCAAGTGTGCCGAACTGTACATCTCTTCACTCTCTTATTCCCACTCTTATATTTAACAGGGATCACTTTTCAGTTAAATTTAAATAACTAAGAATAATTGTGTGTTAATTAAAGAGTTCAACCAATGGTATTAAGTAGAACAAAAATATACTAAAAGGAATAAAATAGTAGGTTATTCATCAACAGTCAGGACAAGGGCTGATCAAGACATTGTTTCTCATAGTGTCCATTTCACTTCAACAGGTTTCCTTTTAGGTGTTCGGTTAGTTGTCACTGATCCGGGAGAACATATGATATTTGTCCCTTTGGGACAGGCTTATTTCACTCAGCATGATGATTTCCAGATTCCTCCATTTTGTTGCAAATGACCGGATTTCATTGTTTTTTAACTGCTGTATAGTATTCTATAGAGTACATATCCCATAATTTCTTTATCCAGTCTTCTGTTGAGGGGAATTTAGGTTGATTTCATGTTTTTGCTATTGTGAATTGAGCTACAATAAACATTGAGGTGGAGACAGCTCTTTTATTTGCCAATTTAATTTCCTTTGGGTGAATTCCAAGGAGTGGGATGGCTGGGTTGTATGGTAGGGTTATATTCAGATTTCTGAGGAATCTCCAGACTGACTTCCATAGTGGCTTTACCAGTTTGCATTCCCACCAATAGTGGATTAGTGAGCCTTTTTCTCCACATCCTCGCCAGCATCTGTTGTTGGTAGATTTCTGTATGTGAGCCATTCTCACTGGGGTGAGGTGAAACCTCATTGTGGTTTTGATTTGCATTTCCCTTATTGCTAGTGATCCTGAACATTTTTTCATGTGTCTGTTGGCCGTTTGTATTTCCTCTTTTGACAAATGTCTAAAAATGTTTATTGAGGTTCTTGGCCCATCTCTTAAGTGGGTTGTTTGTTTTATTGTTGTGGAATTTCTTGATCTCTTTGTAGATTCTGGTTATTAATCCTTTATTGGTTGCATAATTTGCAAATATTTTTTCCCAATCTGTTGGTTGCGTCTTCACTTTCCTGACTGTTTCTTTTCAGTACAGAAACTTCTCAATTTTATGAATCATGTCCGCACCGTCCCTTTTATTTTTTTCTCTCCTCTACTTAGGTGGTGTACCTTCCTCCATGGGGCTTCAAGCCTCGTTCCCTCTGGGCTCTTCCTGCCACTTTTCAGCCAGTGTCTTGGGCTACTGCAGTTTCTCCTCACCTCTCTTTCTAGCGCTGGTGTGGAGGAGAAGACTCTTGGCAGCTGGGCTCCCAAGTCGTGGGTGCCTGGGCCCTCCACATAGATCCATGTGTCTCTCTAATTCTGAAAGTGTTCCTCTGCAGTTTTTTCCCTAACTCTTCCCTGAGACTACACTATCTCCACTTTTATTAAACTATCTTCTCCTGGACTCTCAGTGAGCTCCCCCGCCCCCTATTCTGCCATATTGGAGCCCCTGTTTCCATTTTTTCTTAAAAAAAAGGAAATATTGATTTTTTTTTCTGGGATAGAATCTGAGATTTTGCATTAAAAAGGTATTTATTTATTTGGAATGTGAAGGGGAGAGTTCAGGATTAGAAGAAGGTACCTTCCATCTGTTAGTTTATTCTCCAAATGCCCACAACATTGATGTCGGATGTGGTTAAATCCACCAGCCAGGAACTCAATTCTTGTCTCCCAGATGGCTGGCAGGGTTCCAATTATTTAACTCCCTGAGCTCTCACTGATGCATTGGAGTGTGCATTAGCAGGAGGCTGGATTAGAAGCAGAAATGGGAATCCAGCCAGGCACTCTGGAGTGAGGTTAGAGCTTCCCAAGCAGTGTTTTTACAGCTGTGCTAAATATGCAGTAAAATCTAGACCAGTTTTTCCTATTTCTATTAAAAGAACTTAAGATAATAAATGTTCTGGAAAGTACACTTTAGCTACCTTTCACAAAGGTATTCACTAAATGTATTGCAATTTCATTATAATTCCAATTTCCCTTGTGGTTTCGTATTTGCCCTTTGAATTAGTTAGATGTGTGCTGTTTAAACCCCAGTGTCTTAGTCCGTCTGTTGCTAAAACGAAGAACCTGAGATGAGGTAACTTATATAGAATAGAAGTTTATTTAATTCGTAGTTTTTGGAGGCTGTGACGTACAGAGCATGGTGCTGGTATCTGCTCAGCTTCTGCTGAGACGTTGTCAGGCATTACACCATGGCAGAGGGTAGCACATGGGGAGTAAGAGCAAGCTTCTAGCTCAGGGCTCACTTTTTATAAAGTCATTGATTCTATCGTGGGGGCCTAACCCTCGTAACCTCATCTCATCCTCTAAAAGGTCCCACCTCCAAACATCAGTAGTTAATGAAGTTATGTATTAAATATTCAACACTTGAGCATCTGGGGAAATATTCAAACCATAGTATGGAGATAACTCTTTTTCTCAAAACATCTCACATCTAATTTTTTATTTTTGTTTTTATTTTTATACATTTCCAATGTAATTGGGAAAATCAAATCATTTAAATTCAGTGAAGCTTGTTCATCACCAGCATGGTCAAGGTACTATGTGCACATGTTAAGTGTGCATATTGTGAAATGATTGGGTGTATAGCAAAGTGATTTGCAGTGTTATTCAGATCTTCTGTTTTTACTGATTATTTTCATCTAGTTATTCTAACCATCCCAAAATAAAAATATAAAAATCTTCTACAGTGTTTGTGGGCTTGTCTTTTTTCCCTTTAGTTACATCTACTTTTGTTCAATATATGTTGCGATTCTGTCATTAAGCAATACTGATTTAAGATTATGTATCTTGTTATTTCTGCTCCTTTTGCTTTAATTAACAACTCTTTTTCTTTTTGATGAGATCCTTTGTCTCAATTTTACTGCACCAGATAATGAAATAGTTCCTACCACCTTCTTTTGTTTTGTAATTTATTTCTGTTCATTTATTTTTAAAGTTATTTATTTACTTGTTTATTTATCTGCAGACAGATAAGGAGAGACAAAGAGGAGAGCCAAGAGCCTGGAACTCTAGTCGGGTCTCCAATGCGGATGGCAGGGACCCAAGCAGTTGCTCCGTTATCTTCTGTTGCTCTGCCAAGTTCATTAGCAGGGAGCAGGATTGGAAGAGGAGCAGCTGGGCCCGGAACCAGCGCTCAGATGGCATTCGGGTTTTCTAGGCAGTAGCTTAACCTGCTGCATCACAATGCAGCCCCATTTAGTAATTTATTCTTAACTTTTATAGGCATCATATACTAAGGTCTTAGTTTTGAAAAAAAAAATACTATGCTGTTTTTAGCCTTTCATTGGAATGTTTAGACAATTGTGTGATGCAATGTTTTTCTATTTGGATTTATACTTATCATTTTGTTATTTATATTGTTGTCCCGTACTTTTATTTCTTTAGGCCCAATTTTCTTCATAGTGTACCATATAAATATATTTTAGAATTTCAGTTTGATTAATGTATTAGCTTGTATTTAATGATTTCATCACACTGATTTTTAATTTTTACTCTGGATTAATAAATGCATGTCTAAACATTTATAGTCAACTACATGTAAAACGCAGAAACTTAAAAATATAGCTTAATGCTTCACTAGTTTTAGGTTATAATTTCATGTGTCATATCTATCTATCTATTGAACGCCGCAGCAGGTTATTTTGAATCAATACATAACACATTTTTTAAACTCACAGAAAAAAATCTTCTACTTTTACACTGATGTTTGTCTTTTATTTGATTTCTAAAAAATCAAGTTTTCTAGTATCATTTATCTTCAGACTCCGAGGCTTCCTTCAGTATTTCTTATAAGTCTAGGTCTATGAGGGATAAACTCTCTACTTTTTTTTTTCATCTGAAAATGTAGATAGTTTCCCTTTACTCCTGAAATATCTATTTCCCCATTTCTCTTTTGAAGAAAAGTTACTTTTTTCAGTACGTTATGCATTCTTTTATCAGTCTTATTAATTTTATGATTTCTGATGAGAAATTCATAATCATTTGAATAATTCATTGTTACTCTTTATGTAACATACAGTTTTCTTTAGATGCTGTCAACAGGTTTTTTTAATCATTATTTTCATCAACTGGATTATGGTACATTTAAGTGAATGTTTCCTTTAAATTTTTCTTGTTCAGATTTATTGAGTTTCTTCATTCTCTGAATTTCTGGTTTTCAATTTCAGAATATTTGTTTCTATCATTATTCTCATTTTTGTTTGTGTGCCTCAATCCCTTTATCTCTTCTCCTGGGACTTTCACTGCACATATGCTTAACAGTTTTATGTTGTTCCATGGGTCCTTCAGGCTGTCTGGCATCACTTTTTCCAATCTTTTCTCCCTCTGTATTCTTCATGTTAGATACTCTCTATTGTATACTTTAGGGTCTGCCATTGAACCTATTCATTGAGCTCTTATTTCAGACATGGTATGAATCGGTTTTAAGATTTTCACTTGGTTCTTCTTTGTTGCTTCCTTGAAGCTTTATTTTTCAAATATTTTAAGTGTGTTTTTACTTTCCCCATAAAACATTGTTTTATAACTGATTCAAAGTTCTGTCTGACAGCTTCAACGTTACAGTCATCTTAGAGTTGCCATCTGTTGATTGTATTTTCCCATAGGGATTTGTTGTATTTCTCTAGTTCTTTGTACATTGAATAAGTTTTATTGTATCTGAATATTGTATTGTGTAGTCTCCTAGTCCTGATATACTCCTCTGGAGAATGCTCATTATTTTTTATTAACAGAAAATCAAATATGTTATGTTCACATCATGAATTCTGACTTGACTTTTGTGTACGGTGACTCAAATCTCTGTTCGTCCTCTAAGCTTTCTTTACGCTAACTTGTTTTTGTATGAATCATTTAGGACTAAGCTTGGGAGTCTGTGGGTACTTTCACACAATCAGGGGAAACATCTTCCCTGACCCTGTCCTCTGTAGGATTCTGACTAGCATACTCAGCCCAGAGGAGTTTCTTTGGCAGGAAAGCATGGATTTCCTTTCTAGTTTTCTCCCTCTCTTGTCCGTGGTGCCCCACATCTGTCTCCCACCACTCATCTGGTGCAAATCCTGGGAGGTCACTTCCAGGAGGATCTCTTCTCTGTTACATTTCCTCATTTACTGAGACTTCTTCGGAAAGAATATCCTGCATCCTAACCATCATCTTCCAAAATATAATCCTTTAATTGTTTGTTAATTAAATGTTAATTTTCCAAATCACTATATATTATTTTCCTTTATTCTTACTCTTTAAGAAGAGCTTCTTTGCTAGACCTCAGGCTTAAAATGTTGCAATCTCCATTTGTAGGTTTTAAAATTAACTGTACAATGTTACTATTCTTATTTGTTTTAAAAGTCAAGTCCTCCTCATGGACAGGGGCCGTATTTGGTATATTCTATTAAATGTATTCTGTTCTTTTAGATTCGCTCTCCGTGGTTCACTATTTTGTATCATGATTTCCTTCAGACATCTTTCTTCTCATAGGGTTTGGCATACAGTTTCCATTATCCCCAATTATAGATCAGAGTAGATGGAGCTAGGCCAAGCTCCTATTCTCCTGATTGGAACTCTATAAGGATTTCTCTTATAAAACAGCTGTGTAGATAGAGTGTATACTTATTCTTGAAATATGAGCAGATCGGTGAATGAGTGCATCCTATGGAAAGAGAAAGAAAGTGGGCCATGAATGGGCCAGGGAAAAACATAACCCCAGGTAATCAAGAAGGACATATGGAAGTTACTGACACATTCAAGACACTAAATTTTCCATATGGTTGTAGTTTAAAGTTTGAGTCACAGACCAAAGAGATGGTTATGCACTCATTCACTTAAGAGTCTTTTCCAGTATAATCAGGTTAATCATCTTTATCCATCTAAAGATAAGACGGTATTAAGGAGAGAAGTGACATGATGATATCAGTGTCACAGAAAAACCACTTTGGCAGAAATCTTGAGACTGTCTTAGGGAGGATGAGAGCCATTAAGGAATCATTGAAATACTTAGGAGATGATGATGACCTAGGAACAAAATATATTCTTATTAATTTCATATTCTATCACAACATGAACAAAATGTATATAACGTATGTGACTAAGATAATACAAATGTGTGTTTCTCAGAAATTTTAAAGCCTGCCTTGTAGTTTAGATTTTACTTTCTCATAAATCATAACTCAAGAAAAATATAAATGCAACACTGAAAGTATAAAGTTTAGGTAAGTTAATAAGATATTGTTTGATGATGAGGATAAATCATCATAAAGTTGGGTACAGAGCATCTTGATAATTTTCTTATCGTATGATTTTGTGATATTAAATAAAGCTGCCATGCAGATGAGATAGAATAAATATAGTACGAATGGGGAGATGAATTAGCTTTATTTGTGGGAAAGTGTCTTCAGATTGTCAATAATTTGTTTAACATTTTAGAATTAACTACCAATTGTGAAAAATTCTGATCAAGTGCTAACTTATCTTTTTTTTTTTTTTTATAGGCAGAGTGGATAGTGAGAGAGAGAGACAGAGAGAAAGGTCTTCCTTTTTCTTTGATTCACCCCCACAATGGCCACTGTGGCCGGCGCACCGCATTGCTCCGAAGCCAGGAGCCAGGTGCTTCTCCTGGTCTCCCATGCGGGTGCAGGGCCCAAGCACTTGGGCCATCCTCCACTGCACTCCCGGGCCACAGCAAAGAGCTGTCCTGGAAGAGGGGCAACGGGGACGGAATCCGGCGCCCCGACTGGGACTAGAACCCGGTGTGCCGGTGCTGCAGGCGGAGGATTAGCCTATTGAGCCGTGACGCCGGCCTAAATTATCTCTTAAAATGAGTACATGTTCACACATTTTCCAGCAAATGAACTGCAAAATAATATGAGTGTATGCAAGGAAACAAACAAACAAAAAGGATGGCCCACTTGATGCCCTATGTTGGAAAAATGTATGCACATTTAGGAAAGAGAGTTTCAGGTAAGAAGGGGAGTTTAAATCTGTAGATTATTTGTGATTGGTCTATTAATATGAGAATTTAAAAAGCGCCATGGCAAATGTATTTTTATCCACTTAAGTTTTAACTTGCAAATTTTCGTTATGCTGGAACAGTGTTAAAATGAGACAACTATGCCAAGCTTTGCTGTGCTATTATGGTGTCTAATGATCACGCGAGGTGTGTGTGTGGTGGGGGGTGGGGGGACAGAAGCACACAGCGCATCTGTGTATCCTTGTGGGAGAAGCACACAGTTCTGCACTTCACTCTGCCCAGGATTAATATGAAAATCCTCCTCAGAGTCTCCTTCCTTCTTCTTTCTCACTAGACACTCAGGAAAGGACAGTTTGTTCTCTCCGGAAAGGGAACATGTGGGATACTTTTTATTTTAATTATTCAGTAGTTGTTCTCTGTAACAATAATCAAGCTAAAAATGAGAAACGTGGCATAGGTGCTTGGTTCAGTCATTAAGACATGGCTTGGGATGCCAGCATTCTACATTGTAGTGCCCAGACTGAAGTCCTAGTTCCACTTCGGTTTCTGGCTTCTTGATGATGCTCACTTTTGGAGCAACAGACAATGGCTTAAGGACTTGGGTTTCCTCCACATTGGAGGCCTAGATTGAGTTTCAGGCTCTTGGCAGGCCCAGATGTTGCAAGTATTTGGGTTGTGAACCAGCAGATAGAAGATTCTCTCTCTCTCTCACTCTCTCCCTCTCCCTCTCCCTCTCCCTCTCCATCTCCCTCTCCCTCTCTCTCTCAAATAAATGAAAACAAATAAAAAGAAAAAACGTTTTAAAAGTAGAAGTGCTTATTGGTAAAATACACTATGAACTTTCTTCCTAGTAATTCTCTATTTAGCAGCAAAAACAGCATTCCAACTATGAAGACGGTAGAATTTTTTTGTTGTGTTTTTTTCAGCTTGATATTTTAGTTCCAATTAATAGTTGGAAGGCTGTGCAGGAATGCTCCATGACAGTATCTACAATTGGGGTGAGGCATATTTTGAATTCAGATCCCTCTCAGGGGACTTTGTTGAACATATTATTTAGCTGAGACTAAGCCCAGCAGAACCTTCTGTCATCCGCCTCAAGCAGCCTTTGATTTCAACACATCACATCACTTGTGAAATCGTAGCAAATGTTTATCTTTGTTAAAAATGATCATTAGATGAGCATAAACTTTAGCAAGATTTAAAATGCAAATAGCTTGCAGTGTTAGACTACACAGAGAAAGAAAGCGCTCTGGACTAAAATGCAACTAAGGGCTTGTTCAGAAAACTCAATGCTGATAAATTTGGGGGCTTTGAGATGAGCTTTACCAGTACCAAGAATGGGTTCTGTTCTCTGATGAAATATAACCAACATACATAGAGGAAATAAGGAACTTTCCTGGTATTAAAGATCAATTTCTGTGGGGGATATTTATCCAGTTTTGTTTTTATTTTGTTTATTTTATGTCACACTTGCCTCTTTCCTAGGAACCCAAATACTAAGAGACAGCTTTTATTTTGAGGGTAGATAATTAGTAGAACTTAATGATACATCAGTGCAATGCCAAATGCACACAGAAGAGACCATATTTGGCAAGGAGGAAAATTTTAAGAATTGTTGCTAATAAAGCATAATAATTAAGCATGAATATCTTAAGTGCAAATACCTTGTGTATTTACTTGTATGTATGAAATATTTAAAATTTTTGCTTTAGAAAAGCTTTAGATTTTTAGAAAAGTTGCAAAGGTACTATAGAGTGTTTCTGTATATCCTACACTCATTTCCCCTAATTCTTAAAATGTTATATTCTTTTATTGACCTTATTTATTTAAAGGCAGAGTGACAGGAAAAGAGAGAAGAAAAGAGAGACAGAGAAATATCTTCCATTGGCTAGTTCACTCTCCAGCTTGGGCTAGGCCAGCAGGAACCCAGAAACCTGGACTTCCATCTGGATCTCTCGTATGATGACAGGGGCCCAAGCACTTGGGTCATCTGCTGCTGCTTTTCTAGGTGCATTAGCAGGGGCATGGATTGTAATCAGAGCAGCTGAGACTTGAACCAGTGCTCTGATATGGGATACGAGAGTTACAGGTGATGGCTTAAACTGCTTCACCACACAGCTGGCCCCTAATGTGTTATATTGTTGTAGTTAACTTAACTTGCTACAATTATGAAAACAGTTAATGTTGGTGTACTCCCAATAGCTAGACTCTACTCTTTATTTGTATTTTACTGTTTTTTTTCTCTTTACTATTTTTCATTTAGAATATGACATTGCATTTTGTTTTTCTGTGTGTCTTTAGCTTCTTCAGTTTATGTCTGTTACATCTTCTTGGTTTAGATGGCCTTGACAGTTTTGAGAAAAATTGGTGAGATATTTGCTGGAACATTCTTCAGGACGGGTTTGCCTCAGGCAACCCAGTGTTACCAGTTGTGGGAAGAAGGACTACAGAGATGAAGTGCCTTCACGTCATAGCTGTCAAAGGTGCTGCAGTCAACTCCTGAACTTTGACCCCCAAGCTAGGGAAACCACTGTGATGTTTCTCTACCGTGCAATTCTCTGTTTTATTGAACTCTCTGTAAGCAGGTTCTTAAACACAAGCCACACTCAAAGGGTAGATAATTAAGTTTCATCTCCTTATGGTGGGGTATCTTCATAAAGTAAGAGTATTTATTTGGAATTCCTCTCTATGAGAGATTTATCTCTTCTACCCCATTTGTTAATGCTTTCTATTACTTATGGATATCAGTATGAATTCATGAATACTTGCTTTATTCTCAAAAATACGTTACTGATTACTTAATAATACTCAGATTACCTAGTCCAATATTTTGTTTTTGTATCTCTCAAATTACTCCAGTAATCGACATGAGACCATTCAGGGGACTTTATAGAAAATTTAAGGAGGGTTTCATAACCAAGGACTTGGTCAATGCAGTTCAAACCACTTTTGAAAGAAACTGAATACACACAATAATACCAGTGATATTTGAATTTCTAAAAGCAGGCATAATCTACTGCCATACCACCCTAAATGCACCCGATCTCATCTAAAAGCAAGCATACATTTCTATCTATGTGTGCATACAGTTATATGCATATGTTCACAAAACCAAAAGCTCTCTGTGTGAAAATGAAATGCTACTTTAGTCCTTAATTATCATTTCTTCTTTCATCAAAGGGCTGTTCATTCTAGGATCCTTTCAGTGAAACTCCATAACATAAAGTTTTTTTTTTAAGATTTATTTATTTATTTGAAAGTCAGAGTTACACAGAGAGAGGAGAGGCAGAGAGAGACAGGTCTTCCATCCGCTGGTTTACTCCCCAGATGGCCGCAATGGCCGGAGCAGTGCAGATCCAAAGCCAGGAGCCAGGAGCTGCTTCCAGGTCTCCCACGCAGGTGCAGGGAACCAAGGACTTGGGCCGTCTTCTACTGCTATCCCAGGTCATAGCAGAGATCTGAATGGGAAGTGGAGCAGCTGGGACTCAAACCAGAGCCCATATGGGATGCCGGTGCTTCAGGCCAGGGTATTAACCCACTGTGCCACAGCGCCGGCCCCAACATAAAGTTGTTCATATGAGTTGGAGGAAAGTCTTGGGCTCTATCTTTGTACCTGAACAAAGAAAGCACACACTTGAACTTTCATCCAGCTAACCTTGTTCCCAAGCCCATGCTCTGGGCATCTGATGGACACTTAATGCAACTGTCAATCAACCACAAATAGCTTGTATTCAACATGTAGGAATGTTTTGTTGGTCAGCCATGAACATGGTTTCAGGCTTTGTCCTGATTCTGCTGCCCAAAAAGACAAGAGTTTGTATATATTAGTAGTTTGACAAAAAAAAAAAAATCATTTCAGTTTGTGTCAGACATGCAAGTTCTTCCGCTTTTAGCAGTGATTAAGGCTTCTCTGATATGTGTTGTTTAAGAACAGCGAAGGTTCTTCACAGGCTGTCGCAGCTGAAGTTGCTTTTGTTCACGTATTTCTTTGTCTTCCTTGTGTTGCTTTCCATTTTCCAGACCACTCCAGTGAAACAACGAGAGCAGGATCCCACGTCCGTGGTGACTCCCATGGCTGAGTCTCCCTGCTTAGATCCTTTCATAGGTTTGGATTCCACCTCGTGTGTGTACAACTCGTCAGCTTCCTAATTGCTGGTCGAGTAATGACATTTTTCCCTTGGACTCCAAATCTTGAAATGAGCAATAATGGATTTGCCAACTGAATATTTTCTCCAAGTATGTATCTATCCTGGGTGAAAAAAAATATAATAATAAAATAATTCAAAGAATAAACATTCCATTGATATATTTGTTTAGTTGTGATACATAAAAACACAGAGCATGTTCAATCTACTAATGTGCTTTGCACAATTGTGTTTTAGAAGTGATTGTTGGTAAAGGATTTAAATCAACTGACCTGTGACCCATTGGTACCCTAGTTACTGGGGACTATTCCCTGGGAAAGAAAAGAAAGCAGAAGATATTTTAATTTATTTGTCAACATCACTAGATCTGGTAAACAAATATTTCTCACTAGAAAGGTCATTATTTGGACCTTTTTTCATAGGAAGTCCCTGGTTAAGTAAATAAACTCAAATAAGCAAATTTGTAAAACTAGTAAAATAAAAACACTCAAGCAATTAAATTCAGAATCCATGGATTTTGTGACATGAATTCCAGGAAAAGGTTCTCTAAGTTTAGGGATAAAATGGAGGTGGTTTATAAATCAATATTCCTGTGGACAGCGCTTTGGTGCAGGGGGTAAAGCTGCTGCCTGTGGTGCCAGCATCCCATAGGGGTGGTAGTTCGAGTCCTGGCTGCTCCACTTCCAATCCAGCTCTCTGCTATGGCCTGCAAAAGCAGTAGGAGATGGCCCAAGTCCCTGGACACCTGCGCCCATGTGGGAGACCCAGAAGCAGCTCCTGGTTCCTGGCTTCTGATCGGCATAGCTCCGGCCATGTCAGCCAACTGGAGAGTGAACCAGCAGGTGGAAGATTCTCTCTCTCTCTCTCTCTCTCTCTCTCTCTCTCTCTCTCTCCTTTTATCTCTGTGTAACTCTGACTTCCAAATAAGTAAATAAATAAATCTTTTAAAAAATAAATCAATACTCCTCTGTTGTATATGCTAAACACACAAAACTGAAATTTGGTAATATCTGTTATTGGGCATGAAGATATCTGTCCAAGGATGGAAGAAAGTCTCGGGTAACCATTCTTGTTCCAGACTCTTCCTGCTTGTTGGAGCTTCCTGAGTGCTGGCACCTAAGGTTTAATACTGGGTAAAATGTCTGATTTGTGAGAATCTTACTTGATATTATGATCCTGTAGGTTAGCTTAGTGGTTAAAACTTCACACTGTGTCTCCTCAGGAAAAAAAGAAATGCATTTTGGAAGACAAATAGCCTCCCAGCCAACCCATGAAATTATATTTAAATAAGTTATGAAACATATATAAAGCTTTAATAAGCGATCTTCATCCCTTGTGAAGTGATCCTGATATAGATTTTTTTGAGTGACAGTCACATATGAAAACTTAAATTGTCTCATTTGATTTAGTAGTAAGAATATATATTCATATGCCTATAAAAATAAAGGCAAAACGATCCACTGAAAAGGATGTCCTGAGACAAGTATTTTATATCTAACTAATAGACATTTAGGCATATTACCAAAAATATAATTGAGAACATTTCACCATGTGGAATAGCTGTATCAAGTATATTTATAGTACAGATATGCTGTTCGTACTCTAATTAATCCTGGGAATGCAGTGTCCCTTCTGTCACCAAACCTATTCCCAGGATGAAGTGGGGATTACCCAGAAGCCTTTGTCTCCTCAACCTTACCCTATTCCTTTTGGGGTCAGGTTTGCTCAGGAGTTGTTTGGAGGAGGATGAAAACAGATTCTGGCACTTGTATGGCTGTCAGCATTCTTCAGGACATGGACAGCAGGGACCGAGTCACATGAGAGAATGAGGGAGACAACGCTCAGGCAGCCAACGGTAGGGGATGGGCATCGTAACCCTTCAAGGAATGGGGTTTCAGGGTGGCCATTTCAGCAGGGATATTTTGAGTGACCACCATTTGGGTATATGCAGACTAAACAGAGATGCAGGATTGGAAGACGTCTTGAGGAGCCTCAGGAAACTGAAATCTTCTGGATAAAGATAAGGAAAAGTAGCTAAGGAAGGCGTTTCCTCAGATGACGTGTTTTGTGGACTGCCAAGGGGAGGCTGGGAAATACAAGTGAGGCAGCGGCTACTTACTTACCTCTGTACAAATACTCACCTCTTCTTTCTAATGATGGTCTTCCACGCATCTTTCTGTAAAGTGAGACTTATTTCAGAATTACGAACTTTCCTCAAAACATTGAGAAAATGCCATTTTCTGAGCTTCAGAAATCAAAGTATCGCATGATTTGTATTCACATCTTATTCTTATATCCAGTAAATGAATTCTTTTATGAGAAATTCTAAAGTTGAAAGATATTTCCAAACTACTCTAAAAATCCAAGATTATGATCTCAGAATACTTAAAGTTTTTGCTTTTATTCATAGAAGTGTGTGTGTGTGTGTGTTAAATCTAGCTCTGCTACCCTTGGTGTTATAACTATTTGAATTATATGGCATATTCTCAGAAAAGGTACATACTTCCAATGGACTTAGCCTGTCTTTTGAAATGCCCTGTACGATCTCTTTCCCTTTGTTGACATCTTTACCCCTTCTTTGGCTATTCCACAAAATCCTTTTCTATTTCAACTTGCATAATGAACACGTTGTACATTTCACAGAATGGTATCAATTCTACTTTATTTCCAATTTGCTTTTATAGGGACTCACAGCATTTTAAACCAGGATTCAAAAACATGTTGTTGAAAGTAAAACATATCTCTGAGTCAAATGTAAACTTAAGAACAAAATGATTGAGGAATATCTCAATTTCTCTTTTTGTCACTATGGAATTGTTCAACACTTCCACCCAGAGCTGTCTGTCCTTTCTTTCTTTGTAGCTACAATGTGAGTCCATGATTAGCCAGACAGTGAATTAAAAAGCTAGGGTATTAGGAATTCAGACATAAAAAGCAAAGTCACAAGTTACAACTTTAATTTTTTTTCATGCCTTTATTTAAAATCATTCCTTTTCAGATATAATAAGGCTAGTATAAGAGGAAATGTTTCTAGAAAGGTAAATGTCTCACAATTTCTAATTGAGTCAAGGGGTTTGTTATGAGAGTTACTTGATTATCTCTGAATTCAACAAAGAACATTCAACTACCAGAGAAAGGCATGACTTTGACACAAGCAGTGTAAAGGCAGGAAAATTCCAATAGAGGTATTTTATTATAGAGCACTAAGTGATGACATATACCTGAAATAGGATAACGTGTTAAAAATCTTCGTAAAATAATAATCTCGAGACAAATTTAAGAACAATGTGATAGTGTTATGAGAGAAAGGGGAGAATACAAAAATTATTCTGAGAGTTTTAGACCTTTCCTAGTAATTTTTGAATACATGTGCTTTTTCCAGCTGTCGTTAATAAGATCAAAAAAACTTCCTTTAGTGCTTAGGGAGTATAAGTTTCACTTACACTATGTAAGTTAAATCAGTTATAAATAACTGCTGAGTAACAGTGTGCTTATAGTTAACAATACTAGGTAGTGCACTTTAAGACAGTAAATGTCACAGTAAGAGCTCTTACTACAATTTAGAAACGATTCAAATGAGTGTTTTCTTTCAAAGTGATCATTTTAGGTAGCTACATTTATAATGCTACTATTGAGAATTCCATTTTGCTCTTTGCTATCAATGTCAGTTTATGGTTTTTGCTATCAATGTCAGCGAGTACCTTACCTACAGTAGATAATCAACATGTTCATTTACTGATTTGTCTATTTATTGGTTGATTCCCTGGATAGGTTGGGTACATTGCACGGAATGAATAGAGGACTTTGATTACTCAGGATATCCTGCAGCTTAAGAAAAATCACTATGATAAAATTGAGAAGAGAAGACAGAAAGGAGCTGGTGAATCTGCATTAATCCAACAAAATATAATGTACTTTCTCTACTTTCCATGTATTCATTCTTTATCTTCCCTGCCTTTCTCCATCCCAGTCTCAGTTCCCACTCCTCCATGACATCCTTGTGCCTTTGATAATAGTAAAACCCTTGTTCATCCCCTGTCTCTTACAGAGAAGCACATTCTCTTTGGTTTGAAATGATGTAGGAGCCCTTTGTTTTACTAGCAACTCATTGTAGCTTATTATGGAAGGCTACATTATGTGACAGCTCTCAAAAATAAATAAAGCTTGTTAGCACTAAAAATATAATCCTTTCAATTCAGGTATTTTGTTCTTTCAATAATAATGGAAACGTTTCTTTTTATAATGAACAGTGCTTCATTTAAAATGCAATATGTTAATGATTCTAATGGAAATTATGGCATACATAAATGTCATGACCTTGAAGCCTTTTCCTGAAATAGGCATTTTATTGATTTCTATTTTTATATATTTCAACTTTGAGCCGTTTATTGAGTTGGCAACAAAACAGATTAAAATCACACATTTCAGATTGCATGTATTATATATTCAGTTTTAAAACTGGCAAAGAGTGATTTAAACCAGTACAGAAGGGATTTAAATTTAATAAGAAATAAAGCTCAAATGCTGGTATAGATAGTGACTAATAAGGGAGCCAGAAATTCCATTTGCAAATGTCTGGACCCCTACTAGGCATTTCCTGCACATTCAGAGCTCATCACAAAAATGTTCAATTAGCACCAGAGGACATTGAAAAAGGAAAAAAAGAGTGTTAGTGTGCACTTGGATGCAGATGCTGGTACCAAAGAAAGGCGCAATTGCATGCCAGCCTCCACAGACAGCAACCTTGTTTTGTGTGAGGGATTTACATATTAAGAAAGGAATTAGGATATTTACAACACGCTTTTCAGTATTCATTAAATGGAAAAAATTCCATTTATTCTTTTAATCTTTAAATTCTTTTAATCTTACATTCTGTAGGATTACATCCTATTAAGTTCTAAAGGTCAACATGTACTTACTTTATTAGGATCTAATAAAATATTGAATCATAATATACAACACATACTAAAATATTCTCTGAGGATAAAATTTCAAGAATTTATGTTGATGACAAGGAAGTCTTTCACAAATGAATTATTAATTATATAGGGCCATTTCTTACCATTTAGAATAATTTCCTCTTAATTTTTATCAAAGATTGCATTTAATTAGTGTCAACAAGAAATGAAATCTATAATGTTTACATATTTATCATATTGCTTTCCACTATTACATGATATTTACTGTTTAAAATATATTTTGACATTTTCCTCTTTAATTTGTAGCAGTTTTTATAATCATATTTTTATCTTTTTATAGATCAACATCTGAGCCACTCTAATATTCAATTTTAAGAAAATACTTAATATTTATATAGGCTTATGACATTATATTTTAAGTGTTTATATGTAAATAAAATCACTATTGACAATTTAAATATGTTAATTAAATAATAAAATGGATTGAATGCTTTTATTCTCACCACTTTCTTTTGGTTATATAGAAAATTTTTAATTGGAAATTTGTGAGAACATTTGCTTCCAGCCTGGCACTCTGTTTCTGAAGATTTAATGAATACAACGATATGTCAGGCTATTTCAGCTATGTCTTCAAATATGCTAGAACTTGCACAAGCCATCATGCTCTAACTTAGTCTGCTTAAGTCTCAAAACTTGGTTTTATGTATTTATCTAGCCTATTGGATTTGTGAATTTGATTCACATATTTGCAGCTCATGTGAAATCATTCACTCATCAGAAAATTTCAATTCTTAAGTGTTTTGTTTTCTTGTGAGGCAGATGCACCAAAGATCAAGTATTGTTGCATGGTACTGCACTACATACAGGGCTCTACAAGGAACCTACGGAAGAATGACCTGGTTAACAAGGCCAATTTAGATTGAGCAAAGAGATTTTATTAATTGAAAGGACCATTAAGTAAAATCAGTCTAAGTAATTCTCCTCCAGTGGATTACCATTTCTTCATCAGAGTTGGTAACTGACTATGGTAGTACACATACAGCATTGCCATATTTTCCTATAGTTCCCATTTATAGGCTCTTTGGGCAGATGTTGTGTGCCCAGGGTAGGAGACAACTTAGATCACAGATCCTGGACCGGAAGTGAGCAACATTACAATCTCACTCAGAGTCTAAACATGAAGAGCAGTTAGGTCTGAAATTTCTGTAAGGGATAGAAATTTGATTAGAATACAAGTGTGTCCACTATTTCTATGAGAATAAATGACCAGGTATATGACATACGCTGATTCTTGTGATGTGCCCACTGATTGACTGATGGTCAGAAACTTGTAATGATCACAGTGGTCATCACATGAAGCAGCTGGGACAAAGTGTTTGATGGTCATGAAATACAGAGTAAGGCAGTGGAGAAAAATGATGTTAGATTAGTACAATGATGGTCTTATTAAGAATTACAGATGGAACACTTGAATACTTACACATCTTTTACTTGCTCTGGCACTAGTCTATCATCTATCTGCCAGCTATTTCTGTCTCTCTATCATCTACTTCTAGGTCAATTGGTCTACCACTTGTCATGTATCTAATCTAGCATTTCCAATTCACATTTCCCAGATGTCTTTATGTTGTATATCAGGCAGGTTTTTGAACTGTGCAAATTATTTCATTGGTAGTAGAAAATGTTACTGGGTTTGATCTAACAGAGAAATCGTTATCTTTCAGGCACAAAATTAGTCACCATTGGGACCTTTGGTTATCTGTGTTGGGAGGAGGATAAATATGCTTTCCTTGATAGTAGCAGTCCTCCCTCCTGTGCAGTTTAGCTTCCCACAGTTTGTTACCTATGCTCTATTAGGTCCAAAACTATTGAGTGGAAAATTCCTATACCCTAATTCAAATATTTTAAATTATGTGTCATTGTGAGTATCATGATGAACTCTCATGCCCTCCAACTGCATCCTAACAGGGACATGAGTCCTTCCATTCTCCAGCATAGTCATGTTCTAGATGCTACCCATCAACTTCATCGTGACTTGATGATATAGAATCACATGAAGCATCGGATCCTCCTTCCAAGGTGTTGTCAGCAGGCTGATGGAATCACCTCCCATCACAAGAATTGGTGTGTATACTACAGTCAGGTATTTTGAGAGACATCATATTAATATAGCTTCCATCACAATGTATTGTGATATTCATCACTTTTTGCTAGTAGCTATTGCTAATCTCTTCTGTGCCAAATTTTAAAATTATACTTTATTATAGTTATATATGTAGAGGAAAAAACAGTGCATACAGGGCTCAGTATTCTGGGATTTCAGCATCCTCAAGGTCTCTTAGAAGGGTATCTCCTGTTAAAAATCGCCTACTATAGGGAAGTTGTGACATGTTCTGTGATTTTAATGATAAGAATCAATAGTACTTTTAAGGAGTGGCACTGTCAGTAATGCTGGATGGCACACAATATGATTTCTAACCTTCTCTCATGGCCATGATGAACTGAAAAAAAATGATGAGAATAAAGTACACTCCTTAGTCTGCTTTGCTTTTAGGATCCTGGATAAAGTCAGGCTGTAACAATCAGAACTTCTCATGCGGTATGTGGAGGGCAGGGTGAAGCAAATATCATGTATCTGCCATTGCTTTCTTTGGTCCAGGAAGTGTCTGGTTTTACTGGTGCAGGTTTACAACCTTGCTTGCGTCTTATTCCTGGCAGTTTTTTTTGTGATTCAGTTGACTTCCTAGAGTATGGTGAATTCTTGCTTGTGACCTTTCTTTTATGTGATCTGGCTTCCAATCAGTGTAGGGTAGTGCGGTTTTGCAGGTAGCAGCTGTGGGAATAACTGTGCATTGTGATAGGTGGCTTTCTAATAATGCCATATGTTTCCTCTAACTATGAAATGTTAAGCTGAAGAAAATAAGAATATAAAAGACCCCCCAAAACAGAATTCACAAGCTGCACCTGATTGCAATATAATGCCTTTCTTCACAGTGCTCATATAGCACTTATAAGATAAAATGGTACATACGCTAATGCATAGATGTTATAAAATATAAAAGTTCAGTTAACATCCTGATGACAGAAAACTTCAGAAACAAGATGGAAAAAAAGCCCTGTTCCAGTGGGTTTGTGTTTTGTAACAGAAATACTGTACTATGATCAGTTTAAACTACAGAAAGGTGCTCCTCACAATCTAGAGGTTGGGAAGTCCGAGATTAAGGAACCTATAGATGTGGTGTCTGGTGAGGGTCCAGTTCCTCATTTTCTGTATTCTTATTGTTTCTTTGCAAGATGCAAAACAGCGAGATTGGACAAATTCTCATGACTCTTCTCATAAAGGAACTAACCCTATCCATGGAGACTGCATTCTGACTTCATTACTTTTCAAAGGCCATATCTCCTTATATCATTACATTAGGGGTTAGAATTCCGAAATATATATATATATATATATATATATATATATTTGAGAGAAGGGCACAAATATTATTTCATAGCATACTATTCTTCCTTTATCAAATTTTAAAAATATATTAAATAAAAATATAAGAATCCTTCTTTGAATATGAAATATCACCTACAGAATTTACAGGATAAAGTATAACAGTATATTGAGAAAAAATTATGACAGTAAATAGTTATAAGGGTAAAGAATAAAAAAAAAACACATTAATGAGGCTGATGCTTTAGTGCAATATGTTAAGTCCCTGTTTAAAATGCCAGCATCCCGTATGGGTGCCGGTTCATGTCCAGCTGCTCCACTTCCAATTCAGATGTCTACTGATGACCTTGGAAGCACTACAGGATGGCACAATTGCTTGGGCCACTGCATCTTCATGGGAGACCTGGAACATGCTCCTGGTTCCTGGCTACAAATCAGCCCAGCTCCAGCCATTGCAGTCTTTTGGGGAGTGAACCAGTAGATGGAAGAACTCTCCGTGTTTCTCCCTCTCTACTTCTGTAACTTTGCCTCTCAAACAAATAAATAAATCTTAAAAAATCCCTGAACTCTATATTATACTTCTGAAGTGAGAAAATATGCTCAAAACACTCATGAAGGATGAATGTGTATATTTGTTTAAATTCATAAATATGTACAAGAGACCTTGCTTAACATGAGAAGGCAAGATGGGTCATTTTCAAACTAATAAAAGATTAGAATAAATATTTTAAAAAATGAAATTATGACAGTATATAATCTGTCATCCCCTCTAGTTTTCTCTCTCTCTCTCACTCTCTCATGCATTTGTTTTTAAACTCAGATTATTCAGTTTATATTTGTCGATTTAGAGCCATTTCTGGTTTGTAAAATTTTATTCTATGTCCTTGTTCTTTATGGGTTTTATTTTTTAGTTTTTGGTTCACATCTACCACATTCAAGTCCAAGTTTACTATCTCTGCTTGTCCTGCAATGATATAAAATGGTTACAATAAATTTAGCTGTACTAGCTATAAAGTATCTGTACTATATTATGTAGCCTACCTATTGAATCTTCACTAGGTGCAAAGACAAATTTAATATATTTATGTTAGAAACTTACTTCCTCTTCTTCCCTCCACTACATAAATTAAATGCAAACCCCATGTAGTTTTAAGTTCTCCCAGTGTTAACTCTGTTGGTGAGTTCAGATTCTCCCAGAAGCAAATGTGAGAATCAGAAGAGACATGGATGAGATCTGGGGGCAGGTGACCACTTGTAAAGAGTAAAGGGAAGACAAGCAGAGAAGGAGAGTAGGATTAGGAGGCTTCAGAACACAATGTATGTCTTACTCCTGCCAAGCAAATAGGGAAGGAAAATTGGACAAAAAACAACTTAAGCCATTCAATGGTTAGGATTTCAGTCTGACTGATGGGGGGGGGGGCATTTTGAGACAGTTTTTCCTTAGGAGAAAAGGACTATATTATTATCCTACTGTGCTCACTTATTTGCTGGAATACTCCAGCAGGATATATGAACTGAGGGTGAATGGAAGATATAGAAGGGATGTGGTTGGGGCCATCAGCTGCTGCCCATCTATTGGGGAAGATTTGAGTGGCATATTTTTCTTAGCCACACACATATACACCTAACCCTCTGCTTTAATATTCAAACTTTATGCTGTATTCCTTGACCATATGACATAGGTGTAACATCATCGCTCATGACGTGGTGCCTGCAGCTTCTATCTTCCAAAAAGGCTTAAGAGATTTTTCTCACTGTGAGTAAAAATGCCATTTTTATTGATAGTAAAAGTGAGACTTGGCAAGATAAAAAATTATTTTCCTGTATTATTTCCAAGAATATTCTATGTCCATACATTTACTGTCTTTTAGTATAAATTGTAATTGTGGTGAGAGGCTGGCACTATGGTGTGGAAGGTTAAGCCTCCATCTGCAGTGCCTGCATCCCATGTGGGCTCAGGTTCAAGTCCCAGCTGCTCCACTTCCAATACAGCTCCCTGCTAATGCACCTGGGAGTAGAAGATGACCCAAGTGCTTGGGCCCCTGCTCCCACATGGGATACCCAGAAGCATCTCCTGTTTCCTGGCTTTGATCTGGCCCAACCCTATATGTGTCTGTGTGTGCATGCGTGTGTGTGTGCTTTAGTTTCAAAGCTAATAGTATTTTGGAAAATATGTTCTTTATATCCCTGAGAATTTATTCTATTCTAGTTATTTAGATGTGTTATTCAGGGTTTCTGACTCTGTAAGTTGGTTTCCTTTTCTCTTCTATACCCATAATATTTCAAATAAGCTTTATTTCTATTCCTAGTTTCCCTTGTTCTCTTATTTGTAGTTTACACTCCTTCCTGTGTTTTCATTAGCATATCTTCTCTTTTGTACCACTTTAAAAATGGCTTTAATTTCAGTAATGATTTTATTCTTTAAGTATTTCCTTAACTATGCCAGCTCAAGTTTCAACCATCTGCTATTTCACTGATCTTTCCTGATTACTCATTTGAGCTGTTCTTACAAAAATAGTGAGTGAATCATTGAACTTTATTTTAATTCAAGACAACTTATTTGTTCATATATTTTCATCTGCTTCACAAAAATATTTTCCTAGTCAGTATTTTTTCTTTGTCTATCATGTGATTTTTTCTTTTGCTTTTCTGTTTTTGTTTTAAAATATATAGAATCTATACTGGCTTCTTTAGATTATATATAAACAGTGACCTCCTTGGAGGTCACTGTTTATAATACATTAACTTGAAAAATGCACAAATAGAACATTGGATACTCCAAGGAATCCTTTTAAACTTTTAGTGAATTGAGTGAAAACCATTGTGTGTGGATGCATCCTCTACAATTTGTTTCTTCTCAGACAACAGATGTCACTTCCACAGGGCTGTCTCCACTTCATTCTTTCTCCTCCACACTACTTTGTTGATGGTAGTTGTCCTAACATAATGCCATATACTAGCATATTTCTCTATTTCACCTGCCTGGGAGAGCAGCAAAAGATGAACCAAGTACTTTAGTCCTTTCCACCCACAGGGGTGACTAAGATGAAGTTTCTAGCTCCTGTCTTCAGCCTGGTCCAACCCTGGCAGTTGTGGCCATTTGGGGAGTGAGTCAGTGGATGGAAGATATATTTCTTCCTCTCTCTCTCTCTCTCCCCTTCTCTCTTTCTCTGTCTCTCTCTCTCTCCCACTCTTTCTCTTCCTCTCTGTAACACTGCATTGCAAATAAAATAGATAAAAGTGTTTGAAAAAAATGATAATACACATACGTGAAGTACTTCATAAAGCTTATAGAAGTAGACATTAAAATGTTTATTTTGGTACAAAAGTAAAATCTATACATAGTTATTTCATAAAATAAAATTTTATTTAGCCTTCTCAAGACCGCTTGTATGGTATGGATTTCAAAAAGCTGTTATAGCAAATAAACTTATCTTGTAATTCTACTTCCCATGAGTCTTTTTTAGGTACCAGTGTTAACACACTCATGTGCACATATATGTGAGGACTGCCTTAGAAATACACACGGGCATGCATGTGTTAGTCTGTCCAATGAGAAGATGAAGAAGCAATGAGAAAATCAAGTACTGAGATCTTGATTATTAAATACCCTTCTTGGAGCTAACGTTGTGACTTAGCTGGTAAAGCCACTGCCTATGATGCTGGCATCCCTTAACAGGTGTTAAGTCCTGGCTGCTCCACTTCCCATCCAGCTCCCTGCTAAAGCACATGGGAGAGCAGTGGAAGACGGCCCGAATACTAGGATCCCTGCACCCACGTGGGAGAGACAGAAGAAGCTCCTGGCTTCTGGCTTCAGATCAGTCCAGTTCCAATTGTTGCAGCAATTTGGGGAGTGAACCAGGATATGGGCGATCTCTATCTCTCCCTCTTTCTTGCGAAAGTCAGAGTCACACAGAGAAAGAAGGAGAGGCAGAGAGAGAGAGAGATAGAGGTCTCCCATCCACTAGTTCACTCCCCAGATGGCCACAACAGCCAGAGCTGCACCGACCCAAAGCCAGGAGCCAGGAGCTCCTTCCAGGGATCCCACATGGGTGCAGGGGCCCAAGGACGTGGGCCATCTCCTACTGCTTTCCCAGGCCCTAGCAGAGAGCTGGATCAGAAGTGGAGTATCCAGGACTTGAACCAGTGCCCATAGGGGATGCCGGCATTGCAGGTGGTGGCTTTACCTGCTATGCCACAGTGCCGGCCCAAAAATTAACTTTCAAATCAATAAGTAAAACCTTAAAAAAAGAACTAAACACTATTCTTTAGAAATGGAACAAAGTTTGTTTGGTTAAATGGTTAATTACATAACTGAGACTTGGAAAATGCAAGGTGAGCCTGAAATATCTTGAGATACCATGAAATGAATGTTCTCTAAAATACTGCACATACAGAAAAGACAGTAATCAGTTTCAAGTAGCTCCCCAAATCATAACTAGGACAGTTTTAGTGGCCTAATATAGTCTCAGCATTAGATTATAACCAACAGAATTTTTTTAAATTCCACAAATTTATAACTTCTTAAATTGAGAAAATTAATAAATGGAGGGTAAAGGATAACTCTTGCTTATAATATAACTGTGATTAATAAATATAGAACGAATTCTGGAACTAGGAAACTATCATTAGGGAAATAATACAAAATTTATTACTATAAAGCTTATTAGGCTAGAGTAAGTTAAGTATTATTAGAAATAAGATATTCATGCAGTCGAGCAGTGTTTCCCCACAAGAGACTTACTAATTAAAAAGTCCACCAGCACGGGCTGGCGCCGCGGCTCAATAGGCTAATCCTCCACCTTGTGGCGCCAGCACACCAGGTTCTAGTCCCGGTCGGGGCACCGGATTCTGTCCTGGTTGCCCCTCTTCCAGACCAGCTCTCTGCTGTGGCCCGGGAGTGCAGTGGAGGATGGCCCAAGTCCTTGGGCCCTGCACCCCATGGGAGACCAGCATAAACACCTGGCTCCTGCCATCGGATCAGCGCCATGTGCTGGCCGCAGTGCGCCAGCGGCCATTGGAGGGTGACCAACGGCAAAAATAAAAGGAAGACCTTTCTCTCTGTCTCTCTCTCTCACTGTCCACTCTGCCTGTCAAAAACTAAAAAATAATAAAAAAAAAGTCCACCAGCTAACCTTACAAATGATACTTAAGTATGTTCTACATGCAGAAACCAAAGTAGGACATATGAATCATGAGTGTTTAAAAGTATGAAACAGACTAGAAAAAAATGTAAGAGTAGTCAAACCAACAAAAAGAATGTAAAATGATTGAGGACAGGACCAAGTCCTTACTTACCAATAATAATTTTGAATATAAATGAATTAAATCCCTAATTAAAAAATATAGACTGAGTGGGTTGGAAGGTGCTGATGCTGTGACACAGTGGGTTGGGCCTCCACTTGCAACGCCAGCATTTCCTGTGAGTGTTGGTTCGAGTCCTGGCTGCTCAACTTCTCTGAAACTCTGACTTTTGAATAAATAAATAAATTTTAAAAAAGATTAAAACTGATAAAAAGAGATAAAGAAGATCAAAATGTAATGACCAGGGATTGATTCATCAAAAATACAACTATTATAAATGTGTATTCCCTTAACCCAGAGCACCAACTTTATACAATAAATGTTAAGATCTAAAGGGAGATATAAGTTCTAATGTAATAATGTTGGGGCAGTTCAACATCAAAGTTTCATCATTCATGATATCAGACACAAAATTCAACAAAGAAACAACAGAGCTGATCTACACTGTAGACCAAATGGATCTAATAGATATTTAAAGAAAATTCCATAGCATAGTTGTAAAATACAAACTCTTTTCAGAAACACAGAACATTCTCCAGGAAAGATCCTATCCAGGGTCATAAAATAACTCTCAACAAATTAAAAAGTATTGAAAACATACCATGTATCTTTTCTGACCACAATGGAATAAAGCTGGAAATTAACAACAAAATAAACTATAGGAATTATACAAAACATGTAGACCAAGCAGCATGCTCCTGAATAAACAGTCATTGAAAAAAGATCAAAATGTATATTAGAAAGTTCCTTGAAATACTGAAAAAGTAGTCTTAAATGGAAAATTTATAGCTATAAATGAGTGCGTACATGAAAAGAGTAATCAAATAAATAAAATAAAAATATATATCTCAAGTACCTAGAAAATAAGAACAAATTAAAATCAAAATTAAAGGGCCGGTGCTGTGGCATAGCAGATTAAAGCCCTGGCCCGAAATGCCGGCATCCTATATAGGCGCCAGTTCTAGGCTCCTCTTCCAAGCCAGCTCTCTGGTATTCCCTGGAAAAGCAGGGGAAGGTGGCCCAAGTCCTTGGCCCCTGCACCAGCATGGGAGACCCAGAAGAATCTCCTGGCTTCAGATCGGCACAGCCCTGGCCATTGAGGTCATCTGGGGAGTGAACCAGCAGATGAAAGACCTCTCTCTCTGTCTCCACCTCTCTCTGTAACACTGTCTTTCAAATAAATAAAGTGAATTTTTAAAAGAAAAATAGAATCAAAATTAATAAAATAAACTAAAAATTAGAAAGTAAATGAAGATATATTTTAAAAATACTATAGATCAGTGAAGTGCAGAGCTTGTTTTTTGAGAAGATAAACACAATTATAAACCATTATCCAGGCTAGCCAAAAAAAAAAAAAAAAAAAGAGAAAAGACTGAAGTCAATATAATCAGAAGTGAAAAAGAGATATTATCACAGATAACACAGAAATACAAAGAATCATTGTGCACTATTATGTACAAATATGTGTCAAGAAATAGGAAACCTAGAGTAAATAGGTAGATTTCTGGAAGCATACACTTTATCAGAGTTGAATTAAGAGAACGAGAATTTGAACAGACTGATAACAAAGGAGAAGCTTGAATCAGTAATACAGTCTCCCAACAAATTAAATCCCAGAACCAGATGGCTTAACTGCTGAATTTTACTGAACTTTTAAGAAAGAACAAACACCATCTCTTCCCAAACTGTTCCAAACAACTGAAAGGAGGAATCCTTTCAAAACTCATTCTGTGAAGCTACCATTACCTTTATTCCAATTCCAAAACCACAAAAGGATACAACAAAAAAAGATTACCAAAGACTAATGTCCCTGATGCAACCAGATACAAACATCCTCGACAAAATACTGGCAAATCAAATTCTACTATACATCAAAAATATCATCTACCCTGACCAAATGGGATTTATCCCAGTGATACAGGGATACTTCAACATATACAAATCAACAAACAAACACTACATGACAAGAATGAAGGACAAAAAACATATGATTAGATCAATAGATGCAGAGAAAGTGTTTGACAACTACAAACATATTTTCATGATAAAAGCCTTAAATGATTCTGGTATATAAGTAATATACCTCAACACAACAGAGGCCAAGCCCATAGCCAACAAGTGAAAATTCCTCAAAAAACTCAAAAGCACATTTACTGTATGATCCATCTATTCAACTTCTTTTTTTAAAGCTTTTATTTAATGAATATACATTTCCAAAGTACAGCTTATGGATTACAATGGCTCCCTCCTCCCCCGATAACTTCCCTCCCATCCGCAACCCTCCCCTTTCCTGCTCTCTCCCCTTCCATTCACATCAAGATTCATTTTCAATCCTCTTTATATACAGAAAATCAGTTTAGTATATATAAAGTAAAGATTTCAACAGTTTGCCCTCACATAGCAACACCAAGTGAAAAATACTGTTGGAGTACTAGTCATAGCATTAAATCACAATGTACAGCACATTAAGGACAGAGATCCTACATGATTTTTTTTAAAAAAATTGATTAATTTTCTATGCCATTTCCAATTTAACACCAAGTTGTTTTTTTTTTTTCATTTTCAATTATCTTTATATACAGGAGATCGATTCAGTATATATTAAGTAAAGACTTCATCAGTTTGCACGCACACAGAGACACAAAGTGTAAAAATACTGTTTAAGTACTAGCTATATCATTACTTCACATTGGACAACCCATTAAGGACAGATCCCACATGGGACGTAAGTACACAGTGACTCTTGATGTTGATTTAACAATGTAACACTCTTGTTTATGGCGTCAATAATCTCCCTATGCTCTAGCCATGAGTTGCCAGGGCTATGGAAGCCTTTAGGGTTTGCCAACTTTGATCTTATTCCAACAGGGTCATAGTCAAAGTGGAAGTTCTCTTCTCCCTTCAGAGAAAGGTACCTCCTTATTTGATGGCCCCATTCTTTCCACTGGGATCTCACTCACAGAGATCTTTCATTTAGGTTTTTTTTTTTCCCCCCATAGTGTCTTGGCTTTCCATGCCTAAAATACTCTCATATGCTCTTCAGCCAGATCAGAATGCCTTAAAGGCTGATTCTGAGGCCAGAGTGCTATTTAGGACATCTTCCATTCTATGAGTCTGCTGTGTCTCCCACTTCCCATGTTGGATCCTTCTCACCCTTTTTGATTTTATCAGTTAGTATTAGTAGACACTAGTCTTGTTTGTGTGATCCCTTTGACTCTTAGACCTATCAGCGTGACCAATTGTGAACTGAAATTGATCACATGGACTAGTGAGATGGCATTGGTATATGCCACCTTGATGGGATTATATTGGAATCCCCTAGCACGTTTCTAACTCCATCATTTGGGGCAATTCCGATTGAGCATGTCCCCAATTGTACATCTCCTCCCTCTCTTTTTCTCATTCTTATATTTAACTGGGATCACTTTTCAGTTAAGATTTAAACACCTACGAATAATTGTGTGTTAATTACAGAGTTCATTAGTACTAGAACAAAAAAATACTAAAATGGATAAAGTGTTATATTGTACAACAATAGTCAGCACAAGAGCTGATCAAGTCACTGTTTCTCATAGTGTCCATTTCACTTCCACAGTTTCCCCTTTGCTGCTCAGTTAGTTGTCGCCGATCAGGGAAAACAAATGATGTTTGTCTCTTTGGGACTGGCTTGATTCACTCAGCATGATGTTTTCCAGATTCCTCCATCTTGTTGTAAATGACCGGATTTCATTGTTTTTGACTGCTGTATAGTATTCTATAGAGTGCATGTCCCATAATTTCTTTATCCATTCTACTGTTGATGGGCGTTTGGGTTGGTTCCAGGTCTTAGCTATTGTGAATTGAGCTGCAATAAACATTAATGTGCAGACGGCTTCTGGGAATATATCTGAGTAAACAGTCATTAAGAGTTAAGTTGAACTTCACAATAAAATCTCAACAAATTATAAATAAAACAACTGTACTTCGACACAATAAAGGGAAGATATAACAAGATCACTACTAATATTGTACTGCACAGTGAAAATCTGAAAACTTTTCTGTTAAGATCAGTAACAAGACAAGGATGCCCACTCTCACCACATCTATTCAACACAATACTGGAAGTCTTAGTAGATCAATAATGCAAGGGGAAGAAATGAAAGACATCCAAGTTAAAAAGAAGTTAGATTGTCCCTGTTTACAGACAACATTAGTTTATATGTAGAAAACCTTAAGGCTTCCACCAAAAAACTCTCAGAACTAATAATGAATAGAAGAAATTTGTAGAATACAAAATCAACACACGAAAATCAGATCAGAAGCATTTCTAAATTCTTTTTTTTTTTTTATTTTTGACAGGCAGAGTGGACAGTGAGAGAGAGACAGAGAGAAAGGTCTTCCTTTTGCCATTGGTTCACCCTCCGATGGCAGGAGTCGGGTGCTTCTCCTGGTCTCCCATGGGGTGCAGGGCCCAAGCACTTGGGCCATCCTCCACTGGCCACAGCAGAGAGCTGGCCTGGAAGAGGGGCAACTGGGACAGGATCCGTGCCCCGACCGGGACTAGAACCCGGTGTGCCGGCGCCGCAAGGCGGAGGATTAGCCTAGTGAGCCGCGGCGCCGGCCAGCATTTCTAAATTCTAATAGCAAGCAATCTTTAAAAGCAATCAAGAAAAAGCTCATTGACATTCGTTACAAAAATATGAAATAATTAGGAATTATATATAAGACAGCTATATGCTGAAAACCCTACAGCATTGGTGAAATAAATTGAAGACACAAATACATGGAAAACTAGCTCATGCTCATGAATTGTAAAAGAAAATTACTCATTATTTCTTTTTAATATTTTAAAATTGTATTTAAGTTATACGTGTTTCATGTATTCCATGTATACAGATTTAGGAAGATAGTGATATTTCCCTCCCATCCATGATCCAATCCTTCTTCCTCTTCACTCTCTCATTCTTAATTCGTACAGAGATCAACTTTCAGTTTACTTAGTGATTGCAAGGTTAACCCTACACTAAGTAAGAGTTCAACAAATAGAATGAATAAGAAACACTGTTCCTCAACAGATGAGACACAGACTGTAAAATGAATTTCAAAATGTCCATTTCTTATGAAAGTGCCTATACTACTCAATCTGAAAATTCAATGCTCTCTCTATTAAAATTCCAATGATATTTTTCACACAATAGCAAAGAAGAAAACATTAATATCCCTGTGGAAATGAAGAATACCTCTCCAACATTTCAACATCATCTACAATACTGCAGAACCTCCTCCTATAGCAGATTCATTTATAAACCAAAAAATTAGAGGAAGCACTCAATAGATCTATCATGAGGTTATATCTATAAACCTTACAACTTTCCAGCTTTTCCAGGTAGCGGAACCAATTTACCTGCCTTAACTTAAACTTGTGAACTTCTGGAACCATTGCCCAAATAAATCTCCTTACTTCATAAGTAGATGGCCTTGGGATTTTACTCATAATATTCAACATTTGACTATTACAGTGTTTTTCTAAATATATGTTTCCAACGTGTTCTTGTTGTTTTCAATTTTTTATAATTGGTGATATTATGCTTCATCCGTTAGCATCTCTATTTTATACTCCTTTGTAGACTGCAGTATTTTTTTATTGAGAAACTATTCTTCACACATGTGCAAAAGGACCTGCAGGCTTCAGAGTGCATCTGTCAAAGAAAGAGTAATTCCTACCTAATCTTATATTACTTACTTTACCTCTTTCCTTTTGTTTAGAGTTTACATTTTTAACAAAGATTTTCACTAAACAAAACTCTCACATAAGTTGTCTATTCGTGATTTGTTTGAATATATTGCAAATTTAGATGATTAAAAAGTATAGCTGTCATTCTATTTAACATACAATTTTTTTCAATCAGAATGGGTACTTGGCCTGTAGGTTATGATGCACATTGGGGTGTTGGTTTCAATCTCTGGCTCTAATCGCTGATTCAAGCTTCCTGCTAATGAGGAACTTAGAAGCAGGGGTGATTGCTCAAATAATCAGGTTCCTGACACCCATGGTGGGCTGGGGTGTAGACTGTGTTTCCAGTTTCTGATGTTGGGTCCTTGGCCATTGCAGATGAGAACTCTGTCTTTGGCTCTCTGCCTCTCAAATAAGTTGAAAAAATAGGCGTGCCATCAAGGTTTTATAACTCTTTAAGCAGTAATGTCATTCCAAGTACAAACTTCTAGTGGTTGCCTCTACTGATAGTTAACTTCTGCTGGGAATAGTCATGTATCGGAAATAATTTATGGGCCTTCTGAGAAGCATGGTAGAAAATAGCCCCAGTCTTGTATCTGGTGAATGTGGAAAACATAACTGACTCAAAACCATAAAAAGTAAGAACAGAGTGTTCAACACAATTGCATTATTAAATGTTTGCAAGTCCAAGTTGCTTTAAAAATTTCAAAAGATAAATGTACAACTAAAAGAAAATTGAAACATTGCATAGACAAGGTGTTATGCTATATGAAGTACTATGTAAACTCAGGAAGATAAATTCAACAGATGAATGGTATGAATAAACTAAGGCCAAATCCAGGAGGTGGAAAATCAATATGTCTCCCATGTGGGTGGCAAGGACCTATATCCTATTTACTTCAAGGGCCTGCATTGGCAGAAGGCTGGAATAAAATATTGGAGCTGGTCACTGCTCATGTGCCTGGGAAAGCAATGGAAGATGTCCCAAGTGCTTGGGCCGCAGTACTCATATGGGAGAACTGGAAGAAGCTCCTGGCTCCTGGCTTCAGATCAGCCCAGCTCTGGCCATTGCAGCCATTTGGGGAATAAACCAGTGGATGGAAGATCTCTCTCTCTCTCTTGGTTTCTCTCTCTCTCTCTCTCTCTCTCTCTCTCTCGGTCTCTTTCTCTCTCTCTCTTTCTCTCCCTCTCATTCTCTGTAACTCTGACTTTCAAATAAATCAATAAATCTTAGAAGAAAAAGATGCTGTAGCTGGGACTTGAACTCTGGTGTTCAGATGTGTGGCATGAGATTCTTAATTGGCATGTTATCTACTAGGTCACATGCCCATCCCTGGCTAAGTTTTAATAACAACATCGATGTTATTAATTTGTTGTTATGCCATTTCTATGGGTTGATAAAACTGTACAAAATCAAATAAGTTAACTTGTTAATATTGATAGGAAATCAATATTTTCAACATAAATGATCTGTGTATCTATATATTTATATGTTTATACATATATAAGAGATTTAAAATAACTTGACTGTTCATTTGGATCAAACTTGTTACTAAATCTCAAGGATCATAATATTATTGATTTCAGAGTCTAAAACAAATTAAATGTTCAGTTTATATTTCATGGTTAAATCTCTTCTAAAAAATCTTCAGCAATCAATTTCTTGCCTCTTTTTGAATTACATCAATGCCAAGAAAATCATTCTGTCATAGATTTTATATGAGTTTTAAAACTAAATCCTACTCTATCTTTACTAGATATGACTTAGAGAATTAAGTTAATCTCTTTAATTCTCTCTTCTATAAACTGAGACAATGAAAAAATTTATCTGACAGCACTGATTTCAGAAAGGATTGGTCAGCTTGTGGAAATAAGGCTTTCTTACTACCTAGCCTTTCATGGCATCACTCAGCTACAAATTCTTTCCTAAGAGTCATATTCATAAATCATATCATGATTTCTGGGTAATCTGGAACATCATGCATCTTCAAAACCTTGACATCCTGGCACATAAAGACAGAGTTAGATTAACCTTCGCATAACAACTACTGTGCCTGCCACCAAGGTTTTTTTAGATATCAAAAACTGTATGTGAAAATGTTCTGTAAGTTGAAAACAACATAAAATGTTGGCTACTGTTACTAAAGAACAGATATCTCTCATTCAAATTTCAGAAATTCAAAATATTCTAAAATCCCAAAATTTTGAGCACTGACATGTCTTGATCTCAGGTTGCCATCAAAATGCAGGTGCATGAAAAATATTGTATGAAATTAACCCCAGACTGCACATAAGTCATATGTAAAACATCAGTATGTTTTGTGGGTTTTGTCTTACCATGTTTTAATTTTTATTAAAAATTTTAAGACACATAAAAATTGTACATAGTTATGGGATACTGTATGTCCATCAGTGTAAATATATCTATCTCCTCCTCAAACACTTTACATTTCTTTATGGTGAAAACATTCAAAATCCAATCTTCTAGTTTTTCTTTTTTTAAATCCTACTATGCAATAGAACCACAAAACTTCTTAACTCCTATATATAAAGTATTACTTATTAATCATTCTTTATCCATCCTTGTCTCCCCAGTGTATGGTAATCACCATCATACTTTTACCTTTTGTGAGATCATCTGTTTCTAGACTCCAAATATGAGTGAGATGATGTAGTATTAATTTTACATCCTTGGCCTGTTTTACTTAACCTAGTAACTTCAATTCAATCCTTTTTTTTAAAAAGGATTTATTTATTTATTTGAAAGTTAGAATTACACAGAGAGAGAGGAGAGGCACAGAAAGAAAGAGAGAGGTCTTCCATCCGTTGGTTCACTCCCCAGTTGACCCGCAATGGCCGGAGCTGTGCCAATTTGAAGCCAGGAGCCAGGAACTTCTTCCAGGTCTCCCACATGGGTGCAGGGGCCCAAGCACTTGGGCAGTCTTCTCCTGCTTCCCCAGGCCATAGCAGAACTGCTGGATCAGAAGTGGAGCACTCGGGACTAGAACCAGTGCCCATATGGGATGTTGGCACTGCAGGTGGCGGCTTTACCTGCTATGCCACAGTGAAGACCCCAAAGTATAATCCTTTTATGACTGAGAGCATTCCATTGTGCATATGCACATTTTTCTTTATCCATTCAACAATTGATGGGCATAGAGGTTGTTTTCATTTCCTGACTACTGTGAATAATGCTGCAATAAACATGGGAGTCCAGACCGATTTCATTCCCTCAGTTAAATACCCTACAGTGGAATTGCTGGATCATATGTTAATTCCATTTGAAGCTTCAGAAGAAAGATGGAATTTAGTCACTTTTGGTAAATCCAAGTACTGTACATGTCCTTATTGTTCATTTTTGGTACCATTAAAAAGGTAATCAAGAATATTTAAGCATTTGATAGAAAGCCAGATGCCAGACAATGTTTCAATTACTAGGACTGGGTCAGGTGCTGGTACTCCTAACTGTCAGGCTTTGCTATTTCCATTGATTTCTTCAGCTACCATCATGTTAATAAACACAAATCTATTTTGTGTTTAGATTTGGTTCCCTTCTGCAACACATCTCATTATGTATATGTAAATATTTCAAAATTGCCTGGCCCCTCCAAAAAAAAGTTCCCAAAGTCGTAATACTTCTGGTTCCAAGCATTTTGTATGAAGGACATTCACTCTATATATTTTTTTCAGGGTAAGTAATTTTTCTTTTTTTTTCTTTTTTTTTAATTAAACTTTTATTTAATGAATATAAATTTCCAAAGTGAGGCATTTCCATTTTGTATAGTTTTGGTTGCTATAACTTCTCCGTGGTTTGAACTGAAATCCACCTCCCTGTCATTTCTTTGCATTATTTTTTGTTCTACCCTCTGTGCTCTACTGAATGATTACTCCTACCCATTAAAGAGAATAGAAATAAGTTTTTCTCATTTTGGAATAGTGGCAAAATATAAACATCTAATGCATTTCTTAAGTATTATCTTAGTAAATATTTCAACATACAAATAAAAAAGGACTTCGGGCAATTATTTTTCTTTTCCATTGTTTTTATCAACTATCCTTTAACGATTATGACCTCTGTTACTCAGCCAACCCAAAATTTTCATCCTTGCAACTCTGTTATGTGGTTTCTTCTGCTGGGAATATCTCCCTACACTGATGCTCATTGGAGTTATTGTCTATCTTTTAGGGCCTGACTCTATAATACCTTCACTAGTACGTCCTACACATTTATAGCTAAGTAATACCTGTGACCAAGAATTGTGTTCTGCTTGATAAATTGACTTACATGATGGCTGAGAACAGTTTTTGTTTCCTTCACCTACAATTTCCTTTATCTATTGCAGTGAGTGACAGAGATTGTAGTACAGATTCATTGTGCATGGACTGTCTACTTGTCTCAACCTGGTGAGGCAGAAGATTCTCATACATAAATTACACAAAGTGGTGTATTGCTTACAGCTAGGCAACAAGGGACACAGAGGAGTCATTGCAAGCTCTGAACCTGAAGAAAGCTGTTTGGCCTCTGCCCCAGTGGCCCCACACCTGAGAGGTTCCAGAAAGCAGCCTGCTCCAGGTAACATGATCACCAGGATAAAGCCTTACAGGACATCCTGTTCTGGGCCTGGGGGCCATGGAACAGAGCCAGGACTTAGCCAGCCTGCTCTCCTTTATCTGTGGGTGTTGCATTCCCAGCACATTCTATGGTTATTCTTGGAAATTCTAAGTGGGAAAGGGAGGGAGAACTGAGTTGCTTTGAGGCTACCCGGGGAACTGTCCTGCAGAAGAAATTATTAAAAAAAAAAAAGCAAGCAATCAAACAAGCAAAATCCTAACTTCCTGAACATATACGTCCCTGAGGTTTCCACTAGTATTAAAAATGGAAGTGCTCTCCCACTTCTCCATATGTTGTTATTTAAGTCTCTAATTATCTAGTGCTAGTTTGTGCTACATTATTCATTATATAACTGTCTTTGAATACCAATATGAATTTGAGACAGAGAAGAGTTTGACAGTATTTTCTTGAAATTTACAATAAAATGTGGCAAATTATACCAAACAGAGGTGATGTTGGAAACACATTTAATTAATAATAAAAAAGGAATAGATCTGCGTGGTCCCTTACATGTGATTAGGCGATCAACATCAGAGTGACAATTTTTCTTAGTACACTTTTAATCTCTTACAATCTATCCTTTCTCTCTCCTCAGCTGCATCCATTTTGTTGAATTGTCCAATATTTACCAATTGAGTTAAACCATCAATATTCTAACTAAATTAAATTGAACAAAAACAATTTCATGTTCATATGAATATGTAATTTGTTGGATACATGATTGTCAATATAAGTGTGTGGGTATGGGTGTTCGATAATGTAAATTAAAAACATGTTATCTCAAAAACCAAGAAAGAAGAGGATGGCATTGTGGCACAGCTAGTTAAGCCACCACCTGAAACACCCACCATTTTCTTTTTAAAGATCTCTATTTATTTGAAAGGCAGAGTTACAGAGAGGCAGAGGCAGAGAGAGAGAGAAGTCTTCTATCCATTGGTTCACTTCCCAGATGGTTGCAACAACCAGAGCTGTGCTGATCCAAAGCCAGGAGCCAGGAGATTCTTCCAGGTCTCCCACACAGGTGCAGGGGCCCAGGGACTTGGGCCATCTTCTACTGCTTTCCCAGGTCAAAGCAAAGAGCTGATCAGAAGTGGAACATCCAGGACTCGAACCAGCACCCATATGGGATGCTGGCAGAGAATGTAGGCAGCAGATTTACCTGCTAGGCCACAGCACTGGCCTCCTTGCTGCTCCACTTCTGATTCGTATCCCTGCTAATGCCCCTGAGAAAGCAGCAGAAGATGGCCCAAATATTTGAGCCCCTACGAACCACGTGGGAGACCCAGAAGAAAATCCTGCTTCCTGGCTTTTGGCTTCTGGCTTGCCCAGCCCTGGCTGATACAGTCACTTGTGAGTGAGACAGCAAAAGAAAGATCACTCTGTCTCTCTGCCTCTACTTCTTTCTATATAACTCTACTTTTCAAGTGAAACTTAAAAACAATTTAAAAAACCAAGAAAGAAAGAAATAGAAATAGGGAAGGAAGGAAGGAAGGAAGAAAGGAAGGAAGGAAGGAAGGAAGGAAGGAAGGAAGGAAGGAAGGAAGGAAGGAAGGAAGGAAAGAAGGAAGGGAAAGAAAGAAAAAAGATGAGAGGCCAGCGCTGTGGCACAGAGGGTACCGGTTCTAGTCCTGGCTGCCCCTCTTCCAATCCAGCTCTCTGCTATGGCCTGGGAAAGCTGTAGAAGATGGCCCAAGTCCTTGGGCCCCTGAACCCGTGTGGGGGACCCGAAAGAAGCTCGTGGCTCCTGGCTTTGGATCGGCACAGCTCAGGCCGTTGCAGCCATCTGGGGAGTAAACCAGCAGATGGAAGACCTCTCTCTCTGTCTCAACCTCTCTGTTGAGGTTGATTTGTCCTGAGAGGAGGAGCTTGGTGGGAGTGAGAGGCATGGAGTCACCACACAGACCCCAGGAGTTGGGTGAAAGCAGGCCAGGGGTGAGCAGCCTGCAGACTCATTTATTTCAGTTGGTACAATAGCTTATATAGCCAAGGCAGCCAATCTGGTCAAGGGGCTGTCTATACCCTAACCAATCACAGCCTGTTTCCAGGCAGTTTCCGTTGCCAGTGGCCATCTTGGCATGGCCTTCTCATTCCACCACACCTCTCTCTGTAACTCTTTCAAATAAATACAATAAATCTTAAAAAAAAAAAAAAGAAAAAAGATGAAAGAAAGAAAGGTAGAGGGAGGGGTTGAAAGAGGGAGTGAGGAAAGGAATATGATTATATTTTTAGACTTGCATCCAAGAATTATAATGAATCTGTTCTTGTGTGTATTAATATCACATATAAAAATGTGCAGCTTTGGGCACCCCCATGTGTCTTTGCTTCACTTCTGATTCATTTTCCCAGTGATGTGTACCTTCAGAGATAACAGATGATGATTGTGTATCTGAGTCCTGTCACCCAGGTGAGAGACCTGGTCCTGGCCTAGGTCCAAGTGTGGCAGGCATTTGGAGAGTGAACCCATGGATGTAAGATCTTTCTGTATCTGTCTCTTTCTGTTGCTGCCTGTCAAATAATAAAAAATATTTTGAAAATATGTATATATAAATATGTATATACATATGTGTTTGTATGTGGATAGCAACACAAGCATATCTATAATAAGTCATGGGGATGGGCTGCGCCGTGGCTCACTTGATTAATCCTCTGCCTGCGGCGCAAGCATCCCATATGGGAGCCAAGTTCTAGTTCAGGTTGCTCCTCTTCCAGTCCAGCTCTGCTGTGGCCCAGGAGTGCAGTGGAGGATGGCCCAAGGGCTTGGGCGCCTGCACCCGCATGGGAGACCAGAAGGAAGCACCTGGCTCCTGGCTTTGGATGGGCGCAGCGCGCAGCCCTAGTGGCCATTTGGGGAGTGAACCAACGGAAGGGAGACCTTTCTCTCTGTCTCTCTCTCTCACTGTCTACAACTCTATCTGTCAAATAAAAAAAAAGTCATGGGGACATATATAGCATACAATAAAGTCCTTTTAATCAAGGACACGTTAAAAATTACACAAAATAAATATATCTGTGTTATAGGGAGAGGCCTTACTGTTAATTATATGTATATTTATGATAGCAAATGAAAAAAAATATGGCTAGGATGAGGTGGGGGGAAGGAGACTACTTTTTTTTTTCAGTGTTTCCCAGACAATTCTATGACAATTAGTGAAGTGCCTACAAATAAGAACAATGAACCACTAACCTAAAGCAATTCATCCACTGCAAATTATAATACGAAAAAATTATTTTCCTTTAGTAAACAATTATTTCTCTTATCTTCTGAGTTTCAAGTCTCCAAGTGAGGAGTGCCTAAGCTAAAAGACAAAAGCAATAGTGTATGATTTCGGCTCTGAAGGAGTTTATGTCTTCAAATTATTCCAGCACAGTGGTTTCATGTATAAGGTAGCATGGAGCTCAGAGCAAGTTCTGTCTAACTCTTGATGGGGAAGTTAAGGATATGTTTCAAATAAAAAAGAGGTAGTTTGCCTCATTCCATAAACCACAACAATCTGGAGACTGTGGAGCTCCATTATGTGTACTGAATAAAAGGATGGAGATACACACAGAAAAACAGAACAATAAAGACTGAACAAACAAGACAGAGCAGTACGTTTCATGCTGGGATAAAAAATCACTGCAATTTAAGTCGAGCTGTTTTTTTATGATGTCCTAACAAGACAATGTCATCATATAAGATGATGTACTAGCAGATAAATAAAATAAATCTAACTATACACAAAAATTTTAGAAATTATATATTTTATTGCATGAGCATTTCCCTTTCTTCTAAATCTAATTATCTGATTTTCTAAGTATCCCTGAGGTTTTATATTGATGACTAATTTCCAGATGCTACGGTCAGATTTGTCACCAACTACTTCTTGAGCAAGAAAAAATAAAATTGAATGATTTGCTGGGGTATAAATGTCTGTCACTCTTATGATGTTTAGCTTTTCTACTTTAAAATTTTCAGTAAATATAAAGCCAAAGGTAGAGAATAATATTCTATTTGGAAGTGAGGTACTACAGCCTTCTGCTTGAACTTGGGTAGGGTTCAGCAGACACACGATGTAGAGCCTTCAGGAGTAAGAAGTTGGGATCCTTGGTTTCCCAAACAAATCATGCTGGTGCAGACAACTCTTCTGAGCCTAGAGAGCAATGCACATGTGGAGTGGGGTTCTGATAGCCAATGATTGACCCACCAGTCATCTGGAATTTGAATTCAAATCCTTACCTAGTTCCAAACCTTAGAGTTCATGAAAAGTCCCTTTGGCTTGATGGATAACAGACTTCTTCACGCTCCCCAGGACTTCATAGTAGTTTTGGTTTGGTTTTTCAGACTTTCTGTCTAGAGCAGAAGGTTGGATCCCAGCGTAGGGTGATACAAGAAGGCCAAAACAAGGGACTGTTAATGTTCTGGAGGGGAACAGGGCCTCTGGTGAAAAGCAAAACAAAGCAAAACCTGGCAGACTACTACTGAGCTCAGAATATCCGTGGTGTTCTATCCATACGCCAGGCCTCCTTCCTCTGTTTAGATTGACAAGCGATAATTATCTCAGTGAAATATTAGCAGAAGCGATGTACTGTTCTCATTCTAAGGCTGTTAAGAAGTGGTGTCGAGGTGGGCACTTTGCACAGCTGTTCAGAAGCAGCTAAGGTTGCCTGAAACCAAATCAGAGTGCCTGGGCGCGTCCAGCTCCCCTTCTGATGCTGGCGTCCTGCTGATGCAGGCCCTGAATAGAAACCTGTGCCAGAGTGAATACGTGGGTCCCTAATACCCGCCTTGCAGTGAATTCCCATGTTCTGGACATTTAGTAAGTGAAACAGAAGATGGGCCGTGTCTCTGCTTTCCATCTCTTGAATAATAAGTGAAAGTAAACAAATTAGTGTCATGTTTTCTCATCCTCCTTCTTTCTTCCATTTTTGTATCTGGACTCCGTGAGGGCAAGGTTTCAGCGTGGCAGCCAGCATGTGGAACTGGATCCACTTTGGGAAGATTTGTACAATATCTTAAACCACATCACGGCATGATGTGAGTAAGAAATAAATCTTTGTTTAATTGCTAAAATAGTCACTGCAGAAAAGTAAATGCTGACTAATAAACCTGGATGAAAATAAATCAAAATATGAAAATAGTTTAGCCTTATTTGTAACTTCTTGACATCTACATGAAGAATGCCACCCACAAACTTTAGCATTTATCCATTTGTTCATTCATTTTGCAGTGTTTGAACTGAGTGTAAATTTATCTAGTTCCCTCTCTAAGTTAATGAGCAAAACTAATGATGTGTGGCCGGCGCCGTGGCTTAACAGGCTAATCCTCCGCCTTGCGGTGCCAGCACACTGGGTTCTAGTCCCGGTCGGGGTGCTGGATTCTATCCCCGTTGCCCCTCTTCCAGGCCAGCTCTCTGCTATGGCCCGGGAAGGCAGTGGAGGATGGCCCAAGTCCTTGGGCCCTGCACCCCATGGGAGACCAGGAGAAGCACCTGGCTCCTGGCTTCGGATCAGCAAGATGTGCCGGCAGCAGCGGCCAATAGAGGGTGAACCAACGGCAAAAAGGAAGACCTTTCTCTCTCTCTCTCTCACTATCCACTCTGCCTGTCAAAAAAAAAAAAAAAAAAACTAATGATGTGATTGCTGAGCCTTATTTAGAACTCCAGGAATCATTTTTGAGAAACAAAAATCTCTGTTTAGGAAATCAGTTGTGAGTATCACCATGTTGAAACAGTATTAAATCAATGTATTTACAGAACAAAGGTCTGAGATACCGATAACTTGACAGGTCTGGGGAGCTGTAGAAACCATGTGAAAGATTTTGCACAGTGGCAACTACTCAAAGGCTGTCAATAAATGTTTACTGCATCTAGCTCCCTCTTTGTGTCAGTATGCTATTGGCAATACAGTTACTTTGTTATACAAACTTGCTGTGGAGTGAAACAGACCATGTTTCTTTTTTATTTTATTTTATTTATTTATTTATTTTTATTTTTTGACAGGCAGAGTGGATAGTGAGAGAGACAGAGAAAAAGGTCTTCCTTTGTCGTTGGTTCACCCTCTAATGGCTGCCGCGTCTGGCACGCCGTGGCTGGCGCGCTGCAGCAGGCACACCGCGCTGATCCGAAGCCAGGAGCCAGGTGCTTCTCCAGGTCTCCCATGGGGTGCAGGGCCCAAGGACTTGTGCCTTCCTCCACTGCCTTCCCAGGCCACAGGAGAGAGCTGGCCTGGAAGAGGGGCAACCAGGACAGAATCCGGTGCCCCGACCGGGACTAGAACCTGGTGTGCCAGCACCGCAAGGCAGAGGATTAGCTTATTGAGCCACGGCGCTGGCCAAAACAGACCATATTTCAAATTCTGGTCCTATTACTAATTGTTGTCAGACCTTGGGTAAGGTATTCCTTTCCTTCTCCAAACCTACTTAACTTTCTTTAATGGGATAATGATGTCTTAACTATGAGGACAATACTGAATGTGCTTATTAGAGTGTCTCCATATTTTAAATGGAGAATAAGTAGTAACATTGCTATCATTATATTGTTGCTACATGACCTTCCTTTATGAAATATTATTTATCTCTTTTAAGTTAATTATGGAGTTGGAAGACAAAACATATACCTTTAATATTGAATTTCTATTTAGCATCTAGTTAATATGGAAAAATATTTTGATTGTCATTATAGACAAATAAATGAATTTTTATAAGATTCTAGTAGAGATTAAACTGTGTAATTCACAATAAATATCCAACAAAATTTCTGGCATATAAAACTGCTTTAAAAAATAACACCTTTCTGATTAATTTAACTTTCTGATTTAATTCACGGAGCTATTATTGAATGCCTGCTTCATTTATGACTACGGTGTAAGAGCAAATGAGAGACAAACATCTTGAAATATGTTTTGTATTAGCCTTAATGCCTTGTTTGTCTAACTATTCCTTTATCACAGCAGGCACCTTTACACTTCTGTGCCTTTGTTTACAACAGACAAGTTTTCTTCCTTTTTCACTTCATTAGAAGTACATCAAACTCCAAATCCAAGGGATGGGCCTCAATGTCATGACTACATTCTGTACCTGTGAGCAGAACTCAGTGTATTTTACTCAGCTCTCATGCACAATAAATGAAACACCTGTTTCTCATTCAGTAAATGACTGTTGAATGAAGGAATGAATGAATGAAGATTTATATAAAAAGCGATGATAGTGTATTCTTACAGATGTAAGTATAATAGGAAACTGATGCAATTGGCTTCTTCATACCAATAAAACTTTAAGGGGGCAGCGTTTTGCCTCAGTGGGTTAAGCCACTGCCCATGATGTCATAATTCCATGTGTGAGCCGGTTTGTGTTCTGGCTGCTCCACTTCTGATCCAGCTTCCTGCTAATATGCCTGGGAAGATAGCAGAGGGCAACCCATGTACATCCTCATGGGAGACCTTGAAGATGCTCCTGGCTTTGGCCTGGCCCAGGTCAGACCATTGTAGCCATTTGGGGGTGGACGATCTCTCTCCATGTCACTTCCTTTCTCTTTGTGACTGTGCCTTTCAAATAAATAAATTACACACACACACAAACCTTAGAGAAAGACAAATTGAATTGCCCAGACAGCCCCAAATTACATTTTGCCAATTAAAATCTTTTATTGTTCCCTAGTCCACACCAAGTTAAGGATATGCTCTTTAGCTTAATACTCTTAATGGCTATTCATAGATCGGCCACACCAAATGTTGCCTAGACAGCTGTACTCCTTCCCTACATTTGCATGTTGCTATAGTCATACTGTACTAATTGGTATTTCCCTCAATTCCAATGCTTGCACATTTCTGCCTAAAAAAATACGAATTTATATGGCAATATGCCATGGCCATATTCATTTTCTCTACAAACAGTAAGGTTTGTAGAAGAAATTAATCCTCACACACAATATTTTGGTATTGGAATGACAGGAAAAGGAAGTTTCTAGACTATTGGAACAATGAGAGTATGTGTATAACACACAATGCAACAGGACAGATTTTTCAGGGAAGAACATGGCAGTGAAAGCAAGGTTTCTCTGCACATTGACCATTGCCAAATGTATCTTCAGATTTTTGAAAATCTTTTGAGATTTCTCTGTTCTTATTGTTAGCCTGTGCTGTGAAGATATTTGGCATCGATAGTTATGAGACTAGCAGAGCAGGAGGACTTTAGTACCTCCAACAGTCCCTCTCTAAACAGGTTAAGGAATGTTTGGCACAAGTCATAAGGCTCATGGCTAAAACTTCATCATCATTATCATTTCATTGTTGTGATATTTAGTTTTTGACTTTGTCCATTTTTTGAAAAAAGATTCTTTTTTTTTTTATCTGAAAGCAGTTATAGAGGGAGAGGAGGAGAGAGACAAAGAGAGGGAGAGCTTTCATCTGCTGATTCACTCTCCAAATGATTGCAACAGCCAGGCTGAGCCAGGCCAAGGCCAGAAGCCGGGAGCTTCCTCTGGGTATCCCATGCAGGTGCCAGGAGCCTGAGCACTTGGGCCGTCCTACACTGCTGTTACTATTTTAGATAGCCTCAGTTTTCTTTATTTTTTTAAAGATTTATTTATTTATGTGTAAGTCAGAGTTACACAGAGAGAGGAGAGGCAGAAAGAGAGAGAGAGGTCTTCCATCCTCTGATTCACTCCCCAATTGGCCACAATGGCTGGTGATCCACCGATCCGGAGCCAGGAGCCAGGAGATTCTTCCAGGTCTCCCACGCGGGTGCAGGGCCCCAAGGACTTGAGCCATCTTCCACTGCTTTCCCAGGCCGTAGCGGAGAGCTGGATTGGAAGTGGAGCCGCCATGTTTCGGACCGGCGCCCATATGGGATGCCTGTGCTTCAGGCCAGGGCATTAACCCACTGCGCCAGAGAGCCGGCCCCAAACCTAAGTTTTCTTTCTCTTTGTCCTTGTTAAAGAAAAAAGTGCTTTTTTTCTTACTACTCTGTATTCCTAAGAGCGATTTTCATTCTCTACCTCACCTGTCCTGGGATACTCAACCACAAAATCGTCTTAATGCAATTTTGTTAGGAAAAATGGAATCTCTTTTTTAAGATATATTTATTCAAAAGGCAGAGTGATGGAGAATGTGGAAGAGAGAGAGAGGGAGAGAGAATCTTCCATCAGCTGGTTCACTCTTCCAGCTGGCCACACAATAGCCAGGGCTGGGTCAAGCTGAAACAGGGAGCCTGGCACTCCACAAGCATGGCAGGGACTCAAGTACTTGAGATATCCTCAGCTGCCTTCCCAGACACATTAGCAGGGAGCTGGATCAGAAGCCGAGCAGCTGGGATTCAAATTGGCACTCTGATATGGGATGCCATCTTTGCAAGGGATAGGTTAACCCACTGTGCTGCAATATCCTCCCTAGAACGGAAAGCTTTGGTTTTCCTTATGAGACACACCAGTTAACATATTACATGGGGAAAAAATGTCTTTAGGTGAGAACATGGAGGCAAACTCTTCCAAAATGAGAGCAAAATATTATTGGTAAATTTTCATTGTGATGAGAAATACAGCAGAAGCAACTGCTTAAAACTTTGTTTTGTGGATATGCATTTAAGTTTCTACATATACTGAAGTATTTATTAGTTTTATTTTTTTATTTTTATTTTTTTAAACTTTTGTTTAATGAATATAAATTTCCAAAGTACAGCTATGGATTACAATGGCTTCCCCTGCCCCATAATTTCCCTCCCACCCACAACCCTCCCCTTTCCCGCTCCCTCTCCCCTTCCATTCACATCAAGATTCATTTTCAATCCTCTTTATATACAGAAGATCAGTTTAGTATATATTAAGTAAAGATTTCAACAGTTTGCCCCCACATAGCAACACAAAGTGAAAAAATACTGTTGGAGTACTAGTTATAGCATTAAATCACAATGTACAGCACATTAAAGACAGAGATCCTACATGATATTTTTTTAAAAAATTGATTAATTTTCTATGCCATTTCCAATTTAACACCAGGTTTTTTTTTTTCATTTCCAATTATCTTTATATACAGAAGATCAATTCTGTATATACTAAGTAAAGATTTTCTCAGTTTGCACCCACACAGAAACACAAAGTGTAAAAATACTGTTTAAGTACTAGTTATAGCATCACTTCACATCAGACAACACATTAAGGACAGATCCCACATGAGATGTAAGTACACAGTGACTCCTGTTGCTGACTTAACAATTTGACACTCTTGTTTATGGCATCAGTAATCTCCCTAGGCTCTAGTCATGAGTTGCCAAGGCTATGGAAGCCTTTAGTTTTATTGAACAGAGTTTTAGGCAGTATATTGTCCACTGCCATTATACAAACCATCATCCTTAGAGAAGATTCTGGTACAAGTAATAGGGCTTCTAATATTCTTTTAAATAACTACCTAGTTATAAAATAAGATGTGGCCCATAGATCTGAATGCTATAAAGAATATTTTTGATCAGTGGTACAGCCACTGCTTGAGGCACCCACATCCTACATCAGAGTGCTTAGTTGGAGTCCTGTCTCCTCCATTTCCAACCCAGCTTCCTGTTAATGTAGTCCTAAGAGGCAGCGGGAAATGGCTCAAGTACTTGAATCCTAGCCACCTACAAGAGATCCAGATTATCGGACTGGCTTAGTTCTGGCTGCTGTGGGCCTTTGGGAAGTGAATCAGTGGGTAGAGAACCTCCATGCCTACCTTCCTGTTTTTCTTTGTGTGTCTCACTACCTTTCAAATAAATTGAAAGTTAATTTTGTAAAAGAGTAGTTGAGGTCAGTGATTTTTTCACTTTGTAGTCTCAGGAAGATTTTACATTCTTTGAAAATTGCTGAGGGTTCTAAAAAGCTTATTGTGTGTGTGAATTGTGAATTGTGTCTATTACTGTTTAATGATGAAAAAATAAAACTGAGAAAGTTTTCTACACAGGACTTCAGAAGCTCACATCCTAAAAGCCAGTTTAGTGTTGATGTTATCATACATCAAGTCATCTCCAGAAAACTCAATGATCAATCACAGAGGAATGAGACTAACAATGACAAATACTGTCTTAACATTGTTATAAAAAATAGATGTGAATTCAAAAACTCTCTGGAGAAGTCACAGCAGCCCCCAGGGAATCCCTGGACCATCTTTTGGGAACAGCTGCTCAGATGAATATATAAACAAGTACATAGAAATTCATCCAGAATTGAGACATATTTCTGCAACCAAATTCAATGAAAGTAAAATATGGATTGGACTAGATGATGGATGCTTGTAGATATAAGAACAGAAGAGGCAGAAGATTCACCCAAGTGGTGTTACTTTGCCAATAGGATGCTTATGCTACATATTTCACCTTTCAGAGAAAACATTCTATGCACTAATAGAAATCCAGACATCTAAAATGACATCTTAAAAATCCTTAACTTCTCAGCAGTGTTTTAAGCAATGTATATAACTATCTGTCACAGAGTATCCTTGAAGAATTCCATTTTTATGTTTTTCCTAAATGCTATAGAAAAATATTACCCAGAATTCCCTGAAATCTTAAATGTCTGTTTTACAGAAAGCATAACAAAACAGGCAAACCAATGAACTGGAACCTAAATCAAGTGATTCACATGGGGTCTCCCTGATATTGCTAATGGATATCATGACTAGAATTAAGCTGCTGCTTCAATCACTCTCTTATGAATAATAACAGCAGCCTGTAATAAAGAAATGTATAAATTCCTCTGTTGGCATGGGGATTGGTACATTTCGGAAAACTAAAAATAAAGATGTATCCCATGAAATAAAATACTTTATTGGTACACTATTGGGTTTAATTAAATTCTAATTTTAGAATCAGCCTTTGCCTTGGGATACTGGATTGAAATTAGGGTTGTTGAAATAACCTTCTATATATGTATGAAGTTATTTAGCTTCTGGAAAACTTAAAGAAACATGTACTTCTAATTGGAAATGTCTATCAATGCACAGTAATGTGGATAGAAATGTGTTTCTTATAAAATTTTCTCACAAAATTTTGATACTATGTTGGATAAATATTTTAAATATTCAAATAAGAATTTGCTATTTCAATATTTTAAGAACATTAGAGGGGCCAGTGTCATGGCTCACTGGGTTAATCCTCCGCCTGCAGCACCAGCATCCCATATGGGCTCCAGGTTCTAGTCCAGGTTACTCCTCTTCCAGTCCAACTCTCTGCTGTGGTCCAGGAGGGCAGTGTAGGATGGCCCGAGTGCTTGGGTCCCTGCATCTGCACGGGAGACCAGGAAAAAGTACCTAGCTCCTGGCTTCAGATCGGCGCAGCGCCAGCAGTGGCGGTCATTTGGCGAGTGAACCAACGGAGGGAAGACCTTTCTCTCTGTCTCTCTCTCTCACTGTCTGTAACTCTACCTGTCATATAAATTAAAAAAAAAAAGAATATTAGAGTATTGCTTGTTGTATATTTATAAATACTAGGAGAAACATCTTGCTTCTCTTACTTTATAACGTGAATTAGTAGCCATTAGCTTGAAAGAAATACAAACTAAAAAGTTTCTCCTTTGCTCTCTCCCTCTATCCCTCCTTCCATGTTTGTTTTTTGAAAGTGATTAGTGAACTCAGCAAATTTAAGAACTAGGAAACCCCAATAATCTTCTAAAACCATGCATGTCTGTTGCTAATGATACTTGCTTCTCTTACTCTTGTTTTAGTAATCTTTCTTTTTTTTTTAAGATTTACTCTATCTATTTGAAAGACAGAGTTACAGAGAGAGGTAAAGACATAGAGAGAGGTCTTCCATCTGCTGGCCCACTCCCCAGATGGCCACAACAGCCGGAGCTGCGTCAATCTGAAGCCAGGAGCCAGGAGCCAGGAGCCTCCTCTGGGTCTCCCATGTGCGTACAGGGGCCCAATGAGTTGGGCCATCCTCCACTGCCATCCCAGGCCATAGCAGACTGCTGGATGGGAAATGGAGCAGCCGGGACATGAACCGGCTCCCATATGGGATGCTGGTGCTTCAAGCCAGGGCATCAACCCACTGCGCCATAGCGGCGGCCCCTGTTTTTAGTAATCTTTCTTTTTATATTCCCATTTCTGTCTAACTAACCTTAAAAATTTCTTAGTCCTTTCAAATGTTTCACATACACTTCCTTGTAGTCTGCAGCCTTCTCTGCATTTCATCTAGTACTTAGAAACATACAACTTGCAGAAAGATTGATATTATGAATTCAAAGTCCTTAAAATATATACTGACCCAGAAATAAAGCAATAGAGCTTTTCAGACATACAGATTTAAAAGACAACTTTTAAATAAATAATATCAGTTTTAGGTTGCTGCACTAACATAGACTCTAAATTTGACAATACATATGCATAAGACTGTTCATGGCAACATTATGTGTGACTTTGAAATATTGAGAAAAAAATGAATGCCCATAAGTTCAGAGTTGTGGATCACCTACAACAGCTCTGTACCATGGAGTACTTATAGCTGTGTGAACAAATTAGGAAGAAGTCTATGACATTGTACAGAATGAACTACACAACATAATGTGAGGTATAAAAATGTCAACAATATCTCTTATTTGTGATCCACTAAGTAGGACAGAAAGGGCTAAAAGACAACAGATAATTGCTTACCTTTTGTGCAAAAGAAGTGCAGGACAGATAAGTTAGACTCTAACAAGAGTAATCACTTACAGGGGTGTGAGAAAACAGAAGAGGGCAAATAGAAAACTGAGACTGAGGCTATAGGGACAAATGGTAGCACTCTGAATATATCTGCTACCTTTTTGTATGAGGAGGCCCCAAAGTTATGGAAAAACAGATTTAGAGAAAGTATGAATTTTCCAAGAACTCTTTGAAACCCCTTCATATAGTTATGACAAATAGGCTCTGGTAATGGTTCACAGATATGAAAATTAAGAAAATATATGAAATCAGTAGAAAATGAGGGAAATCTAAAATAGAGTAAAATGAGCTGCAAATGAACTAAATTATGAACCAATAATATAACCACATTATAGTAGCTGATAAAAATCTAATCATGGCAATTTTGGAAAATGCTATTTTGTGGTATGATAGAATACCTAAGAAGAACTGTATCTAGATACCCTATCTAGCTACTAAGCATTTTTCAAATGGAAGTTTGCTTCATTATTCTGAAACAACCCTATGTGTTTACTAAGAATGGACATGCAAGTCTACATCCAGTATTTTGTCTTTTATCTAACATTGTCCTCTGGAGCTCATTCCACATATATATTAGGGCACTTCAAAGAATTCATAGAAAATTGGAATTCAAAGATAAATTTATTTTGGTAGGAAAAATTTTCAATCCATTATTTATTTTTATATGAATGCATTTATTTAACTTTTTGAACTCATGCATGAATTTAAAAACTGTTTTGCTCCAAGATAAACACAGTTTAATTCCATTTCCACAAAATTTTGAAGTATTCTTGTATATTTTGAAAGAAAAAATTTATAAATGGTGAAACAGAGAAACCTAAATTTGACTCTGTAGGGTTGGATTAGAATTAAGATATAAGTATGAATTCATGGTTTTGGTTATTTATATAGAGTGAGTGCTATAGAAATATGGATTTATGGATAGGTTTGGATTCATATACATAGTTTTATTTCCTAGGCCATTCTGCTGACATGGCCTAGAAATAACCTTAGCAACACTACAAATGAGGATGCTTCGTCCCAGATCTTGATTTGGAGAAATTGTTGATACTCTGGCCAGGGCTGAGGTTGTGTAAGATGTGCCTGAAGTATTCTGATATCAGAGTAAGGCTGTCTTCAAAAGACAATGGAGTCTTATGGAAAAGATACATAAGTCATTGAAGAAGCTCCCATTGCACCAATCTAAGATAATTTAGTATATAAAATAAGTAATTAATATTACATTGAAATGAGTAGTATAGAGTAAATATGCACAGATCCATATGATATAGATAAAGAACTGAATTAGTTAATAAGGGTGTAGAAAAAACTTTTCCTTACAAGAGAATTCCAGTTAGTAAACGTGGAAGGAATTATGGAAATACAAAATCGCATATTTTTGCTGGCAAGAATTAATGGATGCTAAAATTATTTTATAAAAGTGTTATATCAAATGGCATGTGTAAAATACCATGCATAAGATATTTAATAGTGACCAGGAGGAAATAGTAGCTTATTTTTTTTCTTACAAATATTCATCTAATTATTTGAAAGGCAGAGTTACAAAGAAGCAGAGAGAGAGAGAGAAGTCTTCCATCCGTAGGTTCAATCCCCAGATGGCTGCAACTGCCGGAGCTTTGCTGACCTGAAGCCAGGAGCCAGGAGCATCTTCCAGTCTTCCACGTGGGTGCAGGGGCCCAAGGACCTGGGTCATCCTCTACTGCCTTCCTAGGCCACAACAGAGAGGTGGATCAGAAGTGGAGCAGCTGGGACTCTAACCAGCACCCATATAGGATGCCAGCAGCACAGGCAGCAGTCTCACCCACCAAGCCACAGTGCCAGCACCAAAATAGTAGCTTTATAACAAGATAGTCAGGCAGATTATCATGTAAATGAAGTTATCCAAGTGAACATCACCAGAATTAGGACACTCGGACATGTTCTTCTGATAGGTGCTAAAATTGGCTCCACATTGCTCCTCTGTTATTCTTATCCAAAACACATAAACTCATCTAATAATGAGAAACTATGAAATAATTTCAGTTGGGGTCAAGTCTACCAAATAAGTGATCAGTTTTCTTTAAATGTTCCCAAATCATGAAAGACAAAAGAAGATTGAGGAACTGTCCTAAATTGGAGGAGAAAGTAGACAATGACCATGAAATGCAATGTGGACTGGACTGGATTTGATCCATAAAAAGGCCATGAGTGGCTCAAATGATGAAGTCTGAGTAACAGGGTTAATGTTATATGAATGTCAATTTTCTGGTTTTGATAAGGTTGTACGGTACTTTAGGATTTAAAATTAGGGGAATCTGGATGAAAGGTATACAGAAAAACTGAACTACTTTTCAAAAGTTATTTTGAAAAGGTCAAAAGTTATTTCAAGACAACAAGTTAAATAAAGAAAAAAACTCATCAGATTCAACAGCAGTGCAGACAAAGAAGTATCTATAAGAAAGTTTATTGTAATAATATTAAAATAATAAGATATTGGAAATATCATTGTTGTAAAAATAGTGAATCTACATAGCCACATAATAATGTTCTGCAACATTAAATTTATTACTTCTTTCAGATCTTTAAATGTCTTTATTTTGTCTTTATTTTTTAGAAAATGAACTAAAGGCCAGTTAAAAAAATCAGCACCAGAAGGTATAGATCTGAATGTACCCATTTGAAGCACTCAGTGAAGAATATGGCTGTATAAATATCCAGAAAACAGCTCTTTTGTGTGTTCAGAACAAAATGCGTTAAGACATTCCTAACTAATTTGAGATTTATAGCATTTTTCTTGATAATTACATTATATGGTTTGCCACTGGTTAATTTTCTATAAAACTGAATAATAGTATTGCATAGGTTCACTGTTAAAACAGACAACACATGACCAATTAATTCTGGCATAATGTATACTACCACAGCTTCAAAAATAAATATGTTGATGTGTCTTTGAACTAGGTTTAAAAGCTTATGTCCTCTGCTGACATAACATATTGACATTACATATTGAATGCAACAGTATGGTATATACATGCTGTGTTGTGTATGATCCTTTAATAACACATCAATGTGGATCCTGATCTACAGTATCCATGTCACAAAGGTTCTTCAGAAACATCAAGTATTTACTCTTTCCAAAGCAATCTAGCTATCTACAGCAGAAGGTAAGGGTACCAAAGTTTTCCTTGATGACATTTAACAAGTGTTTTTCTCTTGGAAGCCTTACTGGTACATGTCTGACATCAAATGCTTTCATGTAATGTGAATATTTCATATCATCATAAATAGCACCTTTTCCTGTGTTACAGAAGGTTTCAGTGACATACATCTCTCCCTCCTCCATTCTCATTGCTTCCCCTCCTTTCACAGCAGGCACTGTTTTCTCAGATTGTCTTCTATTTGGCCCAATTGAATGTATATTTAGATTATGAACTAGTTTCATTTGATTTGTTTTCCCATCTATCAACTCCATAAGATTCTATAGTTATGAATGACATCACTGATGCATTCCAGCACAACTTCCTCTAGCATCAGTGACATCTTATATAGCTTTTAATAATGTGTCACATTGGAGATCAAAAGTGGTGATAAAATCAGTCATTAATTATACCATTTATATGTATTTCAAAGTCTGCCTTACAGATGTCATCACACTGTAGCACCATTGTGTCGCTAGCATTGGGAGTACAGTGGGAAGCACAGTTATTGAGAGAATACCCACTAGGAAAAGCCAGGGTTACCTGTAATCTACTCTCTTTTGTTAACTTTTGTGAATAGTCTTCCAACTTTTTTTTTTTTTGACTGGCAGAGTTAGAAAGTGAGAGAGAGAGAGACAGTGAGTAAGGTCTTCCTTCTGTTGATTCACCCCCCCCCCCCCAATGGCTGCTATGGCCGGCTCACTGTGCAGATCTGAAGCCAGGAGCCAGGTGCTTCCTCCCGGTCTCCCATGTGAGTGCAGGGCCTGAGCACTTGGGCCATCTTCCATTGCCTTCCCGGGCCACAGCAGAGAGCTGGACTGGAAGAGGAGCAACCAGGACAGAATCCAATGCCCCAACCGGGACTAGAACCCAGGGTGCCGGAGCCGCAGGCAAAGGATTAGCCTAGTGAGCCGCGGCGCTGGCCTAATCTTCAAACTTTCTAAAGATTTCTATCATGACCATCCCAGGCTTGTTCTGTCTCATTACTTATTTTCTTATTTGTTGATGTGCTTCTGCAACTCCTTGAAGATCTTCCCAAATGTCTTCAATAGCTGGATATAATACTCTCTTTTATTCTATCACTAGTAGTTCTCTAAGCAGTAGTTTGCCTGTCTTACATGGGTGGGTATATTTGCCTTCTTATTCTATCAGAAATACACCATTATGATACTGGTCACATATTGTAGCTGTGGGATGGTCTACATGGACTTTTGATTGTCTCTCCATCTATTTCTTGTTCTTTCTAGTTGCCCCATCTCATAACCATCTGTATCTACATGACCATCATCTTGGTTTCTCTTCCAAGGTTTGCCCTTACAGCTGTTTTGCAATCTCATCCACTGAGGCCCCCAATTTTTTCTCAGGTTCCTGCTATCCAGCTGCTTTTACTCTTTTTCTTCTTCCATCTTTTTTTTTCTTGTCTGCTTCCTCAGCTGTAGAGGTGGTTGCCTCTTAAATCATCTTGACCCAGGTCACCATTCAAATGTCTCCTGGGGGCTGCTGCCTCCCTTACAAATACTTTCTGACATGAAAAAGTATGTGTGACATATAAATGAAAATACTTTAAGGAGTTCTGTAGTATCACTTTAAATAACAATAATATGAACATACACTCATAAAATAAATGTTTATGTGACTGTCTCTGTGGGTTTGACCTGTGGTTTATTATTTTTATTTTGCTTTGATTTGTGTTTTAGTTTTTGATTTTCCAAGTTGAGCATGCATAACTTTTACAGCAAGCATAGTCCAATAACACTTAAACTTGATATTCTAAGCTTTCCTGAAGAAGTATGAAACTCTAACAAAGATAAGTTAATATAAGTAAAAATGATTCTTACTACATTTAGACTAGGGCGGATAAAATATTTTAACCCATTAAACAAAGAACACATTACTCAGTCTTTATAAGAGCACCCTGTTCTACAATAGTTTATTGCACACACTCAAAGTTCTTGGAGTATAGTTGAAACTCCATTCCTTTTAACTAATTTATTTATTTATTTATTTATATGAAGGGAATGCATTTCATGTATTTAATATATACAGCTTCTGTTTTTAAAGATTTTGTTTATTTATATGAGAAGGATAGTTACAGAGAGAGGGAGAAACAGAGAGGTCTTCCATCTGCTGGTTCACTTCTCATATGGTTGCAACAGCCAGAGCTGGGCTGATCTGAAGCCAGGAGCCAAGAACCAGGAGCTTCTTCTGAGTCCCATGTGAGTTCAGGGTCCCAAGGACTTGGGTCATCTTCCACTGCTTTCCCAGGCCAAAAGCAGAGAGCGGGATCAGACGAGGAAAACCCAGGATATGAACTGGCGCTGATATGGGATGCCAGTGAGTCAAAAGGAGGCTTAGCCTACTATGTCACAGCGCTGGACCAAAAATATATATATACAGTTTTCAGAACATAATGATACTTCCTACGCACCTTCCCTCCCTTTCTGGATCACTTCCACCCTCTCTCCTTCTTTCTTATTTTTATTTTAATTTCACAATAACATCCTTTCAATTAACTTTACAATCACAAGTCTAATCCTCCACCAAATAAAGAACTCAACAAGTAGTAAGTAGAGAATCACTTTTCCTCAGGAGTATAGACAATGACTACAAACAATAATCAATTCTCAAGATGTTAATTTTACTCATCTACATTACCTTTTTGTGCTCATTTCTATTAAAGATTTATTTTATTTATTTGAAAGGCAGAGTTACAGAGAGAGGTAGAGACAGAGAGAGAGGTCTTCGATCTGCTGGTTCACTCTCCAGATGGCTGCAATGGCCAGAACTGTGCTGATCTGAAGCCAGGAGATTCTTCCAGGTCTCCCAGGTTGGTGCAGGGGCCCAAGGACTTGGGCCATCTTCTACTGCTTTCCCAAGCCACAGCAGAGAGCTGGATCAGAAAAGGAGCAGCTGGATCTTGAACCGGCGCCCATATGGGATGCTAACACTTCAGGCCAGGCTTTAATCCCCTGCACCACAGCACGAGGCCCACCTTTTTGTACTCTATATATTAGTTACCCACAAATTGAAAACATATAGGATTTTGTCTTATCGTGACTGGCTCATTTCACTAAGCATAATGGTCTTCAATTGCATCCATTTTGTTGCAAAAGACTTGGTTTCATTCTTTTTTATAGTCCAGTAGTATTCCATTATTTTCTTATCTAGTCATCAGGTGGTGGATAACTACATTGAATTTATATTTTAGCTGTTGTGAATGGAGCTGTTAGAAACATATGCTGATTTAATTTCTTCTGGGTAAATTCTCAAGAGTGGGATGGTTATGCTTGGCAGATAAACTTGCTGTGTGTTTTCAGAACCTTATTTTTGATATTGGCTTTGGTAGTGGCCATATTGGTCAGCTTTTCATTACTACAAGAAAACACGTGAACTAACTCAGTTTAAAAGAAAAATTTTCTATTTAGCTCACAGTCATAGATTAGGTGACCACATGGGAGGGTGTCTGGTGAGGGTGGCTGATGTCAGTGGCTGACATCCTACAGAGAAAGGACCACATGGCAAGTCAGGGAGCTGGGAGAACCACATGGGGCCAAATTCAGGCTTATATAACAGTCCTCTTGTGGGAATTTAAAAGGTAGAGTGAGAACCACCTTGCAAGTACATGCCCCCAGTCTCTCGTTATACACAACCTTCTAATAGTTTCTCCCAATAGAATCACACTAAGGATCAAGCCTTTAGCATATGGACTTTTGGAGAAACATTCAACATTCTTTTGTTTCTTAAAGATATATTTTCATTTTCAGGACATCCCTGCTCTATGTAATGGAATCCCACAAATAATGGGCTTCCCACAAATAACGATGTTTTGGCTAGAACCTCTCTCCCTCCCTCCCTCCCTCCCTCCCTCCCTTTCTTCCTTCCTTCCATCCTTCCTTCCTTCCTTCCTTCCTTCCTTTCCTCTTACTCTTTTTTTCTTTTGTAGTATTATCTATTGTTAAAATTTGTTCCTAATATTTTGGAGGGAGATCTCTTTTATTTTAGGTAGGTTTTTTAAAATTAAAAACCTATTAGCTAGACATATAAATTGCCTTTACTCAAATTAGTATGTTGCTATGAACACCTTGCAGAAGACCCTATCCAAAATATTTTTAAGTGCTTCAAAATTCTATTTTACATTTATTTAATACGTATGTATGTATATAGGAGTCTTTTTCTTTTTATTAATTAATTAATTAATTTTTTTGACAGGCAGAGTTAGACAGTGAGAGAGGCAGAGAGAGAGTTATAGATAGTGAGAGAGAGACAGAGAGAAAGGTCTTGCTTCCGTTGGTTCACTCCCATAATGGCTGCTACAGCCAGCGCACTGCGCCAATCTGAAGCCAGGAGCCGGGTGCTTCCTCCTGGTCTCCCATGCGGGTGCAGGGCCCAAGCATTTGACCCATCCTCCTCCACTCTACCGGGCCACAGCAGAGAGGTGGACTGGAAGAGGAGCAACCGGGACTAGTACTCGGTGCCCCAACCGGGACTAGAACCCGTGGTGCCAGCGCTGCAGGAGGAGGATTAGCCAAGTGAGCTATGGCGCCGGCCCTATAGGAGTGTTTTTCAATGGCAGTTACTGGTATATGAATTCACATCATAAAGATTTTCTGATGTCATCTTAGAAAAAGCTTAATAATTTATTATTTTTATTTTTAAAATTATTTATTGAAAGTTCCAGAGAAAAAGAGAGAGAGAGAGAGAGAGAGAGAGAGAGAGAGAGAGAGAGATATCATCTATCCACTGGTTACTTCCCAAATGCCTACAATCAGTCAAGGTTGGACCAATCTGAAGCCAGGAACTCCATCCAGGTCTCCATGTGAGTGGCAGGAACTCAAATACGTTGGCCATCATCTTCGGTTTCCCAGATGCTTTCGCTTGGAGCTAGATCAGAAGCAGAGTAATTGGAGCTCCAAACAGCATTCTGAAACAGATACAGATAATCCAAGAAGCAGCTTAACAATGCCAACCCCAAAATCTTCTCACGGAGGATCATTTTATAAAAAATTAGAGCTACTCGAAAAGTTAAAATGTTTTTTCTTTCATTTTTGTATTTTCATGATAGTAATGAAAATAGAAACTTTTTTTTATATTTGTTGACATCATTTAAAGTCAAGAAAGGAAGAATTTGTTCTGGTGATTGCATATTTGACAGCTGAAATAGTGGGTTTGGACAAATGTCTCTAGATTTATATGGTGTTTTTTTTTTGTGTTTGTTTTGTTTTGTTGTTGTTGTTTTAGCATTGCCTCTCCAGTTGGCAGAAGAGTGGGTGAGGATTTTTCAGAACAGATGTTTATGGAAGATATTAAGCCATGAGTTTCACTGAGAATAATGTAAGAATAGCCTCAGTGAACTACTACTTGTCATCCTCTCCAGCTGTGAAATGCATCAATAGAAAAGTGTCACATTTTAAGACATTTTCTTCACAAATGGTTTGATTTCTCTCAAATGTTTTGGACACTTACAATATCAAATGAAATATTTATTTTTATAACAAATACTGAGAAATGTAACAATATACATAATTTGATGCTTGAGAGAAACCATGAAAAACTGAAAAATTGAAAGGCGAGAAAAGCATTTTAGAACTAGGATGCCAACCATCTACAGACATTCCAATAAGAAAAATTAATTTTGCAATTCCTTCAGGGATAACTGATCCAAAATTAAGCTTCAGTAGACTAGACTGTTGCTAAGCAACTTGTGAGTTGCTGTGTTCGTAATTTTAGGCTTTAGTAACTGATTCATTGTTATAAGAATTCCCTATGGGTTCACAGAAACCAAAGACCTTTGTTGGAGAGAAGGCACAAAATAAAACAGTGCAGTCTAAAATTAAATAATTTAGCATTAGCTAGCTAGAATGTTACATTTGCTACACATGAATGACCACTGAAGAAATTCAATTTATGTATAGAATGAAAGTCATTTTGGAAAATTAATATTTAATATATTAATACATATTTTAAATTAATAATACCTATTGGAACAAAATGCTGATGGTATCCTTATATCATTATTTTCCAGTAACCTTGTTCCTCTTTCTTGCAGTGAACCTTCTCTTTAAGGCAATGTCACTGTTTTATTTTCAATTCCACAATACAGTTGTGGAGCCTGTTAATAGAATTCTTCTCACTCACAGCCATTTCATTCTGGGAATGAAGTTTAATTAGAATAACGCCAGGCTTACTAATTCTTCGCATTCTAAGTTTCTTTCCTCCATCCAGTATACCCTGTCAGTGAATGGATATGTCTATTTTGCCTAGGAGTTTGTCATTAGTAACTCCATCTCTCTCTCTCTCTCTCTCTCTCTCTCTCTCTCTCTCTCTCTGTGTGTGTGTGTGTGTGTGTATGTATACACTCAGTAACTTGAACCTTGTTAGTAATAAGGTAAACATTTGGCATTATCCTTTCTGTTTGTTTTGTTTTCCATCTCTCAAAACTTGGCAGTGGTAAAGGAAGTCACTTTGGAGGCAACTGCCTCTTGGAAAGTTTAATACCTATCCACCCTTCAATAGAAGAAAGGACAAGAAGCATCTATTGAAATAATACAACAGATGTGAAACCACCTGGTTCTATTTCTCATGGCTTCTCTAGTCTGTTAGCACTTTGCATCTTATCCAGGTTTATGCTACCAGTATTGAGCACATAACTGTTGAAGAGTTGATATGTATTACACTCTCCAAGTGGAAGCTCCAAAATAATCTTCCTCACTCTGGAGCAAGGTACTAGACAAGTAGGCATGGTTCCTATGCCCTGGCACTCAGGAAATTATCCTAATGAGCCTACAAACAGGGAACCCAGGAAACCCAGCCAACCTCTCTTGGCTTGCCATTCAAAGACAACCTTCTCCCAGTTGTTCCTGGAGTACCTCTTCTTGGCTACAACTGGCAGCTTTCTTTCATTTTGAATTACAAGTAACAAGTAGGTCTGGCTTTCATTTGCCCAAATGTGTTGCCACCTAAAGAATCTCAGCATTTTTAATATAATTTAATGAGGTGACCAAATGGCATGCCCAAGACTACTGATCCTGGATAACTGCTTAAGAAGATTATTTTTAGTGTACTAGTTGAGGCCAGATCAAGAAATAGCAGCCTGGGATGGACCTGCCTGCCTGCGGGTGGGCTTGTTCTGTAACTGGTGTTGTCCACCATTGTATCTTTTAGTGGCTATTTAAACTGTCTTTACCAATATTCCTTTGGTATCTGTCTATTCAAAATTAACAGTGCTAATTGGCTAAGTGTGGACAGAGTCAAACGCTATCCCAGGTTGGGGACCACTTCAGGGGAAATTGGAGCGAAAGGCAATTTAAGCTGTGCTTTACAGGATTGCAATTCATCTGTAATTCCTGCCAAAGTCTGCTTTGCCAGAGGCCTATACCAGGAACTGTCCCTTCTTTGGCATTGGTGTTGACCATATTTAGGCAGAACTCTAAATATATTCCAGGTGACCACTGTAAAAGAAGGTGTCGCCTGGGCTCTTCTGGGCACCCTGGTCTTGTTGCAGATGTTTTTCAGGTGAGGATAGAAGCCTCACTCATTTGCATTGCTGCTGGCTGTGTCATTGATGGTGTTAGGAACTTTGCCATCCCCAGACCTCAATGGATATCATGGATTGCATTCATGGAAAGCCATGGCCCATTGTTTAATTCAGATAGGACAAGAGCATGAATACCTTCTTCCTGAATCCTCCTAAGCACAGCCTCAGTGACCTAACTACCCAAACAAGATAAAACCCCATGTCAGTGTGCATGGGCACTAAGTGCTACCGATGATCAATACACTAAGGGGCTAATATTGCATAATGGGAGGCAATTGCCTTGTCTCAGAGGAGCACAACAAACTCCAGTCCCATCAGAGGTAGTCTCAGAGGCCTTCGATTCAGAGGTGGCTGGCTATGAGTTTTCTGCCCTCACAAACCAGCCAGTCCAAAATATGGATTGATTGGAAACTAAATTGGGAAACAAATTTTACTAGTTTAATAGTCTTTCCTATCAGCACAGTGCCTATGTGGTTTGCTTTCCAAGATGCAAGCCCACCATCTTGGGCCTTGAGTGTTTACATTGTTAACATACTCATATATTTAACTGGGATAGTTGCCATGCATTGACTATCTGTAACAAGTGGACTTGCCATTAGCCTGATTCCACTTATCCCACAGCACACTATCACCCAACTGGCACTGTCCCAGAGATGGAAAATTCAAACTTCTTCTAAACTGCCTCCTATCCATGATCTGGGGCACCCCTGTAAGATGGGTGGCAACTTCTCTCCTGTTTCCTAAATACTTAGTGACCTCACATCCTGGACCTACACACAACAAAAATCATTTTCTCCACTCATCCCTTCTTTAGTAATTCGCATTTGCCTAATGTGAGGTAAATGAGAGGTAATTCTCCACTTACAGAAAACTCCAGAGCAATATTGGATTAATGACAAACAAAGGCTCTCAGCACCTCTACTTTGCTCTTCTACTGCCCCTGAAACCTAAATCATACTGATGCATTTGAGCTTTCTTTGACTTTGACCTTCCCATTATATATGTGTTAACCATTCTTCTCCCTTTTGGTAAATGTCATTGATATGCTGCATTCATGTGTATAATATTGGGATTCCCTACCACTTGGGGCTTGCTGAAACTGTTGTAGGTACCATCTTTCTAATCTATCAGTCAAAGACTATTGACACTAATCTTCAAGTCCCACTTTGGTATCTCATGTTTTTAAAGTACAACAAATATAAGGCCTGTCAAGATCAGAGAACCTGAAAAAAATGATTTTTCACAATAGATAAGTATTTTATGATTTAGTATTTATGGAAGTATTTGTATTCTTATTATAACACACATAACCCACACATCCCATGCACTCCATGATTCAACCAACATTACTGCTCTGATCGATATATTCTTTTTTATACCAAACAAAAGGAAGTCCACTGTAAGCTGGCCTTCAACAGCTCCTCATGAGTCTACTTGGTCTTCCTTATTACTCTAATTATAAAACGTTTTTCTCTACTTTTTAGGGTAAGTCATGCCTCACTGTTTGGAAGTTTCCTCCATTACTCAGGCCACTCAAAAACTCCACAAATAATTGAGCTTAAAACAGAGGTCAGAACCTCAAGAGGTTTATTTTAATACAATGATTTGCAAGTTCTATTCTGACTCAGTTTTGAAGTCATGGCTAAAAATTCTCAGTTGCATTTCTACAGCAGTCTGCTGAGATCGCCTTCCAATATCTTTTCTTACCAAGTTCACACTTGCAAGGGAAATCTATGGTATGCTCCTACCTCTTATCCATCAGAGTTCAATTCTCAGCCAGGTACCAGTCAAACAGGGACAGCTTTGTTGCACTAAAATCCATGAAATTCTTCCATTTATTAACTCACAGGGAGCCCAGGACACCAACCTGACCCCACCCTTTTTTGTGACACAGAAGTTCTCTTGTATAGCTTCGGTTGGGTTTGCCGTTACACTATCCTGGGTGCCACCTTCTATGAGACAGCTGTGTGTTTTTTGCAGCCAGAAGCTACAAAGAATTCTTTGCCTTTCATCTGTCTCTATGAGTATGATGCCCTGCCATCAAAAGACTCTTTGAATGTTGTTTCATGAGACTTTTTCACTTCCTTTTCATTTCTCATGAGAATATTTTAGTGATATTTTATCTCTTGCCCAAACTCTTACCAATTGTAAATGTTTTCCATGTTTTAATATGAAACATTAGCACAATACCTATGCATACAACAAAACATGGATTTATTTTTCAGATAGTATTTTCTAATATGGCCAAATTATTAGAATTAGATATGTATTTCCAAAGGATAGAAAGAAAGGGGAAATGAAAGAGAAAAATGTGGACTTGGCATTTGGTGCAGCAATGAAATCATCACTTGGGGTACCCACATCCAATATCTGAATGCCTCATTTGAGTCCCAGTTCTGTTTCCCATGTATCTCCCTGCTAATGTGCATCATGGGAGACAGCAGGTGATGACTTGGGTATGTAATCCCTGCCACCCAAGAGGGAGACCACGATGGAGTTCTGGCCTCCTGATACTGACCTGACTCAGCCTTGGCTGTTGTTAGGAATTGAGGAAGTGGGTGGAAGATTCTTCTCTGTCACATATATATTATCAGTTTCTCTTTACAAATAAAATAAAAATAAATTCTGATATTTATACAGAAAAAAAGAACACCAAATTCATAATTTGAGTTTACCCCAATTTTATCATAACTATTTATTACTGCATATCTTGTAAGAAATTTAATTCTGTAAAAGTCCAAATTTGCAAAAGCGAAAAGATGTGAGGATGATTTAAAAATATAGGAAGCAAATGAAAATAAAAGAATAATTTATTGTCTTTGTAGTTTTTAAAAGATTTATTTATTTATATATTTGAAAGGCAGAGCTGCCAAGAGGCAAAGGCAGAGAGAGAGAGGGCTTCCATCAGCTGATTCACTCCCCAAATGGCTGCTATGGCCAGAGCTACACCAATCCGAAGCCAGGAGCCAGGAGCTTCTTTCAGGTCTCCCACACAGCTGCAGGGGCCCAGCAACTTGGGCCATCTTCTACTGCTTTCCAGGTCATAGCAGAGAGCTAGATTGGAAGTGGAACATCCAAGACTCAAACCAGCACTCATATGGGATGCCAGAACTTTACATGCTACACCACAGCGCTGGCTCCTCAAACATTTTTTTTTGTTTAATAAAGATAGCCAATTTTGCCTATAATTGAATTTATTCACTAACAGATGTTGTATAATTTTTATTGTACTTTGGAGTTACTTATGATCATCAGAAATAATAGCTGAGACCTGGCCTTCACTTCAAAAATCTGATTTAATCTAGATAATGTTTACATATTGAAATATTTCTAAAATCTCCTCCAGTATTCCATTCTTCTTATAGGTGGGTCTGGATGCATGCAGGAAGATAACAAATAAATAAAGCTACAAAGAAAATAATTAACTAAATCCATCAATCATTTTGGGGTCTGGCATTTGGCATAGCAGTGAAGCCCCTGCTTGAGGAACTCGCATCCCTTATCGGAGTTCCTGGTTTGATTTCCGGCTAGCCTGCTTCTGACCCAGCTTCCCACTAACAAGTACCCTAGAAAGCATAGCTCCTGGCTCAAGTCCTTGAGTCCTTGACACCCATGTGGGAGACCCAGACTGACTTCCAGGTTTCTGGATTTGGCTTGGACTTGTCAGGCTTTTGTGGTCAATCGAGGAGTGAATCTGTGGATGGAAGATCTTGCTCTGTCCCTTTCTCTGCCTTTCAAATAAAATTAGAATAAATAAATAAAATTAAAGGTACATTCGAGAGAGGGGCCTACACTCTTCAGGGGAAAATAACATTGATTTCAAAAGCAATTTCTACTTCAACTACTAGGCATTCTACATTCTTGTACTGAGTTATTGATATTGAATTATGATAGTAATAATTAATTGGGCTGCTATAAATTAGAAATAAAATCTTTCAGTTCACTAACTCTGATACAGCTACAATAGAACATGATTAACTATGTGCATTACATGGAATCAATATAGTGTTTTGTTGTGTTAGTGTTAGTAAGTTCAGCATTTAATATCTGACAAAAATAATTTTGTCTACTCTCTTACTTTTTAGTATTGTCCTCTTTCATTTGAAGCAATAAATATGTAAGGAAAAATTGGTCCTGCCATGTGATTTTGGACATGATATAAAGCAAATGGCTCCAGTCTCCAAAATGGAAGGAGACTCCGGCATTCTGATTTTATCCAAAGCATTAAAATCATCAGTGCATCACCAGTACACTGAGAACTATGGGCGGATTTAGTAGCATTCATTTATTAGCAAATCTTAGCAGACAGTAATTCTGATGACGAGCTGAAGAAAACAGGGCTGAATGAAGGAGCTGTAACTGCTTGTGTTTAAGATCTTGTGAGCTCGTGTTATTTACCCCATCATAGCTCTCTGTAATTCTGTATTTTAACTAAATAATCTCACAAAAGAGAAAAATCCCCTTTAAAAATAAAAAATAAATACATTGGAGGCATACTTTGCAGGTGCATTTAACAAATTATATTATGAGTTCAGCAGGTCCGTATTCCCAAAAGTGTTCAATTTCTAACTTACACAATAGAAACTAACTTGAATTGAATTGGTATAATTTATCTAATGTAAATGTTAAATAATCATGAATGGAAGTCTTGTGACAGTAACCTGACATGAAAATCTATATTTTTTAAAATGGAAAGTAGGGATAAAATTTTAAAATATTGATAGAATACTATTTGCTTGCACAAAGGATATATGCATCTCTTTACAACATATGTCAATTTGTCAGCAAACAAGAGGTCTTCAAAAGTTTCTGAAATTTCAAATAATTTTGGTGCAAAATAAACTTATCATTAGTTTCATTTTTATTGAACTTTTTGAAACACCATTATAAATAATATAATCATTGTTTATGCATGTAATTACATGAAACAGCCCATTTTAAAGTGCAATACTCCATTGATAATATGAATTAAAATTTATTACCACCATTGACTATGTAATTGGAAATGACTAGTTGTATTCACAAATTTTTTCAATTAAAATATGAATTGCTTATTTTATTTACAATAAAGTTTAAATTAGAAAAAATTAAGCACATTTCCAATAAAGAAAAACATTTTAACCAAACACTTCCATCAAAAGTGTGTGCTCTACCAACTGGTGTCCTACAATACGTTGAAGAATTTTGTGCTTCCAGATATAAACTAGCATTAAGAGTTAGTGAATGGGCTGGTGCTGTGGTGTGGTGGGTAAAGCCACTGCCTATAGCACCAGCATCCCATATGGGCACTGGTTTGAGTCCTGGCTGCTCCACTTCTGACCCAGCTCTCTGCTGTGGCCTGGGGAAGCAGTGAAAGATGGCCTAAGTTCTTGGGCCCCTGCACCCGTGTGGGAGACCTGGAAGCAGCTCTTGACTCCTGCCTTCAGATCGGCAGAGCTCCAGCCATTGCAGCCATTTGGGGAGTGAACCAGCGGATGGAAGACCTGTCTCTCTCCCTCTGCCTCTCCTTCTTTTTCTGTGTAACTGACATTCAAATAATAAATAAGTAAATCTTTTTTTTTTTTAAAAGAGTGAATGTCTATATAGCCTAAACTTTACTCCCTCCTTCATGGAAAAACAAGCTTTTAGCTTTAATTGCATGTAAGGGAAGGAACACATTTTTAATGAAGTTATAGGTTCCCTAGCATTAATTTTAGCAAAATGAGAAATGTCAATTTTGCATAAATTTATGCACTTATATAATTTCATAGTTTTAGAATCTATGTAAGATGGAGTTCTATGTCAAGTACTTCTTATTACCAATATGCACTTTGGTATTATCATTTTACAGTGGTGAGTACCTTTTGCTTAAATCCAAATTTTTAAAAACAAAACAAATGGTGGAGCATTTAAAGTGTCTTGCTCACTACCAGAACTTTGTATTTATATAAATTTCTATAATTTAATGCCACATATCAACATCATAAGAGTATTTCCTAGCCCTTAAAATTAGACCAGCTTTTTCTTTATCAACATAACCAAGAATTTGAAATAGAAAGTAATTGAAATCTGTTAGTCAAAAAAGTTATCCTTCAGGGATTAAAAAATTATTTCTTCACGTAAATTTCTTTTACATGAATAGGATGTCAGAAACAATATGTGGGATTCTGTTTCTTGTGATGCTGGAATATTTGACTTTTGATATTAAAACCTTTGGTGACAGTCTCGATAACTAAGCGATCATGGAAAAAGCTGGGAAATCTTATCCTCTACCCACTTTATGGAGACCACTAATTCTGCTCAGTCATTTACATTTACTTGCCTAGTGAGAATTGTTTAATGTGTGCATGTTCCTGTGTGTCCATGTGTGTTGGAAAGAAGATGCCGTGTGTTGGTTCATTCGACATGTTTGTAGATCTTGATTCAATGGCCTAGAAAGCCAAATGAGCCATTTCTTCCGCCAGACACCGGCATTTCTTCTGTTCTTCTGTACACGTATCTCTCCTAGGCATAGAATGGAGGTGCAAGTGCAAGGACTACCTCACACAAGATGCAGTGCTCTGCACTTTCCTCTGGCTCTTCAGGGAGCTTCTCTGCAGCCTCCTGTTTCTGCACCACTTCTTCCTGTGTCCACACACGGACACTTGACTTCTCTGGGATGGTTCTGTTCCTCCCCAAACAAGCTCCGCCTGTGACCGGGGTCGTGAGAGTGGACTGACTACCACTTGGACGGGAAAAGGCTGTGCGATCTTTCCTACGCTGGAGCAGGAGCAGCTGAATGCAGGAGCATCCTGTGGCTCTCCTCTGTGATCTGAGGGCCATTTTCTGACATGCAACAAGAGCCTGGGAAGACAGCTTGGCTGCGATTCTGTGACCTACTTTCTGACCTTCCTAGACACACCCATGAGAAAAATCTGACCAAAGCAAATTCCCCTTTAAATATACATTTCTCAGACCTCTTGGTAAACACACTAATGGTATTTATGAGCAAAAGAGATAATGGATGTAGTGGACAAGCCTTTTCAACAATAAGTTTTAACTTCAAATTTGTTGGTTGATGGGCATAGCTTAGTAGAAAACGTGCTATGCAATAACTGTGGTACACAAGGGAGATGTCTCGTTTTTCACATGACATTGTACTTGCAGTAGTCTGAATTTCTGCAGCAGAAACAATATATAAAGATATGTTATGAAGGATTTTTCTCAAAGTCATGGGATCTGAGCAATCTCAAGACACACAAAGCTGGAGAACCAGGAGAGCCCATGTCAGGACACCAATGTCCCAGCTCACAGCCATCAGCCAGGAGGATTTCTTTTTACATGCTGCAGGGGGGTAGCCCTTTTGTTCTATTCAGGGATTCAGTTTGGGATGAGGTCCTTATCAGCTTACTCCCTCTATGTATTCAAATGTTAATCCCATCCAGAAATCTCATTATGGATATACCAGAATAATGTTCAACCACATATCTAGGCTCTTCACGATCCAGTGTAATTTACACATAAAATCGAATGCTAAAATACCCTCCAAATATTTTTGGCTCCCACCTCCATCATTGAAAGCTCATAGGTTATGCTTGACAAAGAAGACATCACATTGTAGGGAGAAAGAACAGGGAGCTTTGTTGGGAATCTCAGATGCCTCCATGTTCTGCTGGTGTCTTGTGATAGGCAGTATCCTTCGTGTTCGAGGAGAATTTAGCACTGATGATGATCTTTGCTTCCTGTCAATCCGATTTGACAAACTCACACTTTGAATTATCTCAAAAATATACAAAAAATTATAGTTGTTGAACTGCCATACATAAAACTACTCAACTTGTCTATATTTAATTAAAACAGTTTTAAAGGATTATTGTAGAAAGTTCATAATAAGAAATAAAAATAAATTCCATTCTGTCTCACCTCTGCTCTAACTGTACAAGCCGTCCTGGGTGCCTTTTTCAACTCTAACAGCTTTTAAGTATCTTCTTTACTTTGTACTTATGGACACTCGACACAAAAGCAGCAATTTCTACTTAAAAGTGTCACCTTTGGCCTCAGGAGCACAGGAGTTGCTTCCCATTCCTTACTTTCTCACATTCTTCCTTTTCCCCAACTGTGAACTATTTCATCCAGAGCTTGTTACCATTTTTCTCATTTTACTTTATTCCTTTAGAGGTAAGAGGAAAAAAGAGGTTTTCTTTTCTTTTATCCTCAGAATGAAATATAAAAAAATAACACAAGTATCTGTAAGTCAATGCATCAAGAGACAAGAAAATCTTATGTGGTAGCAACGGCTGCTAAAGAATTTTAAAAATGTACAGTCGGAGGCTAGCATTGAGGTGCAGTGGGTTAAGCCACTGCCTGTGAAGCCAGCATCCTACTTCTGAGTCCAGGTTGATCCACTTCCAACTCAGCTACCTGCTAGTGTACCTCAGAAGGCAACAAATGACCAAAGGACCTGGGGTCCTTCCACCAACATGGGAGACCTGGGTGGACTTCTAGGGTCCTAGCTACAGCCTCATCCAGCTCTGGCCATTGCAACCATTTGGAGAGTGAAGGAGTGAATTGATGATCTCTCTCTCTCTGCTTCTTCCCTAGTCTCTGTCACTCTGACCTTCAAATAAATAAAATAAATATTTTTAAATGTAGATTTGAAGTTCTCAAGAACACAGAAGAATAAACAAATCTTCAAGATTTCAACATCAGATTCTAACTCTTCTTACATTTGCTTTAGTGTCCCCAATATTCTTTTATAAAGTTATCTATTAATTTATTTGAGTTGAAGAGAGATAGAGAGACACAGATAGATAGAAGTTCCCCCATCTACTGGCCCAGTCCTCAAATGCTGGTAACAGCCAGGGTTAGGCCACCAACAGGGCTTGGAGCCAGGTACAGAATTCAGGTCACCCATATGCATGTCAAAAATCCAATCACTGGAGCCATCATCGCTGCTTTCTGGAGTTTAAAGTGTTGATAAGCTGGAGTCAGAACCTGAAACCAGCCATTGAAGCCAAGCACTTTGATGTGGGAGGCAGACATCTCAACCACTAATCTAAATGCTCACTTTCCCAATAATATTCTTAATTTTCACCAAGACATTTTGACAATTTCTCCTAAATTAGAAATTTATTTTTAAAAGTAGTTTCCCTAACTATATTAAAAATGTTTTTTCACCCAAATCCTCAGCTATCCCTGTAAGTGCTGGTATATACTGTGTGTGATGGCTATGAGTGGCCCCAGCAGAAATCAGATGTCATGAAGGACACAGACTACATCAGAAGAACATCTGCAAATAAAAGAGGAAAGTTTACAGAAGACAGAAAGTGGAGAACATGAGGTGAATCCAGCCACCATGAAATAAATTTCTGAAATGGTCAGGTAGAATTTGTGCAAGATTCCAAAAACCCATCTCACTTAGCTGTTGGAGCAACATGTGCTTGTTTAGGTGCAGTGGCTATGTGTCCATGACAGGTTGTGTAGCTTTGGAGACAGATGGCTAGATATTGAAGTCTGGTTTAACTGTCTACTAGCTGTGTACCTTGGGAAAATCACATTACAGCTCTATGCTTCAATTCTTGCACTTGTAAAATGGCAATGGTAAAAGTGTGTATCTCATATTGCTGTAACAAATACTAAGTATGCTAATATTAATTTAGAGCAAATGCTTGATGCAATAGTGTTTGTCAAACAAATGAAAACACAAAAGAGTATACCATTTTATGATCAATGATTTTTAAAGTTTATTTTGGAAGGGAGAGAGAGAGAGAGAGAGAAAGAGAGAGAGACAGAGAATTGTAGAGAGAGAGACAGAGAGATCTTCATTTGCTCTTTTACTCCCCAGATGCTTGCAACAGCTGGAGCTAGTCCAGATCAAAGTCAGGAACCAGGAACTCTGGATCTTCTAAGTGGGTGGAGGAGACCCAACTAGCTGGCCATAACCTCTGTCTCCCCATATGGTCACTAGCAGGAAGCTGGATCAGGAGCTGAATCAGGACTCAAACTCAGGCAACTCTAATATAAGACGCAAGTGACCCAAGAGGCTTCTTAACTGTTGAGCCAAACACCTGCCCCATCAATGAAGTTTTGTTGCTTTCCCTGATCCTTCTGCTGTTTGGCTGAGCATTACACAGAATGACACGCTCTTCTCTCTTTTATTGCAAAGTGCTATCTGAGAATTCCTACCAGTCAGATCAGGAGGAACATATGGGGCCTCTGAGACTCTCCTACACAGACATGAAGGCCACAGTAGCATCTGCCTGCCATGCAGCTAGGGAGGAGGCTTTCAAATATAAATCCTTGCGCAACAGATTTCTTCCAAGTCAACATTGACTTGGATCCAAACAGAACTGGATCCAAGGGATGCAATAATACCCAAGGATTTGTAAGATGACTTTGCAAGAAATAACTTCATGAAAAACAAGCCAATTTGCTGTACAATTACAAAGGACAATGGCAAAATTTGTGTTGTTGTATTCAAGATACTGCATCCTTTTATTTTTTTATTTTTAATGCTGGTAAAACCTATGATATTCTATGTAGGCCAACAAAGCAAGCTTTGTTTTAAAGTTACTCCAAGAATGCACACTTAGTTTAACAGTTGAGATGCTGCTTGAGGGTATTTGAGTTCTGGCTATGGGCTCCTGACTCCAGCTTCTGCTAATTTGCACCCTAGGAGACAGCATGTAATAACTCAAGTGACTGGGGTCTTTCCACCCACATGGGAGTCCTGGATTAAGTTCCTGGTAACGGGCTTTGGCCTAGACAAGTCCCAGTTGTTGCTGGTGTTTAGGGAGCAAAGCAGTGAACACGAGCTCTCTGTCTTAAGTCTCTGCCTATCACAGTTTGAGAAATGCTAAAAAAATGAAAAGTGTTCTAGAACCACAATGGAAGGCAGAAAATGTTGCTATTGAGGAGAAACAAAATATGATTAAAAATGAAAGGGGGTTGGGGCAGTGTGGAAGGTAGTTCAGCAATAAAGAGCTGAATAAAAAAATTAACACAATATTTCAATTAAAAGTTGTCTGTTTTTAATCATCACAATGACCTGGATATTTTAGACAATATCAGTGATAAAATCTCTCTGCCAAAAAGGTCATTTGCTGCTCTAAATTCTATGTTATGTAGACTCAAGAGCCAAGCTACATGAATTTGCTTTGAGAATAAACTCCTAACGATTTTGAATTGATTGAACTGTCTTTGTGTCAAGTCTGTATCTCTTATCACTGTGCTATTACAAATGGCTATATTTAAGAAATAGATTTGAAATAAATAATAGTGCATACATCTTCACATATAACTTCAGTTACTTCAAGTCTGGCACTTATAAAGCATTGTCTCAGCCATGCCAAGTTCTCTTTTTAGAAGCATTTCTTCACATACTTCTCCTTCCTTCCCCAACCCTATACCTTAATGTAATTAAAATATTAATCCATTAAATTTAGTTCTTAGAATTTTAACTGCTTACTACACACACATATTTAAAGAAAAGGAAAATTTCTCTTTGTTACTCTATTCTAGATAAACTTATGATCTTATTTTGGGATTTATTTGTTACAGATGTCATAAAAAATACAACTTCCTGGGTGGCCTCAACAACTGAAATATATTTTTTGCATAGTTCTGAAGACTAGAAACCCAAGGTCGAGGTGTCTGAAGGCCTGGTTTCTTCTGAAGCCTCTCTCCTTGGCTGATGGCTGGCTGGCTGGCTGCCCTCTCCCTGTGTCCTCCTGGTGTCCATCTGACTGTCTGTCTTAACCTCTTCTTATAAAGGATGCCATTCAGACTAGGTGAGAACTCACCTCTCTCTCCTCACTTTACCTTAGTTTTCTCTTTAAATATCCTATTTGCAGACATAGTCACATTCTGAGATCTCAGGGTTAGGACTTCAACATTGTGCTGGGATTGGGAGAGAAGATACAATTCAGCACCAAGCAGAGAAGATGTTTAAAAGAGAGAGAGAGAGAGAGAGAGAGAGAGAGAGAGAGAGAGAGAGAGAGATCCAGTGGTGAGATAGTCTAGGCATACCACTGACAAACTACAAAGGAAAAATTATTCAATTTATTCTCTGGAGAAAGAAACTTTACTCCAAATTGATTTCCCTCAAAGCCAGCACTCATTCTTCTGCTCAGTCTGTTCTTAATATTGAGCTTTGACAATACAGAATTCTGAGTGTCCCAGGCAGGAGAGGGCACCGTGGAGTGCTAGGCTATGTGAGCAGGTGTAAGTCCCTTTGCCCATGTACAGGAAGCAAAGTAGCATATTCACTGGGACCTTGGAGTTAGGCAGAGTCTTCTGAGTTATATAATCCTGGGTAAACTAGCTAGCCACCCTGCCTCGGTTTTCTGATTGACAAAATGAAGTACATACATTTAGCAAAAATTTAGGAAGAATATGCAATGTGTCAGACACCATTCTGAATGCTTGGGATGTATCGAGGTACTAAATAGACTTCTATATGAATGAGATGTTAAGATGTCAGTAAGTGCTAAGGCAAACACAAAAACAGGAGCAAGTAAGAGGAAGGAATGGAAGAGTTGCTGAGAATGTTCAAGGTAAAGTTTGTGGAGAATGTGCAGTTAGCAATAATTTAACAAAAAAGTGCTTAAAATGTGAACTGAGTGGAAAAGTAATGTACCTTACTCAACAATAAGGAAAATAGTCTCATGGTTCTTTGCCTATTCCAGTGGTTCTAATGATAAGGAGAAGTAATATGTGTCAGTGATTATTTGTTAATTAATTGCTTGGAATTTGTCAAAGAAATTCAAGACAAAGTGATCATATATTTGGAAAATTAGGATCCAGCTATAGATTAGTGTCTGTTTGTTTCCTAAAATGCTATGTTTCATCTATTTTGGCATATGTAGATATGAAATAAAAGAGAGTTCATTGCTGCAATAGGTACATGAGTGCATGCTTATTATTTTTAAATATGCACCTGTTCACTCATTCAGGTGTGGAAAGCATATGCTAGCTGTAAAGTGTGCACAAGCAAGAGATTATAAGTGCATGAACTAAATATCAACTCATTGCAATTTAGAGGAAAAGAGCTATGTAATTAGAAACAGATGAAAAAGTTACTGAATTATTTTAGGAATAATTCTTAGGTTCACTGAACTGTAAAGAAAAATATCATTTTAACCAAAAAAGAAAATCTCTGAGTTTTAAAAATAAGCTCTGCTTTTTGACATGAATTATACATTGCCTACAGACTCCATTTGATGGGTATTTGTTCCTTCTGGATATTTCCATAAGACCTTATCCAAATGAAAGATATATGTTTTTCAAGGGGAAGAATGAATAAGAAATAATCCTAAGTATTTTGCAAGAGAAAGAGCTTAAACAGAAAGCATATTAGTTAGGAGAAAGCTCTTGTTGTATTTTGAGTTTTGAGCATTTTAACTGTCTTTGAAAGCTTTTTTCTATTTAATAATTTGAATAAGTATAGCCAATAAGAAACATGAATAAAATACATAATCTATAAAAGAATTCTTATTATTTTCTGATAGCAGCAAATGATAGAGAGTCACAAATTTTATTAATGATATAAACAGTTGTAGTTCTAGGTGTTAGTATTCTATTTAGTTTTTGTTATTTTAATATAAATTATTCAAAAATTAAAATAATTCTGAACATTTGGTAATAAAATTTATAAATGTATATAATTTAGATATGTTGAAATTTTACTTTGAATTAACAGTATAGTCAAAATTTCACTGAAGAATTATTTTCTATTTCTCAGAAATCCTTAATGTATACACAAGGGAACTTCAGAATGTTCATTAAAAACATTATGAAAAATATGCATGGAAATTAAAAATTATTGCCCCCAAACAAACTTATCTTAATTCAATTTTATACAAGCTTTTTAAAATATTTTATATAAGGTTGAAGAAATAACTTTGATTAAAAAATGAAAGATTGTGTATATTTAACTAATTATCCTACGTATTCGTGTCTGTCTTTTTCATAGGTGATTTCTGAAAGGGTTCCTAATTTCTCACAGATTTTACACCTTTTCTGAAAACATCCAACTGACAAGCGGATGAGTTTTTTTCATTGATAAAACTCAGAAGAAGGGTCGGCGCCGCCACTCAATAGGCTAATCCTCCATCTAGTGGTGCCGGCACACTGGGTTCTAGTCCTGGTTGGGGCTCCGGATTCTATCCTGGTTGCCCCTCTTCCAGGCCAGCTCTCTGCTGTGGCCAGGGAGTGCAGCGGAGGATGGACCAAGTCCTTGGGCCCTGCACCCCATGGGAGACCAGGAGAAGCACCTGGCTCCTGCCTTCGGATCAATGTGGTGCGCCGGCAGTGGCGGCCATCGGAGGGTGAACCAACGGTAAAGGAAGACCTTTCTCTCTCTCTCTCTCTCTCACTGTCCACTCTGCCTGTAAAAACAACAACAACAACAACAACAACAAAAAACAACTCAGAAGAAGTAATAAAACAATGAACTTGTATGTGGATAGGAACACAGCACGTATGAGAGATAAGCATTTTTACTCTAGGAGCTTGCTGTGAACAGTTTCCCATTCTTAGCTATGTGCTCTAAGCTCAAGCTCAGCAAGATGGATCTGATTCCTATCTCTACAGAAAAATGATTGTATTTATTTGAAAGGCAGAGACAGAAGCAGAGACAGATCCTCCATCCTCTGGGTCACTCCCAAATGCTTGTAACAGCCAGGTCTGGGCCAGGCCAAATCAGAGTCCTGCATTTCATTGTGTGGCAGCAACTCAAGCATTTGAGTCATTGCTGGCTGTGTCTCAGGGTACACAGCAGCAAGAAGCTGAAATGAGAAGCAGAGTTAACACTAACCCAGGTGCTTCAGTGGGCATGGCATGCAGGCACTCCAAGCAACAGCTTACCCACCTTGTCAAATGGCAGCCCCCATCTCTGCAAGATGAACTATCTTTCTTCATTACAGAACATGCCTCCATAAACAGGGTGCCAAGGATTGGCTGAGTGCTGGTATTCACAGCTTCAGGGAGCAATGCAGAGCCGGAAAAGACGATCAGAGAGAGACTGTGGGTCTAAATGGCTATGTTCATTTCTGAAGATTCTAGAAACAGGTTTTTTTTTTTTTTTTAATCACATTCACAGTGTGGCACTAATTAACCAGCCACAAGTCAAAGTCACACAGATCCAAATATTCAAATCTGTTTCTCTTTTTCAAGATTTATTTACTTTGAAAGTCAGAGTGGGTGAAAGAGAGAGAGAGAAAGAGAGGAAGAGAGAGAGAGAGAGAGAGAGAGAGAGAGAGAGAGAGAATATCTTCTATATCTTCTATTTGCTGGTTCACTCCCCAGATGGCTGCAGTGGCCATTGCTGGGCCAGGATGAAGCCAGGAGCCAGAAGCTTCATCTGGGTCTCCAAAGTGCATGGCAGAGACATAAACATTTGGACCATCTTCCATTGCTTTTTGCAGGCCATTTGCAGGGAGCTGGATCAGAAGTGGATCAGCAGGGACACGAACCACTGCCAATAAGGAATGCTGGCATTGCAGGTAGTGGTTTTACTCTCTATGCCACAATGCTGGCCCCCAAATAGTCAAGTATCTAAAAATGTCAAAGCACTGAAATAGTGGGAATTTAAGAATGGATTACATATACCCATAAAACAATAGTGCCCACAGTCAACTGATTTTGACTCATCTATTCCAACAAACATTTCCTAAATATGGGATGACATTCATTTCATTGTCTGTATCAGAATAGTCTTAGCAAATCATGTATGGGTGACATTGTGAATGGGAGATTTTACATGTGTGGTGGTGAGGCAGAGACCTTCATCTTTTAATTAAACTTGTTTCCAACTGATCTTTCTGAGTTGTGGTAGAGACTTTCCCAAGGTCAGGAGAAGAAAAAGGGAGGCATCTGTCCAGGGAATGAAATGTAGTAGTTATCTCCTTGCCTATGAATGCTTCAACTGTGGTCCCTATCTGCTTATATGTAATGATTTCAGGCTCTGCTTGTTAGTACAGAGCAATGATGTTAATAACCCTAGCCAGATAGCTTAGAGCTCAGCATGTGTGTAAAAAACAAAATCATCAGTTACTACATATTGTATCAATCCTGTGGCCCCCATGAAACATTAGAATATCCAATGAAATGTATGCAGGTAACCATATAAGGGAGTCAAAGAGGCTAAAAACATGTATAAGGAAATACTCCCTTTTTGTTCAGGATTCAGGATTTTGCATAAAAAATTCCATCTGAGCCTTATGATGGCATAATAAAAGACTACATACTGTTAAAAGGCCTTGCTGTCTTGTCTTGACACACTAATCCTGCTACAGTGGCAAAAAATCTCTATACCTTTTGCTCCACACCCCTGAGAACCTCAAAACCATAAAAAGTAGTTAAAGAATCATTTCCCGGAGCTGGTGCCCTGCTACAGGAGGCGCTGACATCCCATATGGGCACCCATTCTAGTCCCAGCTGCTTCTCTTCCAATCCAGCTCTCTGCTATAGCCTAGGAAGTCAGTGGAGGATGGCCCCAGTCCTTGGGCCCTTGCACCTGCATGCGAGACCAGGAAGAAGCACCTGGCTCCTGGCTTCGGATTGGCCCAGCTCGGGCTGTTGCAGCCGTTTGGAGAGTGAACCAACAGAAGGAAGACTTTTCTCTCTGTCTCTTCCTCTATCTGTAATTCTACTTCTTTTAAACAAAAAAAAAAAAAAAAAAAAGAATCATTTCCCTCTGGTCCCTTGGAGTCTGTCTTAATGGATGATCTCAAAATGTTATTATGATTGTTCATCTTTATCCTTGCAAAGATGCAATTTTTTTTAGTGTTTCCCCAAAATTCATAGGACATGCATATACTAGAATATTCTGGATGTGAATATGCATGACCTAGTATGTGTATGCAGATGAAAATTTCTGTTAAAAAAAGAAAACATCTCAAAGAAAAACATATTGAGAGGTAAAAACTGCTAAATGTGAAATATCCAAAGAACATTGAATTGGATTGGATTCCAGCTCCCCGTTTTGCTGATAGGGTAACCCTGAGGCGGTCTCTCAGGCTGAGTTGTCCTTCACTGTTATGGATCCTGGGAATAGCTTAAGCCTCATGACACCCAGGTGGAAAATCAATTGATCGATTGACATCCATAAAATGGCTTGTGTTCTGTCCTGCTCCTTCCGCTCTTTAATTTCTCCTGTATAGAATTTGTTCCTGCAGTTCTTACATGCCCTCATTTCTGTGAGGGGAGAATTCTGCCCTTCAACAGCATAAATAGATGTGTGGAAACAGCCTGAAGGAAGTGCTCAAAATTGCCATTCATAATAGTCTGTTATGATGCTAATGGGTAAGCAGGTGGGGGTGAGGGTGAGGTTTGGTGAAGATATGGTTTTATATTGTACCTTTCATATAATTTTTTTCTAACAACAGACATGTGCTCATATATTATTTGAACAATTTGAAAGAGTGAAAAAAATTAAGATTTACTTAAAAGTCATTTCAACTATCATGTGGATAATTTGTCAAGGAATAATGTCACTGCTGAAAAAAATATTCATTTCAAATTAGGTACAATTTTTTTCTTTCCTAGAATGGAATGTAACTGAATTCTTTGTCTAAGTAAGATGATCAAACAAATCTGCTGAAGTTAAGATCAAAATACCCGAGGGGGTTGGCACTGTGCATAGCAGGTAAAGCCACTGCCTATGGTACCAGCATCCCATAAGGTGCCTGTTTGAGTTGCATCTGCTCCACTTCTGATCCAGCTTTCTGTTATGGCCTGGGAAAGCAGTAGAAGATGTTCCGAGTCCTTGGGCTCCTGTACCTGCATGGGAGACCCGGAAGAAGCTCCTGGCTCCTGGCTTCAGATTGGTGCAGCTCTGGCCATTGTGGCCTTCGTGGCCATCTGGGAGTGAACCAGAGAATGAAAGACCTCTCTCTCTGCCTCTCTGTAACTCTGCCTTTCAAATAAATAAATCTTTAAAAAAAACTGAGAAGCAGGCTTCACTTCTGTGCTTCTTATTGACAACATATATGATTTGGTCACTTGACCTACTGGTCAAGTCAACATCCAGGAATCAACAAATTGGCAAAAGGGAAGAACAAGAAGATGAGAATTCTAGGGGCTAGTGTTGTGGCACAGTTGCCTCTGACACTGGCCTCTCATCTGAGCCCTGGTTCAAGTCCTGGTTGCAATATATCTTTTTTTTTTTGTAAGATTTTATTTAATTTATTTAAAAGTCAGAGTTACAGCGAGAGAGGGAGAGATAAAGAGGGAGAAGAAAAAAATCTGTCATCCTCTGGTTTACTCCCCAAATGACTGCAATGACCAGTGGCTGGTTCAGGTGGAAGCCAGGAGCCAGAAGCTTCATCTGGGTCTCCCACATGGGTGCAGAGGCCCAAGCACTTAGACTACTTCCACTGCTTTTACTCCTTTAAAATCAATAAACTATTACAAATGTTCAGTAAAACATTTAATATAGATTCTGGAATAAGGTCATATGATTAGGAGTAAAGTTAAATGCCAACATATTATGTTATATCATGCTTGGTTTATTTATTTTTAAAATTATAATCTGTCGATAAATACTTCAATGTATATAGTATATATATATATAGTATATATAACACATTCTATTCTTAATATCTTTTATGGCAGTAAATCTTTAGGTTTTAATTTTTTTATTTAGAGAAACTGTCAGACTGACAACCGTCTACCTTACTTGACTAACATCCACTCATTTTAAAAGTGGATCTGAGGGATAAATATGGTACCCTTGAACAGTCAGGCATAATTAAACTTATGATGTTATTTCATGATGATTATATTTATTACGACTGTTTGATTGCCTGCAGCAGCTGTTAAGAAAAACAATTGCTCCTTTACATATTATAAATTTAGCATAACATAATGTATAAATTAAAAACATGCCTATTTTTAGTACTTATTATTTCTTTTATTTTTCGTCAAGACTAAAACTCTTCCTCAGATTTTTTACAAAAATATATTTTTTAAATTTTATTTGAAAGGTAGAGACAGAGGCAGATATAGATATCTTCTATCTACTGGATCATTCAACAAACACCTGCAACATGGATCAAGCAGAATCCAGGAGTCCAGACCTCAACCCAGGTCTCCTACTTGGGTGACAACTACTTGAGTTACCACCTGCTGCCTATCAAGTTGAGCATTAGCAAAAAGTATGATCAGAAGAGAAGGAACCAGGCCTCATCCCAGGCACTGTAATATAGAATGGGCTTGTCACAAGTGGCACCTTAACTGCTGCACCAACCCAACCTCAGAGTTTTAAACAAGACATACATCAGAGACGTTGGCAGTGCGAGCAATGGAGCACAGAGGGAGAAAAAAGGTGATGCCTAAAGCACTTTTCTGTTCGGATTATTAACAGCTATGTTAGTATATAAATCATCTGAAACCTATTTTACTGTTGATGCCTAAAATACAAATGTATATGTACATATAAATACAGAGGGTGTTCTAGAACTTTACATGTGTATTATCTTTTTTCTTCTAATTGCAATTTATATGAATTTTTTAAAAGATTTATTTATTTATTTGAAAGTCAGAGTTACACAGAGAGAGAAGAAGAGGCAGAGAGAGAGAGAGAGAGAGAGAGAGGTCTTCCATCCACTGGTTCACTACCCAACTGACTGCAATAGCCAGAGCTGCACCAGTCTGAAGCCAGGAGCCATTAGCTTCTTCCAGGTCTACGCCGCAGGTGCAGGGGCCTGAGGACTTGGACCATCTTCCACTGCCTTCCGAGGCCATAACATGGAGCTGGATCAGAAGTGGAGCAGCCGGGACTGGAACCAGTACTCATATAGGATGCTAGCACTGCAGGCAGCGGCTTTACCTGCTAGGCCTCAGCGCTGGCCCCCATCAATTTTTGAGACAGCCTCATATAGATATAGCTACTGTTATGTGAAAATAAAACGGGAAAAAGGTGTTTCTCCTATAAAATTGCATATTAAGTATGCAGGATGTGATTTAATATTATGTCAATGTAATTAATATATGGAAAATTAAGGTAGAAATATAAAAATAAGTTGGGAGGGCTGACAAAAGTCAACAGAAAATAACTGAAATTTGAACAGTGGAGAGAGTGGATCAAAATGTTCATTTACAAGGATAAGATGTAGGCATCAAATCTGAGCTTCAAGGATCCAAACCTGCTGCAAGAAATGACTGGAGGCCAAACATTTGAGGACTTGGCAAGGCAAGGACCTCAGTCATCTCTGGAGCTGCACCCCTGCAGGCCAATGGGGAGTTTAGTGTGTAGAAGTGATTTAAAGTGTTAGGACCAGGAGAGAGCGGACATACACCTGTCACCTGCAGAGAGGAAGATGGGGTAAGCAGAGATAGGTAAACTTAGAAGAAGAAAATTGTCTCCTAGTCACAGTGGTAATTCTTCCGTGAGTGAAACCCGGTACATAAGAGAGAAGGAGGTGGTTGGTGGAGAACACATCAGCAGGTAGATGAAGGGCAGGCCGAGTGTGAGCAGAGTATGTGGTTAGCAGTTGTAGCTCCACCTGATTAAAGCCTAATTTTTTCTTAAGGAATACCAGACAACAAGATTTAAAAAACGTGACTTTAAGAACTAAATTCTACCAGAATTCTTTTTGTTTTTTTTTTGAACACAACATGTAGTTTTACTTAAACAGTTACATGAATGACGCTGTTTTTAAGTCTCTTCATTTTAAGACAACCTCATTTTAATCATTGAACAAATTGTAATTAAACCAACAGCAGTAAAAGTGCAAAAATTCAAAACACCTACATAAAACGTTGCAATAATTTGGGCCGGCGCCGCGGCTCACTAGGCTAATCCTCCACCTCGCAGCACCGGCACAAGGGTTCTAGTCCCGGTCGGGGCACCGATCCTGTCCCGGTTGCCCCTCTTCCAGGCCAGCTCTCTGCTGTGGCCAGGGAGTGCAGTGGAGGATGGCCCAAGTGCTTGGGCCCTGCACCCCATGGGAGACCAGGAGAAGCACCTGGCTCCTGCCATCGGATCAGCGTGGTGCGCCGGCCGCAGCGCGCCTACCGCGGCGGCCATTGGAGGGTGAACCAACGGCAAAAGGAAGACCTTTCTCTCTGTCTCTCTCTCACTGTCCACTCTGCCTGTCAAAAATAAAAAAATAAAATAAAATAAATAAATTAAAAAAAAACCGTTGCAATAATTTAAGAGGTGCCAATATATGTTCAGTACTGAGACTGTTTGTAGCATTTACATTATATACAAAGCAGCATTAGCCTACGATGGTTCATATTTGAGAAATACAGATTCAAGTTTCTCCCTACAACTTGCCAATTTAACATTCTAGCTAATGCAGTAACAATTACTCATTTCACATTTTTTCTTCTGAAACTCAATAAGCAAGTTATCTTTTAAGTGCATGGAATAATGCCATGTGCTATTCCCTTTTTTAAAATTTATTTGTTTATTTGAAAGTTAGAGTTACACAGAGGGAGGAAAGGAAGAGAGAGAGAGAGAGCGCGCAAGCGAGAGATCTTCCATCCGCTGGTTCACTCCCCAATTGGCCGTAACTGCTGGAGCTGCGCTGATCCAAAGCCAGGAACCAGGTGCTTCTCCCGGGTCTCCCACATGGATGCATGGGCCCAAGGACTTGGTCCATCTTCTACTGCTTTCACAGGCCATAGCAGAGAGCTGGATGGGAAGAGGAGCAGTTGGGTCTTGAACCGACACACATATAGGATGCAGGTGCTTCAGGCCAGGGCGTTAACCCGATGCGCCACAGCACTGGCCCCTGTCTTCTTCCTTATAATAGTAAATTTTAAAATCCAAATACTTTGTATCATGCAAACTTTACCTAGCTTACAAAGGCTCACAAATACAATACATATAGTTTCTTCTTTGTAGGTTCCATGAATTTATAGTTACTTTAGCGCAGATGAATGCAGGACACTACTCCAGATAAGTGGGCAACAAAAATGTCAATGTCTTGCACAGCACAGCCACAACCACGGCAAGTAAGTGCCCTCGCATGTCCTCTGCGGCTTCTGGGCCTCGTTCCAGGTCACAGGAGCTGGTTCAGTGGATACCATTGGGTCTCAGCCTGTCTCTGAAGATTCCTTTATTAACATTTTTGAAATTTCACTCCTGGAGCATCTATAGTCTCAATAAGCTAGCATTTTTTCCCATTCTTCACTAACTAGTTCAAATATAACATGCAATTGTTTTATACTTTATAGACAACTTCTTAAAATGATTAAGGATATCTAAAATGCCATTAGTGGGTAAAATAGTAACTAAAATTGACATTAAGAGTATTTTGAGAGTATTTTTTTCCTAACTAGAAAAGCTATGAGATTCATAATGAACACAGATATAACAGCACTTTATCCCTCCTGTTTTGCAACATCAATAATAACAATAAATGTACAAAGCACAGGAAAGAAGAGCAGGATTTCTGGAGGAAAATCTAGTAAACACTTGAATTTTGGATGGCTCAAACACAAAAGGGTTCACAATGCTTATAAGTGCTATCATTATTTTCATTCTTTAAGTTCTTTAAAGATTCTTTAAATCTTTATTTCATTTCTAATCTTATCAAGAAATGAAAACCTAATTCATCACACAATGTTTCTTATCAATTTCCATTTTAAAGTATTCAAGTAATGCAAACCCAAGTATTTTCTTTTGTGCAACAACACAATCATGGACTGTGCTTCAAAGACAGGAAAGAATTCATTTAAAATAACAGACATACTCTTCTGCCCAAAGACAGAAGAACTAAGACTTAACACTCTAATCAAACACAGTGTGTAATAAGAGAAGGGGGGAAAAAAAAAGATGGTCCAATATAATCAAGATTCAAAAACAGATTGCCTTAATATTGGCTAGATGCTCAGTAACAGGATATCTGAAATCTAAGGAACTACAGAAGAAAAAGCAGTGGAAGTTCAATTTCCCTGCTGTTAAATGTTCCTATTGTTTACTCTGGATTTCCTTTGTACTTTTACTGGGAGATTTTCTGCCTTCATTTTTCATAGTGATGACCATGTTTCTGTGTGTAGCACATCCCTAGGCATCTTTTATAAGTCTGGACAAGTTGTGACAAATTCTTTTTTTATTTCACCTTCATTCATAAATGAGAACTTTGCAGGGTAAAGTACTCTGGGTTGACAGGGGTTTTTTTTTTTTTTGTTTTGTTTTTGTTTGTTTGTTTGTTTGTTTTAAGACTTGGAGTATATCTCATCATTCTCTCCTAACCTATAGGGTTTCTGATGAGAAATCAGCTGTCGGTCAAATTAGAGTCTCTGAAAATAATCTAACAGTCTCTCATGCACATTTTTTAATCTTTTCTTTATGTTTTACTGTGGAGAGTTTGAAGATCTTTTCTGGTCATGTCTGTTAGGAGTTCTATGTGCTTCCTGTGCTTGGATATCCATTTCTTTATCCAAATTAGGGAAGTTTTCTGTAATTATTTCACTAACAAGCCTTTTAAACTATTCCCTCTTTCCATGCCTTCAGAAAATCCTAAGACCTGTATGTTGGGTTGTTTGATAGTATCCCATAAATCTCTAACCCTGTTTTTTAGTTTTCTAATTTATTCTTTTTTGGTTTGACTGTAAAATTTCTAGCGATTTGTCTTCTAACTCAGATATTCTTTTTTCTGCCTCATCGAGTCTGTTGTTAAGGCTTTCCACTTGCATTTTTTATTTGATGTATTCACCTCCTCTTAGTCTCATGCTCACCTCCTTTTGTCCTAGGAGAGCAATGCCTGGTCACTAGCTCCAGTGGGTATAATATTCTTTCACACTGCCACGAGAACCACACAAAGGTTCTCAGTTCTAGATGTGAGCACAGATCCCGCAGCAATGACCCTCACCAGGGAATCACAGAGCCCAGAGCCCGTGGAGCCACTGACAGTGACAGTGACTGCCCAAAGACCCAGCCACACTCTGCACCCTCCCTCACAGCCACAATGCTTTCACAGTCCCAGCAGACAAGGGTTCCTAAGGCCATGAGCACCCAGGCCCCTGTAAATTCTCCCAGCTAGACTCAGGCACTTCTGCTCAGCTGGTTGCTGGGTGTGGACATGAAGTGGCAGAGCTGTTATGTATGTCCAAAATGGCATCCACTCTCTCTCATCTAGTTACAGGATTCTGGTGCTGGGTGGTTGAGGGGAAAAGAATTGTGCACCCCCCTTTTTTCCCTCTATGTTGGCAAGTGCACTGTCCCCCACAAGACTCCAAGCTGTGCTCATGCCAGGCTCCTCCCGCAGCTTTATCACCAGTGGCTTGGGCTGCTGCAGACTGGTCTCACCTCACTCTCCAAAGCTGTGAGGTTAAGGATAAGCTAACCTAGTAAAAGTTTGAATCAGTAGCTCTGTTGTTACTGGCTTGTTCCTTTTAGGCAGATAAAATTAAACACTTTTATTTCCTATCAAAATTGATACTTTACAAAGCCAATAATTGTGTTTTACTTAGTGTTATGACTTGAATCACTTAGCGTAACTTTTAGTTGCATTTTGAAAAAATATTTTACTATGCTCTTATCTTTTATTAAAGTTTGTATTAACTCAATTCAAGTCTCCTCCAGTTGCTGTCAGGAGGCCAACTGTGTGTCATTACCTGGAACCTCCTAGTATGTACACTAGCAGAAAGCTGTAATTAGGAAGCAGACCCAGCACTCAAACCTCAGTACTCTCAGGTGGGACACAGGCATCTTAACTGAAGTTTTAACCACCAGGCTGAACAACTGATTCCTTTTTCTTTTACCTTTTCTTTTCCTTTCCTCTTCCTCCTTACTCTGTTTTTCCTTCAGTTCCCCACCCCTTTTTCTTCTCCTTTCTTTTCTCTTCTCTTTTCCTTTTCTTTTCTTTCTCTTCCTTCCTTCCTTCCTTCCTTCCTTCCTTCCCTCTTTCTCTTTTTTCATCTATTTTAGAGAGAGAGAGATAGAGAAAAAAAAGAGTAAGAAAAAAAGGAAGTAAGCAAGCAACAAAGATGGGGCTGAGCCAGGCCAAGGACAGAAAAGTGGGAGCCAGAAACTTACTCCCAGTCTCCCAGATGGGTGGCAGGGACCAAATACTTTTTTTTTTTTTTTTTTGAGACAGGCAGAGTTAGACAGTGAGAGAGACAGAGAGAAAGGTCTTCCTTTTGCCGTTGGTTCACCCTCCAATGGCTGCTGCGGCCAGCGCATCTCGCTGATCCGAAGCCAGGAGCCAGGTGCTTCTCCTGGTCTCCCATGCGGGTGCAGGGCCCAAGCACTTGGGCCATCCTCCACTGCACTCCCGGGCCATAGCAGAGAGCTGGCCTGGAAGAGGGGCAACCGGGATAGAATCCGGCTCCCCAACTGGGACTAGAACCCGGTGTGCCGGCGCCGTAAGGTGGAGGATTAGCCTGTTAAGCCACGGCGCTGGCCGGGACCAAATACTTGAGCTATCACTGCTGCCTCCCAGGGTGCGCATTAGTAGGAAGCTGGAGTATCCTGCAAAACTGGGACTTGAACCTAGGCACTCTAATATGAGATGCAGGAGGCCCAAGTACCCTCTCAACTGCACCCAATACCTTCCCACTTTTTGTTTTATTTTTAATTTTTATCTTCTCTTAAAGATTTTGAGTTTACGGAGAGATTATAGAGAATTATCAATTTCAGAACATTCATTTTACGTATAACGGAGGTGCATTTATTAGAAAGTGGACAAGCTGCTAAAATAGCATAGCTAATTAAAAAAGAAGTAATAAAAAAAGTCCCTGGAGTTTCCTCCCTGCTCTCTCTTTCTGCCTGTGCATTAGGATAAAATAGAGAATGATTCATGAATCCACAATTTCTGGTTTAGAAGGTTTCTGAAACAGAAGTGTTTCAGGACAAGAACAAGAAGCTGGGAACAGTGGATGCAACACTGAAACATGTATCTCACTTTAGCTGTGGAGCTTCCAGATCTAGCCAGATTCCTAATTATTTCTCTTTAGAAATGTGGCTAGCAGTGTGGCACAGCAGGTTCAGCATTTATGGGTGCCGATTTGAATCCCAGCAGCTCCACTTTCGATCCAGCTCCCTGCTAATGCACCTGGAAAAGCAGCAGAGGATGGCCTAAGTCCTTGGCTCCTGCCACCCACGTGGGAGACATGGAAGAGGCTCCTGGCTTCTTGCTTTGACCTGGCCTAGACTTGGCCATGGCAACCATTTAGGGAGTGAACCGGTGGATGGAAGCAGAAGATTCTCTCTCTCTCTCTCTCAAATAAATAAATAAATAAATAAATCTACTAAAGAAGAAGAAGAAGAAGAAGAAGAAGAAGAAGAAGAAGAAGAAGAAGAAGAAGAAGAAGAAGAAACGGGCAACTAAAATGGAGACCCTGGAAGTCAATTTGTTTTATAAGATGGTCTATTAATATCTCGACAGCCACTTTAACCACAAGGGCTAATGCTGAGATTGTGAAAATTGACTGTATTGTGTTTCAACACCGGCATCATTGATGAGACTGGGGGACTGCTTACTTCATTGACACTGGTTACATGGCTCTGCCCTGGTCTTCAATTTTGCTAGCTCCTTGGGTGTGTGGGGAGTATTTATTATTTACAAACTATTTCCCTCGTTTGATGTTCTAGCCAATTCTGGAAAGCCATCTACAACTCCTATGACTGTCAAATTCTTCATGTGGAATACCCATGTTCTTGTCGTTATTTTAAGAGGTGTTTTTCATTATCAATAGAGATTTCTAAGTAAGAAGAAACTTGGAAGATGCATTTCCTATCAACTTAAGATCTACATGAGTAAAATGTGCATTACTATGCTTTTAGATATTATAAAACATAAAAAGTGTAAAAAGTGTTTTTTTACCAGATAAAAACTCTTCTAATAGTTCATTAACTTACATGAGTCCTCAATGAAGAATTAAAATAATTTTCATAAAAATATATAATTATAATTGATTTTTTAAAGATCATTAACATAAATTTTAACATTTTAAATTAATTCTACTTTAAATTGAATGCGTTAGTTGTATATTTCCAGTGTGACACTTTGCTAGGCACTGTGATAGTATAAAGTAAGGGCAACTTGCTGTATTTCTTTAAGAAGAAAATGAAGAAACAAAGGTAAGTACATAACAGGGTGAAGGAATTTGTTCAAGTCACCTTTAGGATGCTTGGAAAACAAGCAAAGCAGGTGCATTTTTAAAAAGTAATTTGAGGGGCTGGCTTTGTGGCACACCATTGTGAAGCTTCCACCTGCAATGTCAGTATCACATTTGCACCACTGGTTGCATCCCAGCTACTCCACTTCTGATCTAGCTCCCTGCTAATGGCCTGGGAAAAGCAGCAGAAGATGATCCAAGAGTTAGTTTCTTCCCTTTCTTCCTCCCTCTCTTGAAAAATACCAAGTAGGTGCCGGCACAGTGGTTTAGCTGGTAAAGCTGCTGCCTGCAGTGCTTGCATCCCATATGGGTGCCAGTTTGAGTCCCGGCTGCTCCAGTTCTGATCCAGCTCTCTGCTACAGCCTGGGAAAGCAGTGAAGGATGACCCAAGTCCTTGGGCCCCTGCACCCATGTGGGAGACCTGGAAGAAGCTCCTGGTTCCTGCTTTGGAATGGCACAGTTACAACCATTGTAGCCAGTTGGGGAGTGAACCAATGGATTGGAAGACTTCTCTCTCTCTCTCTCTCTCTCTCTCTCTCTCTCTCTCTCTCTGCCTCTCTGCCTCTCCTTCTCTCTCTGTGTGTAACTCTGACTTTCACGTAAGTAAGTAAGTAAATAAATAAATCTTTAAAAAATACCAAGTAAAAGGGAGGCAACACTAGCAGGTGCTGAAACTTTGTCCCCAAGCACATATAGAAAATTTTCAGAGGTTTTAGTTTCTCCAACCTTTTGCATTCAGGGTTTTGAAGCAATCTTACCTACATTTCCAAGCTCAGTGAAAGCCCCATTCACCTATAAACAGCAACTCTAAAGCACAATTGACTTCCCGATGCAGTTTTCCTCCTGGGATACTAGCTCCTGGCTTTAGCATGGTGCATGTTGTAGCCCTGGCTGGTGCAGCCATTTGGGGACTGGATCAACAGATTGGAGTGCTCTCTCTTTCTCTCTCTCTCTCTCTCTCTCTCTCTCTCAACTCTTGACTTTCAAATAAGTGAATATTTTTAAAAGTAATTTAGTAAACCGTAGCGTTCTAGAGAAAGTTGAAGGAAAATGCTTCTGAAGAAATTGAGGAACTCAGTGAAATTTGAAAAGCAGTTTCTTTTTTTCATCTAGCTGATTAAAGACCTTTTTCCTACCTTATTTATCTCCTCACAAATTCCCAATCAGCTTATTTCAAATAATGTTTCTGCAGTTTCTTTTTCTCCCAGTCCCACGTCGTTCCCCTGTTGAGCCAGTTGCTCGTCATAACACACTTTAAATATAGACTCTTCAGTATTGATTCATGTCATAATGACGTTACCCCACACAGATTTTGGCCAAATTGCAATATACCTTTGAAATCATTCTTTTGCTTAGACTGAATTTTTGCCTTAACAAATAAATGTGCTATGTTTGGTGGCAAAACTTCTTTTCACTTCTTGTCACAGAAATTTTAAAGGTGAAATATTATTTAATAGGTGCTAATACAGAATAGTTAGCAACTGACATAAAGTAGCAACATCAACTTGGTATATATGCCATCATTTTGTTGCAAGCTTTTGATATTTTTGAATGTTATATTTGATTCTGGCTCAAATATGATACATAATTCAGTGGGTATTACCCAACATAACATACTGAGGTAATTCTGTAGAGTATTTGAAAGACTACTTATGTAAAAAATAATAATTTCTTTGTCAGAGATTCATATCTTTAGGAGCAAGAATGAAAATATGAGAGGTAAAGATCCCCCAAAGATTTATTTCTTTGAAAGAATGCATTACGACCCTTTTTGAAAATGACTGTGCTCTCTTTTTATTAAGAAAAATTATCTTTACAAAGAAAATTAAAACATGTTGTAATTCTGTTTTGATCATTTCACCACAAAGCACTAATCTATTAAAGTAAAAGCTGCATTTGTGTAATTGCTTTGATAAGTTGCCAGTGTGAGGAACAGTTGTAAACCCCCTGCTATACTACAAAGCAATAAAAAAAAAACTTACCCTATAGCAGCATCTGCAAATGCTTAGACCAAGAAAAATAAAAGGAAAAACATTCATAAAGGCCTTACAAACAAATAAAAATAACTTAATGTCCTATTTGTGTTAAACACATCCATCAAAGTCAGCAATGTAGTAAAGAGTGTGTCTATACTCTGCAGAGCACTTATCACTCAGATAATGGGGTGATTGATTTGCTTGCACTGGTTACTATCAGAAAATAGCAATCCTCTTTAACAGTAGTGATTTTATGAAAACCACACGTGATTTCCTGCCATTGTGCCAAGAGCCCAGAAACAAAATGTCTAGCCAAGGTTAATAGCTAGTTTATAGTCTCCAGGAAAGATATTTCATGTAGGTTTTACAACTGAAGACATTTCTGTAACCTCATCTGCTTGAAACACTATCAAAGACCAACTATTAGAAAGAGCAATTCATTTCAATCTGCCCATCAAGTGCTTGGTACTGCCAATGAAGAGGAAAAAAATAGAAGTGCAGAGGAGAGATAAAAACAGGGAAGCAATTGAAGCATATCAAAATGTGGGGTGAGCCCCAGGATGTAGGGCACTCAAACTGGGAGGGGAAAAAAAGAAAGACAAAATACATGTTAGTGTCTCAGGAGGAAAACTGGATCAAAAAGTCAACTGTGCTTTAGAGTTGCTGTTTATAGGTTAATGGGGCTTTCACTGAACTTGGAAATGTAGGTAAGATTGCTTCAGAACCCTGAATGCAAAAGGTTAGAGAAACTAAAACCTCTGAAAATTTTCTATATGTGCTTGGGGACTAAGTTTTGATGCCTACTAGTGTTGTCTCCCTTTTACTTGGTGTTTGCAAGGGAGGGAGAAAGAAAGGGAAGAAACTAAGCACTGACAGACACTAAGGAAAGATGGGAGTGGTATGGTTGTCTACAATTTGCTTGGAAGAACTCTATTGCCATGACATGTGAACAGAAACTGGAAGGAAGCATCAGAGTGAACTGTTTGTCTCCTGGATGGACAGCCTTGTGACCAGAGAGGAAGAATGAGAGGCTCCGTGGTGCTGAGCATCTGTGCTCGTGCTGTTTTCCTGGTTGATTCAAGGATTAGATGTGCATGTGAGAAAAGAACACCGAGAGCATCCCAAAGCTTGTGGGCTGAGCAAATGGCAGGGTGATGTTGCTCTTTGCAGAGATGGAGGGAGCTCAAGGGAGCAGAACTTTCATGTGGATGTGAAAATCAAAGCCAAGAAGTCAGTTTCGCCCATGAGTACTGTTTAGATAGCCAGTTGAGCTGTTGATGCTGGAGTCTTGAGTTTTAGAAGTTCAGTCTATAGATTTAATATAGGTTCTCAGAAATAGATGGAACATAAAACCATGGAGCATAAGCGGTTCTATGTAGAGTCAGTGTGGGGAAAGGAGAGAATCAAACCTGAGCCCTGGATTCTCCTGATATGTACATGTTGATGAACATGAGGAAGATCTAGCTAAGTAAAACAAGAACATAGAGCCACAGTTTAAGGAGGAGCATTGAGAGTGATATACCCAGATGAGGCATCTATTCCATGCCCTTTGCAGGTTAGAAGAGAAGAATTCCCCCTCAAGAAACCTGTATGCAACATGGGAAATGCACAAGTAAGCAATCCTCATCTTTTCTTCACTGCACTCATGGCAGAAGGAGATTACCTACACTCATATTCATAAGGAATACCAAGCACCAAATGACTCAGTAGCTTTCCCTCAGCTGAAATCCCCCAAAATAGCACTTTCCATCACCTCCTACTCCTCATCACGGCCCACCCTCTCCAGAAGGCTTGGCCATCTGGGTCTTCCAGCTCTGGAAGAGCATAACAGCCTGGCACTTTCAGGATGCTACTTCCTGAAGGAGCATTGTTTTATAATTTACTCATCATTTACATTTTCTTCATCTCTTTATCTTTAAAATATTACATATGTTTGTCTCATAATTTATACCAATATTCATATATAAATTGGGGCTAATTAAAATTGTTAACAGAATTTTAAAATCTTATGGTTTCAGAGAATCTTGGAGATATGAAGGGGGAAAGTACTATTCAGAAGCAAAATCTAACCCTTGGATGATGGCTAAGCAGGTAGTTACTGTGATGGGTACCTTAGCTTATTAAAATATTGGTACCAAAAGACAAGATATCCCATTGACACTTCTATAAACTCTTGCTTCTCTTCTCTGAAACACTAATTTAATTATTTGAAAAGTTTTATTTACTTATTTTATTTATTCTAGAGGCAGATGACTGGCAGAGAGTTCCATTCACAATAGCCAGGGCTGAGCCAGGTCAAAACTAAAAAACTGGAAACTCAATCCAGGTTTCCCCTGTAGGTGTTAGGGACTCAGTTACTCAGGCAATCATGTACTGTCTCCCAGAGTGCGTGTCAGAAGGAAGCTAGAATCAAAAGAGGAGCTGATACTCAAACCCAGACTCTAATATAGGATGAAGAAACATCCACCCTTGGGAGGTTAGCATACTTCATACATCAAAAAGCATTAAAAGCTGGGCAGTAAAATATCTCCTTCTTTAGTGGAATTAATGGTTCCCCACCACCACCACCACAAATTCATAGATTGATGCTCTAATCTCCAGTTTATTACTGAAGTATACTGGAGTATTACTGGAGTATAACTATGGGATTTGAAGACTTTGGATATTAATTGGGCTTGAATGAGATCATAGAGAAGGAGACCCCATGATTTATGAGGATGAACTGAAAGCAGCTCATGTCCTCTCTCTCTCTCTCTCTCTCTCTCTCTCTCTTTCTCTTTCTCTGCCATATAATAATACAATGAAAATGTGACTGCAAACATGGAGAAAACAAGTAATGTCCCAGCACCTTTACCATAGGTTTTTCAGCCTCCACAGCAGTGGGAAATAAATGTGCTTTGTCTAAGTCAGTCTGCAGAATTCTGTTAGAGCAACCAGAGCTGACTATGGTGCATTCTCACCCTCTGTCCCAGCCCATTTAGTTGCCCCTTCCAGTCAACATTTAACTACTGTTATTATGCATTTATTTGTTTTGTATCAGTGAGTCTTTCTGTACAGCCAAAATGGATATATATCCTCCTCTTTTTCTTATGTTTGCACAAATCCTAGCAGTTGGTACATATTTTCTGCTTTTCTTTCCCACTAAGTATATGTGACTACCAAAACTGGACAAAGACACAAGACGAGAAGGAAACTACAAAACTATAACCTTGATGAATATAGAAGCAAATATTCTCAACAAAATACTAGCAAACTGATTCCAAAACCACATTAAGAAGTCCTTACATATGGCAAAGTGGGGTTTATCCCAGAGATGCAAGGGTGGTTCAACACATGCAAATCCCTAAACATGATGAAACACATCAACAAAAGAAAGAACAAAAAACATATGGTCAGGCCAGCGCCGTGGCTTAACAGGCTAATCCTCCACCTTGCGGCGCCGGCATACAGGGTTCTTGTTCCGGTTGGGGTGCCGAATTCTATTCCGGTTGCCCCTCTTCCAGGCCAGCTCTCTGCTATGGCCCGGGAGTGCGGTGGAGGATGGCCCAAGTCCTTGGGCCCTTCACCCGCATGGGAGACCAGGAGAAGCACCTGGCTCCTGGCTTCGGATCAGCACGATGAGCCGACCACAGCGGCCATTGGAGGGTGAACCAATGGCAAAAAGGAAGACCTTTCTCTCTGTCTCTCTCTCTCACTACCCACTCTGCCTGTCAAAAAAAATTAAAAAAAAAATAAATAAATAAAAACATATGGCCGTATTATCTGAAGTAAGCATTTGATAAGATTTGACACCCCTTCAATGATAAAAACCCTTCACAAATTAGGTATAAAAGGAAATACTTCAAAATTATAACAGCTAGATATGACAAGCCAGCAGTTAATATCATACTGAACAGGGAAAAGACGAAAGCATTTTCCCTCAGAATTGGAACATGATGAGGATGTCCACTTTTACCACTCTTATTCAATATAGTAATTGACAAGAGCAATTAGGGAGGAGAAAAAAATAAAGGGCATCAAAATTGGAAGAGGGGAAACCAAAATACCCATGTTTGTAGGTAACATGATAGTGTCCACGGACAAACCTAAACACTCCACCAAAAGAGCTCTTAGAACTGATAAAACAATTCAGTAAATTTTCAAGTTACAAAATAAATATACAAAAAAGTAGCTTCTTTTTTTTTTTTTTTTTTTTGACAGGCAGAGTGGATAGTGAGAGAGATAGAGAGAAAGGTCTTCCTTTTTGCCATTGGTTCACCCTCCAATGGCCGCTGCGGCCGGCGCTCCGCGCTGATCCGAAGGCAAAAGCCAGGTGCTTCTCCTGGTCTCCCATGCGGGTGCAGGGCCCAAGGACCTGGGCCATCCTCCACTGCACTCCCGGGCCATAGCAGAGAGCTGGCCTGGAAGAGGGGCAACTGGAATAGAATCCGGCACCCCAACCGGGACAAGAACCCGGTGTGCCGGCGCCACAAGGCGGAGGATTAGCCTGTTAATCCACGGCACTGGCCAAAAAGTAGCTTCTTAATGTGCTAGTGAAGAACTCACTGAAAGGGAAATTAAGAAAGAAATCCCATTCACAATAGCAACAAAAATGAAGTATTTAAGAATAAATTTTACCAAAGAAGCGAAAAATGTCAATGATGAAAAGTATAACACATTGATGAAGGACACAAAATAATGGAAAAATATTCCTTCTTCGTGGATTGGAAAAATCAATATAAGTAAAATGCCTATACACCTAATGGAATATATAGATTCAATGCAATACCAATCAAAATATCAGTGTCATTCTTTACATAATTAGAAAAAACAATTATAAAATTTATATGGACTCACAAAAACTCAGAATAGCCAAAGTGATCCTGAGGGGGGAAAAATATCAAGTTGGAGGCATAATAATACATGAATTCAACACATACTACAAAGATATAGTAATTAAATAGCATTATAATGCCATAAAAACTTACACATATATCAATGAAACAGAATAGAAATCCCAGAAATTAATACACACACATACAGCCAACTGATTTTTGACAAATGTGCTCAGATTATACACTGGATTAAGGATAATCTCTTCAATTAATGCTGTTGACAAAACTGGATTTATAAATGCAGAAAGATGAAATTAGATCCATACCACTCACCATAAACAAAAATCAACTCAAGATGGGACCACGACCTAAATGTAAGCCGCAAGTTTCTAGCATTGCTGTGAGAAAATGTAGAAGCACCCAATGCCTTGGGGTAGGGGATGACTTCCTGGATAAGACCACAAAGCACAGGCAACAAAAGCAAAACTAAACAAATAGGATTGTATCAAACTCAGAAACTTCTGTACAGCAAAGGGAATAATCAATAGAGTGAAGAGACATCCAACAGAATGGGAAAAAATACTTGCAACTATCTGCATTACAAAGGATTACTGTTCAGAATACATCAGCAACTCAAAAAAAAGTCAGCAATAAGTAAACAAGCAATCCACTTAATAAATGGGCCAAAGACCTCAATAGACAGTTCTCAAAAGAAGAAATAAAAATTGCCAATAAATATGTGAAAACATCCTCAACACCACTGGCCATCAGGGAAATGCAAATCAAAACCACAATGAGATATCACCTTACCCCTGACAGAATGGTAGTTATCCAAAAGCCATAGAGAAACAAATCCTGGCAATGATGTGGAGAAAGGGGAAAACTTACACACTTTCAATAGGTATTGACAGCCATTGTTGAAGACAGTTTGGAGGTTCCTTAAAAAACAAACAAAAAACCTAGAAATAATCTTGCCATATGATCCAGCAATCCCACTACTGGGTATATATCCAAAAGACATGAACACATGTTATCTAAAAGATACCTCAATACCATGCTTATTAGCAACACTGTTCATGACAACCAAAGTGTGGAATCAACCAAGATGTCCAACAACAAATGAATTGATAAAGAAAATGTGGTACGCACACATACAGTGGACTGTTAGTAATTTAAAAACAAGAATGAAATTCTATCTTTGCACGAAAATGAGTACAACTCAAATACATCATGTTCAGTGAAATAAACTGGACACAAAAAGGCAAAGATGCATATTCAGCTTATACGTGGGAGCTATGACAAAAATAGAAAAAAGTCAAAAAACAAAAGCAAACAAAAAAGAAATGCTTGTGTATATCAGTATTGCTGGAAGCATAGTTTGTAAACTTTATCTTACATCTTTGTCAAATCAATGGTTAAGAGAGTTATAGTATTATAGTTTTGGTGATATGTTATTATTTTAAAATATACTGTATATTGCTGAAATGGTCATCTCTCCATTTGATCATTTTTTTTTAACCCTTGCTTATATTACCACTGAACTACAGCCTTTTTACTTTTCTATTTACTTAGTGGAGCATTACGTCCTTGACTGTAATGTTAAATAAAAGTGTGATGTATCTAATAGTAAAGAGAGAGAGAGAGAGAGAGAGAGAGAGAGAGAGAGAGAGAGAGAAGGGAAAGAAATAAAGAAAGAAAAAGAAAGGAAGGAAGGAAGCAAGGAAGGAAGGAAGGAAAAGAAAGAGAGAAGGGTGGGTGGGAGGAATGGAATGTTACTATATTGTTAGAATTGTGTGTATGAACTACATTGAATCTTTTCGCATATCAGAGAAAAAATAAACAAAGAAAAAAGATAAATATTTATATTCCTCTATTTGTGGCTAATTATCTCATGGTGGAGATATGCCATCTATTGCTTAAACTAATCTTTAGATTTTTTGAAATGCTGCAATCAAAAAATGTGCACAATCCATTTTCCACCTGCAACAGTTCATCTGAACAAGAAAACACAGAGGAATGCCTGTCATAAAAAGGATAAGACTCTTATGCAGACGATTCACGTCACTCTTGTAGTGACGCGTGAGAGTGCCAACCCCTCAGTCTGGCAGAAAGTGCCCCCCTGTTTCATAAGTGCAGTAAGGTAGTGAGCAAGCATTCACATAAACTACAAAATGAATGAATGCCTTAGAAGGGGACAGTCAGTAAGTTGGATACATTGGTATCCATCAGAAGGAAAATATTTGTTCAGGGGGAAGAAAAAATTTCATAAAATTGGAAATGGTGACTATTGCAACAAGCACACAAATATTAATGTTGGAACCAAAAAAAAAAGAAAACAAAGGCACACAATAATTCATCAGTAATAAATCTCCAACAAAGGAACTTTATGAAATTATTGAAAAGTAATTAAAAATAAAGATCTTAAGGGAGCTCAAAGAGAAGCAAAAAAATTGCAGATATGTAATTAAATTACTTTAGGAAACAATGTAAGAGTTTTTAAAAAAGATTAATATTATTTATTTGAAAGGCAGAGTTGTAGAGAGAAAGAAAGAGAGATCTTCCATCCACTGATTCACTCCCCAAATGCCTTAGTGGCCAGAATTGGGCCAATCCGAAGCCAGAGTCAGGAGCCAGGAGCCAGGAGCTTCTTCTGGATCTCCCAAGTGAGTGCATGGGCCCAAGTACTTAGGCCATCTTCTGCTGCTTTTCCCAGGCACATTAACAAGGAGCTGGATCAGAAGTGGGGCAGCCAAGACTTGAACCGATGCACATATGGGTTACCGGCACTATGGGCAGAGGCTTAACCTTCTTGCTACAGTGCTGGCTCCAACAATGCAAGATTTGAGTAAGAAATTCAACTAAAAGATAGACATAAAAAAGAGCAAAGCAAAAATCCTGCAGCTGAATAATTCAATGAATCAAATAAGAAATATAATTGAGATTCAAATCAATAGATGAGAAAAAGTAGAAGAAATAGTTTCTGACCGTAAAGACGTATCTGTTGAATTAATCTAGCATATGAAAAAAGTAAAAATGAATGCAAAAGGTGAAGAAAACATATAGGACATAAGAGAAATCATTAAGCAAATACATCTTTGCATTACAGAAGGTACAGAGAGAGAAGACACAAAAAGAGTCTAAGAAAAAATATTTAATAAAATAATAGCTGAAAACTTTCCAAATCTTGGAAGAGATTTACACATCCAGATTATGAAGCTGGAAGAACTCAAATTATAGATAACTCAACAGAATTACCATCCAAATCACATTAAAATCAAACTGCCAAAAGACAAAAAGGAAATTCCAAAAGCACCAAAAGAAAAATATTAAGTCACATGTAATGGTTTTCTCATTAGACTAACAGCAGATGCATCGCCACAAATCTTGCAGGCCAAGAGAGAAGGGAGCAAATACATTTGGAATGTTGGAAGATTAAAACAACTGACAGCCAAGAATATTATACCTAGAAAAGCTATCCTTCACAAATGAAGAAGAAATAAAATCTAACTCAAGCAAAAAACGAGTGAATTCATCACAATCAAGCCCAACTTAGAAGAAGTATTTTAAGGAGTACTACATCTACAAGTGATAGTAACTACCATGGTGAAAACATGCAAAAGTATGGAATGCATTCATAGAATAGATAAATGAATAAGAAAGAAAAAGAAATGATTCAAATGGCCATCCTTCCCAAACAACGAAACTACAAATATTAACAAGAAGAGGGTAAATAAAGGAACAAAGTGTATACTAAACAACCAGAAAATAGTCAGCAAAATGAGTAAATTGTTACCTATTAATAATAATAATAATACTAAATAATAATAGTAATAATAAACTTGAGCATACATGGATTAAATTTTCAATTAAAAGTTATTTGGGGACAGTAGTGAGAGGAAGAGATGTTAAAGCTTGATTAATGGATAAAGGATGTAGTTAGAGAGAAGTCCTTTATTCTATATAGCACAGTAGGATCACCACAAATAATGATAATGCACTGCATATATTTTTTAAAATCTAAAAGAACAATTTTGACAAATTTGTCTATGAAGAAATAATAATTGTCTGAGGAGATATGTATGTTTACCCTCATTTGAACATCAATGTTATACTGTATTGAAACATCATGTGGTGTCCAATAAATTGGTACAGTTATCTGTATCAGCTAAAAATTTTAAAAGATAAAATAAAAAAACTGGCCGGCGCCATGGCTTAACAGGCTAATCCTCTGCCTTGCGGCGCCAGCACACCGGGTTCTAGTCCCGGTTGGGGCGCCGGATTCTATCCCGGTTGCCCCTCTTCCAGGCCAGCTCTCTGCTATGGCCCGGGAGTGCAGTGGAGGATGGTCCAGGTCCTTGGGCCCAGCACCCGCATGGGAGACCAGGAGAAGCACCTGGCTCCTGGCTTCGGATCAGCGAGATGCCCTGGCCGCGACGGCCATTGGAGGGTGAACCAATGGCAAAAAGGAAGACCTTTCTCTCTGTCTCTCTCTCTCACTATCCACTCTGTCTGTCAAAAAATAAAAATAAAAATAAAATAAAATAAAAACTGATCAAATAAAAATGATACAATTTTTGTTAAAAGGTTATAAAAATAAGACTCAACTGTGTGCTGCCTACAAGAAATTCATCTTACCCATAAAGACACATATAGACTAAAAGTAAAGGTATGGAAAAAAGTATTCCACACGAATGCAAGTAGGAATAGCTGAGATTAAACAAGCTTGGAGAAAAAAAAACATACAAAAAAAGATAATTTTATTATGATAAAAATACCCAGTTAGCAAGGGAACTTTACAAATATAAGTATTATATACTGAATGCCAGAACCACCCAAGTATATAAAGTTAACAGTATTTGTTGTAAAGGAACATATTCCAACGCAATAATAATTGAGAACTTCAGCACAACATTTCCCTCAGTAGGTCATTTAGATAGAAAACAACACCAAAACATTAGGAAATGGAGGTAGCTCTTCAAAATTGAATTATTTAATATAAGAACCACATGCGAAGGTACAGCCATGGTGTTAGGAAGCCATGAAGGATATTACATACGTATGGTGCTATTGCAGATGTTGTCACCCCAAGTGCAAATGATAAGAGCACAAAATGGTCACCATAAACTTGACAGAACCCTGTAGCAATAGTGGCTTAAAATGAAGCAACAGGGTTCATGAACACTGTTGGTCGAGGTGTGGTGGAAACCAGGCAAATATTCAACCTGTTTCCCAACTATAGCTTCGTGAAGAAGCAATCAGTTTGGCTGAACCCTCCTGGCACGGAGGGGTCCATGCATGTCATTGTTTGTCCCACACATCAATCTGTAACACAGAGGCAAGTGTGCAAAATGATAGACAGCAGACCTAGGGATGTAAGCGGAACACCTGCTACTGACTCACCCTGTGATCCCTACCTCTGTCCTCAGGTTGGGTAAACAAAACTGGAACATGCTACGTGTAACTGAATTAGATGGAAAAATACGAAGCATGACATCTGCGATCTGTGGTGCAAATCTGATTTTCTTCAGAAAGACAAAATCAGACACTGGTTTGCAATTCTGCATAGCATTTATAAAGAGCTGGCTGGCAAAATAAAACACACTGCTTTCCTGAGTGTGTTTTCTTCACTCTTCTCTAGGTGTGAAAAGTGGCTTCACAACTCCTTTATTTAAAGAAAAGCCTATGAAATACTTACGATAATATAGTTTACGCATCTGAGTCAATATAAATTAAGTATTCAGAAGCTGGGTACTGGTAAAAATGTCATTGCAGGGCTATTTCTTTTAAAAGTTTTTTCCTTTCTCTCCCCCCCCCCTTCTCTCTTCCTTTCTTTCTTTTATTTTTTTGAAAACCACTGAATCATGTCACTTCTAGTATCCTAAATGTACAGATGCAAATAGAAAAATTAAACTACTTTAGAATCTCCTTGTCCTTTCTTCCACACACACAATTCAGCTGAAGCACATAATTGAAAATAAACTCTGTAGAATACTATCCTTAGAATTTTCTCATATCTGACACAAGAAATAACTCCTGCCCTGTTAAAAGAAGCAATATGCATTATCAGTTAAATAGGAAGATAAAATAATGATATATTTGGTTTTACATTCAGATATTGTGATACATAAGAAAGGTCTGAAGTTTCTCCTTGAAAGCTTTCTTCTGATCCCATGCACATGCATATAATTAGATCAATTTTATATTGTCAGTACTCTTTAATGAGTTCAAAAGTGCTTCCTTCAAATCAAAAGCAAAAAACAAAGAGATATCTTCAATGAATACTCAAATTATTCAAACAAGAAATAATAACTTGAAAAATATTTTGTGATTTTTTTTTCAAAATGAGTAAAGAAGGAAAACACCACAGAAACATAGAATCAATAAATTTAAATTTCTATTGCTATTCACCTTCACCCTGGGAACCAAGACATGTCTGAAATACCTCACTGCTTACATTTCGCCAATTACACACTTAATTTGTAACTGTCTAGTGAGTCCATTTGAGTATGTCCATGAAACATCCAAAATTGCTCAATAATGATTTTCAAAAAGGTAAAATTATAACTACCATTCAAATATAAAATAACAATCTATCCCAGGTTTAATTTAACTCATCATTTAATAAATAGATCAGATGCCAAGAACAATCCAGACAAGAATTGACAGAAATTTATGTACTCTATAAGAGAATATTTTTTGCATTGCCAAGAACAGGAAAAATATATCTTGCTATGGACAGGTGAAATTTGCATTTCAATTAGTTTTATGCAACTTAAATTCTGTGTCTTCAAAACCTCAAATACTCTGGTTGTGCGGATGTTTTAAAAAATGCACAGCCCTACTTATTCTGTGAAGTATTAAGCCTTTTTACTGTCATGTAAATTTAAAATGCTATCTCAAAATTTAAAAAAAAGACATAGAGAAAGGGAAAAGGGAGGAGAGGGTTAGAGGGAAGAGTAGGGAGGAGAGAAGAAAGGAGGTGAATATCATTATGTTCTTAGAATTGTATCTACAGATCACCCTGAATCTGTTAGAGACAAATTAAAATTTAAAATAAAAAGGAAAAGACCCAGGCAGGAATTGGATAGCCTTTCTGTCCTAGCCTCAGAATCCATGCAATACCACATCTGTCAAGGTCTATTGGTCACGAAAGTCAGGACCATCCAGCCAAGTCCAAGGGAGAGGAAGCATACTCCAGCTCTCAGTTGAGGAATGTCGATGTGACATTTAAGGAAACAATATGAGATGAGATATATATTTCTGGGAATAACTTTGGAAAATACAATCAGCAACAATGGCCTACCTGGTTCAATGCACAGTTTTTAACTCAGCATAAAGAAGCAATGCCACTCTGAGAGGTCTGCCTAAAGCTTCTGTTTCTTTGAGGACGCACACAAAACTATTTGTTGCTCCTTTCTGGATCCAAAGAGAAGACTGTCTTTTATCTCTTGATCTAAGTTGGTTAAACTACATGTACTGTATATGAAAGACTTCAGGACACCTGACTGACAAAGTCATATGTTTTATGCACAATAACTTTTTATACCTATAATCCTCAGAATAACTTTTGGTAATAAACTAAGGGGAAAATATGAACAGTACAGACACTAGGTTTTAATATTTATTATCACTATTGTATTCGTAACATTGAGTAAATTACATTACAAAATCCTATTGCTGAATGCTTAAACTTTCGTATATGCAAATATTGATATTAGTATTTTCCATTCATACCTGTGGGATATTATAAATATCAAGTTATTAGTATCACTATGTATTACATTAGTATTCACAATGCTTGTTAAGTAAATGAATAAACAGGGGCTGGTGCTGTGGTACAGTGGGTTAACGCCCTGGCCTGGGTGCAAAGGCATCCCATGTGGGCGCCAGTTCGAAACCCGGCTGCTCCACTTCCTATCCAGCTCTCTGCTATGGCCTGGGAAAGCAGTGGAGGATGGCCCAACTCCTTGGGCCCCTGCACCCACGTGGGAGACCCGGAAGAATCTCCTAGCTCCTGGCTTCGGATCTGCACATCTCCGGCCTTTGCGGCCAATTGGGGAGTGAACCATCAGGTGGAAGACCTCTCTCTGCCTCTCCTCTCTCTGTGTAACTCTGACTTTTAAATAAATAAATAAATCTTTAAAAAGATAAATGAACAAACAACTAAAAAAAAAGAACTTGATATTGAGTACATTGATGTCCAGTAGAACTCTCTGAAGATTATAGTTTTCTATTTAATATAGTAGGGTCTAGCTACATATAGCTATTGGATACTAAAAGTTTAATTTGTATGAATAAAATGTATATTTTTTAATTCAAGCAAATTTAATTGGATTTAAAATGTCACTCTTTATTATTGACTGTCTAGTGGACAGCACAGATTGAGAGAACAAGTCATGTTTTTAAAATATTTATAACTTGCATATTATTTTAACGATTCATTTATTTTCTTTTCCCCTGTCCTTTTGGTAGTCAGTAGCTTACTACTTAAAACCCTTTTATTAATTTTATTTTTTTCTTTTAATGTATAAAGAACAAAGTGGGTGTACTTAGACATGTGGGTTCAATTGGTTGCAAAAATAATTAAATTATATACACAGGCCTAGAGGACCAGCTTATTGTGCTAGCATCTGCTAGGCACTGCCTAGCCTTCTATTGGGGAAAATAAAACAAATAATTCATTTTTGCACATTTCCAAGTCTGGGGATTGCCTTTCCTGAAAGAGTCATTATGATGAGGTCAAAGCCATTAAGCACAGATTTAGTTGCTAAGTCATACTTATATCCATTAGAATTAAAATTAGTTTTTCTATATCCTAGTGTCATTTAATATTTTGAAAAAGCTCTATTTATTTATTTGAAAATCAGAGTTACAAAGAGAGACAGATGTATGTGTGTATGCATATATTTGTGTGTGTGTGTGTGTATAGAGAGAGAGAGAGAGACAGAGAGACAGAGAGAATGTCTTTCTACTGGCTCAATCCCCAATGGCTACAATGGCCAGGGCTGTGCCAGGTGGAAGCCAGGAGCCAGGAGTTTCATCCTGGCCTTCAACACGGGCGGCAGGGACTGACACACTTGGACCCTCTTCTACTGTTTTCCCTTGTGATGTAGCAGGGAATTGGATTTGAAGTGGAGCAGCCAAATCATGGACTAGCACCCTTATGGGCTGCCAGCATCCCAAGCAGTGATTTCACTTTCTACACCACAACGCTGGTCCCAACATTAAAATATTGCAGAGGATTCTATATCTTTACACCTCCAAAACATTGGTTCTGTCTGTCAGAGTTCTTATCAATATTAATCTCAAAAAGATATGCAAGTAGAAAGTTATCTGGATTTATTCATTTATTTATTTTTGACAGGCAGAGTTAGACAGAGAGAGAGAGAGAGGTCTTCCTTCCATTGGTTCACCCCCAAATGACCGCTACGGCCAGAGCGCTCTGTGCCGATCCAAAGCCAGGAGTCAGGTGCTTCCTCCTGGTCTCCCATGCAGGTGCAGGGGCCTAAGCACTTAGGCCATCCTCCACTGCCCTCCTGGGCCACAGCATAGAGCTGGACTGGAAGAGGAGCAACCGGGACAGAATCCGGAGTACTGGTGCTACAGGCGGAGGATTAGCCAAATGAGCTATGGCGCCAGCCTCTATGAATTTATTTTAACATTTGCTGATAGTGGCCAAAAGAAAGGAGTGTATCTCATATCAGGGGGTAACCTTGGTTGCTATTCAGAAACCATTCTCCTCTTCTGTAAGTGAACTTCTATATTAGGCATGGGGAGGATGGTCACCTGCCCTTCTAATAAGCTATAATTCATTACAGCTGCTTTGCAGGTCAGGGTAGCTCTTGTGATATCAATAGAGACATAAGCCTGGGATGTCAAAAAAATGTGGTTAATGAAGGGTTGATGAGATAGGAAACACTCCTGCCAGTAAACATTCTTCATTTTCTCTGCTCAAAGTTTAGACTTGATGGCTGATTATTGGGACAGAAAGGAGGAGTTTGGGACATTATAATAATGAAAAAGAGTAAAATACCACATTTAGACTGTATACTTCTGAATTTCATGTGAGGGAGATAAAAATCTGTGGATTACTTAAAGCAATTTTATATTGTTCCTCTGTTAGTATTAGTTAAATGCAATTGCAGACTGACCCAGAATAACATTTACTTAAGGTTCTCTAAGTCATGTACACTAAGTCATTTTATCATCACTTACCAACAAGATTTCGGAATAAAAACTCCTTCTTTAATGTGAAGAATATTGGTTGTATAAACTAAACAGATGGGTAGAGTAAATGATGGATATTTGGAACAGATATGTTATGTAACTTGGCTGTGTTACATTGGTAAATGGGTTTTCTCACTCACAGGCATGTTTGTAATTGATCCAACCCTTGGTCTAAAGTAAAAATCTATGTTCTGTGTAGGCAGTCTACAGGAACAAAATGTTAATTAGTACTTCTTTTTTAATAAACTTTTTTTTAATTTGAGAAGCAGAGAAAAAGAGGAAAGAGAGGGAGAGTTCTCATCCATTGGTTCACTTCTTAAATGATTTCAACAAAGCTGAGAAACAGGAACCTCCTTTGTGCTTGTAAGGGACTCAACTATTACCTGCTGTCTTTCCTAGTGTGCATTAACAGGAAGCTGGAGTAGGGAGGTGGAGCTTGGACTTAAACCCAAGCACTCAACTGTGGGATGCAGGCATCTCAGCCACATGCTTAACCACTAGGACAAATGTACCCCGTAGCAATGCGTCAGTGAACCCTTTTCTATAGGGTTCCCAGCTTGACCTGCTTGCTTCTCATTTAACTTCTAATTATGGAAACTTTCAAACATAGAGAAAAATAGTGGAATGAACCCTCACACAATAGTGCCCTCCCCTTTCCCCCCTCCATGAGTGGTTTTGAAGCTAATCCTACACAGCATTTTCATTTCAGCCCATGAATATTTTAACACATATTTCTAAAATATAAAAATGTTCTCTTAAGTTTAGTCATATTTTCACATACCCACCAAAGATTTGAAGTAACTCGTTAGTATTCTGTTACATACTTGTACATCCTAGTTGTGTCAACATCTAGGTGTTTTTCCTATATTGCTTCCCATAATCTGGATACTGTTGATGGAATTCATTTGATGTGACTTCATTTGTTTCATTTTTTTAAATTATTAATTAGAGTCTTTTTTGTAAATTGGTAATTAGATTTAATGTTATTTTTCAGAATTAGAGAAAAAATGGCATTCTACTATTATCATTCCATTTTTTAGAAGCTATAATTTATTAATGAAAGTGTTCTGCATCAATATTTGGTGAATTTGAGATAGTACTTATAAAAGAAAGGCAGAATAAATGCTTAATTCATTTCTCCCATTTGTTAGCTTTCAAAATAATGATTGATTATTTAGAAAAAGGATCAGTAAATTGTTCTTGTGTTCAGGAAATATCTTTCTTCCCAGGCTGTGTTCATGACTGAGGTCCCTACAAAATAAGACAGAATAACAAAAGAAAAGCATAGAAACACATTTAATAAAATTTCATTCACCTTGGCAGCCTTCATAGGGGAATGAAACCCCAAAGAATCACAGAAGTCTATTTGTTTTTGTGTCAACTTAATGAAAAAGTTGATGGTTGTACAGGTGTGCAATTGGGGAAATGTGGATATAATCTCGCAGAGGTGTAATTAACTAAGGGGAATTTAGTAAGTCTGATTTGTTCAGATTCATATCTATGACTCTAGGTCTTCAAAGACAGACATTCCTTTGCTCTCAGTAAAGGGTGGGCACCTCTAACATGAACCACAGGGAGAGGAGAGAGTGTTTTCCTATTTTTGTTGTTTTTTCAAATGCCAAATGGTATAATTTGAGCAGCATGTTCTTAAATCTATCAGTTGCAAATGGCAAAACAGTAAACATTTTAGGCTTTGAAAGCCAATCTCTGCTATAATTATTCAACTCTTCTGATGTAACCAGAATGCAGCCATAGAAAATAATGTAAACAAATTGGTATGTTGTATTCCAATAAATATTTAGTAATCAAGAAGTGAGAAATATCATACTCTTGGATCATTATTTCTAACATTTGATTTAGAATCTCCTGAAAGCTGATGTTTTTTTTTTTTTGTTTGTTTTGTTTTGACTTGGACTTAAGATGTGGTGATTTACAGATTAACACTTAAGTTGATTCATTTGGTTGTAGTCATCAGTTATTATTTTAAAACTTGACTTTTTAGAGGTGTTGTAGGATCACAGCAAAATTGAGAGGAAGGGGCCGGTGCTGTAGCTCAACAGGCTAATCCTCCGCCTTGCGGCACCGGCACACCGGGTTCTAGCCCCGGTCGGGGCACCGATCCTGTCCTGGTTGCCCCTCTTCCAGGCCAGCTCTCTGCTGTGGCCAGGGAGTGCAGTGGAGGTTGGCCCAAGTGCTTGGGCCCTGCACCCCATGGGAGACCAGGAGAAGCACCTGGCTCCTGCCAACGGCAAAAAGGAAGACCTTTCTCTCTGTCTCCCTCTACTGTCCACTCTGCCTGTCCAAAAAAAAAAAAAAAAATTGAGAGGAAGGGACAGAGTTTTCTTAAACCTAATGCCCCTGAATGTGCATGGCTTCTCTCATCACCACCCCAACCAGTGTGGTATATTATCACAGGGGACCTATACTAACACATTGTTATTGCCCAGGGTTCACAGTCTGTTTTAGGGTTAACTTCTATTGTTATCAGTTCCATGGATCTAAAGAAACATACAATGACAAATATCCATCATTATAGAAACACATAGTATATATCCCCTGCTCTAAAAATCCTCTGTGCTGTGCCAGCTCAAATTTTAAATCGTAAATTTATTCCTTCTTGGTCAACAGGAAAATTTTAGTTAGATATTGAATCTTTTGGAAATATCCTTAGCAATCTTTGACAGTTTGCTTGCTTTTTTGTATCACAAATCATTCCAGGGTTTTATTTATTTATTTATTTTTTTGTTGCACCAGATTTGAAATCAGATATTTCTATTATTATCTTTGTTTTCTGTTGTTTGCTTTTTTAGAGCATACTTAGAAACCACAAGCTGGGAACCAGGGTCCTTGTTACTATTGATCTGTCCTTGTTTCAAGACCATTTTAGTGGACTGGTTTAAGACTTCTGTATGGTTTCAAGGCAAAATTACCATGAGTTTACACTCTTGTACCTTTATTTTTCATTCAGTTTTGGTCCTATAAGATTCTTACACAACCTCAGATATCTCATATCTCTTCCTGCTTTTCTCCCATCACAAAAACATCATTTGCCTGAAATATCAATCTTTTTTTTTTGAAATATCAATCTTTTAAAAAATATTTTAAATGATTCATTTATTTATTTGAAAGGCAGAGTTACAGAGAGGCAGAGGCGGAGACAGAAGCAGAGAGAGAGAGGTCTTCCATCCACTGGTTCCCTCCTCAGATGGCCACAACAGCTGGAGCTGGGCAATCTGAAGCCAGGAGCCAGGAGCTTCTTCCAGATCTCCAGTGTGGGTACAGGGGCCCAAGTACTTGGGCCGACTTCCACTGCTTTCTCGGGCACATTAGCAGGAAACTGGATCTGAAGTGGAGCAGCTGGGAATGGAACCAGTGCACATATGGAATGCAAGCACTGCAGGTGGCAGTTTTTACCCACTATATCACAGGCCACCCCCTCTGACATATCAGTTTTAACATCAACAGTATGATGATAGATACTGGCTTAAATTTCATTTCATAGGATTTCAGTAACTTACAGATGAACAAATTACTGTTATATGCTCCTTTATTTTAATTTTATTCTAAATTTACAGTCAACTAAATCATTAACAACTTAATATTCTTTCTCTTAATTAATGAAATTTCAACTTTGTCATGTCAACATGGATGTTTCTCATGGAACAAAATTGAGCCTCAAATAACATGGGATTTTTGTTGATAAGAGAGAATAAGAGAATGGCTATTGTGTCGTTACATGGTCAGTCACAGTGGACTATAGCTCTGCTGGTTTCTCCTTAGTAGTCATTGAGTTAAATTTAATTGGACTTCTGATTTACCATCATCATAACTATTAATATGGACTCTTCTCATTTCACATGTGTAAATAAATCACATTACATCTCAAACACAAACTCATCATCTATATTTCTCCTTGTTTCACACGTATCCATACATAAAATCTGCTTACAACCATTATCCAATTTAAACGTATCAAAACATTATTGTCATATTGTAATTTTCATCTATAAACAGAAGGGAAACAAGTTAATAAACATACTTCTAAAATTCCCATTATAAATATGTCCACTTTGTCCATGTTATCTAAATGGAACCTTGTTTTTTTGAGGTTATTACAAGTTAAAGAAAAAAAAAATTTAACAAGATAAGTTACTTGGCAAATGCTTGGGTAGATACCATTCACCATAGATTCAAGATAATTCCTTTTCCCAAGAACTTGACATAAAATGTTGATCACAGCAAAGACTTAGAGCTTAGTCTGCAGTCTCACCAGAAGCATTGTCAACAGTTTTGTGAATATTTGTTTTTTTAAATATCCCTATACTATAGGACTCATAGAATTGAGAATGACAGCTCTAAAACAAGGCCCTGTAAATTTAAATCTAGATTCATCACTTTCTGAATATGTTAAATTAGATGACTTATATCAACGGGATGGATATAACAAGTTTACATATCCATATAGCTCTAGGAGGATTAAAAGTTCTCAGATGTATTTATCACTTAAAATGGTCCTTGGAAATTAGAAAAAATATATAATAGCAAAATATTTATGTCTTCTTTACTGTTTAACAGAAGATAAGTATTGGATATGACAGTGAGATTGGTTCTTTTATGACTACAAAACTATCAAAATAAGGGGGAAGTTTATTTTCATATTTTAGATTAGCTTTTAAGATATATAGTCACTTTTCTCCAATACTATTCGCTACTAAAAATACACTTATGAGTTTATGAATTATTCATTGTCAAGAGAGCATATATTATCACCAGCCAACAAGTTAACATAAATATTTTGCACCAGTTATATCTACAGGTAACATTTGAAGGAACTACTTTTTTTATTTAAACAAAGTAATATAAAATATATTCTTAAAATTCAAAAAGAGAAAAGGTATATTTAAAATAGCATACCTTTTATTCTTTAAAGTTATAGAAATATACTTTGTCACATATAAATAAACATATGTTAGAGTCGGTGAAATGTTCAATGGTTACATTGTAAACATAATCTCAAAAAACTCTCTCCTGACTCTTAGCAAATCTCTCTTGTGCTATATCATGCACGGTTATCCACATTCCATTTGTTCTCTGAAATCTTAAAAATTATCAAGTAGAATTTACTATTAATTTTGTATGTATTACAAGAGATAGAACACATACACTTTATTACAAGTGTCCACCTCCACTCTATCCTACACCAATCTTGCTTATATGGCTAGCTATCAACTGGATCAGAATCCTATTCTACATACTTCTCTAAGATACTCAGCTTAGGAACAGAGGTTTGGCCACTGTACAATCGCATTTCTCTCCTATAAATTTGGGTGATCATTAGGAAAGCCGGAGCTTATTAAATAAACCAAGACTTCAACTAGACTCTGGACTAACTGCTGGTTAGGAAGTTTCATAATGTAATGCATAGAGATGTGGAAAAATCATAACTCTAAGTACTAAAATATATTGCATTCTTTCTACGTACCTGTAACATATTTTGTTGATTAATTTATTTAACATTCAGAATACCACCTATCTTTTTCTTTCTCTTGCATAGAAGCTATAAAACTAAAACATTCATCACACAATCTTGCTGTAACTGGGTTACACATTCAGGCCTATCCCTGGTGATGAGAGTAAACTCCAGCCCTCTATAGACAGTTTTCTTTTGTAGCTCAGCTTTTTTCTTTTCTTCTTGTGTAGAAACAGACATATACACATGCATACTGATATTCAGTGTTCGTGTAGGAATGATGTAATACAAGTCTCATGCAAAGGATGGCAGAACAAGAAACTTAGGAGAATGGTTATTTAATAATCTACAGTATGTCTTTATTTACTAAGCAATTTAAATTAATCAGTTTTTTTTTACTTCCAGTTTTAATTTGTAAGGATCCAAGTGTTTTACATATGTAAAAATATTAACAGCTTGAATCCCCTAACTGCCATTAGTAGGTGGAATTGTTGTTTTCTCTAAATACATAGAAATTTAGGTATAAAAACAATACCCCTCCCTTGTCCGTGAGGGATACATTCCAAGACTCCCCATGGATACCTGAAACTGCTGATAAATCTAAAGCCTATATTTTGTTTTTTTCCTTAAATGTTTATCTTTAATAAAGTTTAACTTAAATTGTATACACAGGAAGATATAAAAAACAGAAGCTAATAATAAAATAGAATAATTATAACAATATACTACAATAAAATTGTCTTATGAATTATTGATTTATGGAAATTTTCATTTAATAGTCTCAAACCATGATTGACCAATGGGTACCTGACACTGTGGAACGTGAAGCTGAACATTAGGCAAAATTAGTACAGTTTCATGACCCTATGAGGGTCATATTTGTAGTATGTAAGACAAAAATGTCAACCCACATGCTATGAATCCAGAGGATTCAAACTGGTATACACACTCCTATTCCCAATGAAAATTCAGGAGGAATAGAGAAAAGGGAGAATTCTGAGATCTTTTGGAAGAAAAAAGAATAGACTTAATTCAAAGTTCCATCGGATTTTGTGTCATTTTTTACAGTGTTGTATTCCCAAAATGCATAATCTATTATATACATTTTATTCCTCTGCACAATATGTGAATAGATACTAGCTGATGTATTAAATAACACATGCATGGAGGCTAAAAGAGTGCACGTCATACCAATTTCCCAAGGCAATGTTGTACCAATGGAATTTTCTTTAATTGAGTATGATAGACCAAGACACAAATGATTTTCAATGCATTAAATCTTGGCTAGTCTCATTGTTACAGGTATCACAATTCTAGGACCACTTTCTGGAGAACCGTTGGCCATTTTGAGATACTCTGTTCACTGGTTTATGCTTCAAATTGGATTTTAGTGAAGAGTCTACCACATTAGTCTTCAGCCAGCAATTTGCAACCTAAGGTCCCAGTAGATATCATCCTCACCAAAGAAACCTGACTTTTTTATTTGCCTGTGCCAATTCCAAGATGACTTAAGTGGTGTTAAGGAAGACAGAGATACAACTAAAACAGAACTGTTTAGAACTGTTTATGATTACTAGTATAATAAACATTGAAGCATTATATACTTCTTTGGTGTGGTTTGGTTGAGAGCAAATTTTTCAATGGTGCATGTACTTTTTCATTGTTTTGAGTGACAGCTATCATTTTAAAATCTCTTCATCTTGTTGTAGAGATAGACCACTTTGTCATTTCATGGCACTCAAATAAACCCAGACAATTAAGTCTGAGAGTTGAGATTTCTGAGCAATGTTTGACAATAGATATAACTGAGCCGTTTGTCCTAAATTTTCCATTACAGAATTTTTATCACTAAGAATACACCTACTATAAAGAATCCATCAATAGACTGTGAGTCTCATGTTGATTTTCTGTGCTCATATAAAACCAGATCAAATCAATAATAATCTTAAAAGACATGTATGCATTATGAGTATGAGTAGTGATCATCAACTTAGGTAGTTCGTAATTATATGTGGCGATCTTATGAGCCAAATGTGACATAAAATAGTAAGCAAATCATCCTCAAATGGAAGTAAAATGTTCAATAAAGTAATTCAGCAATATCATGTTATTGCTCCTAATGGTGTATATAATTCATAGTAATATGTTTACCACATAACAGCAAAGCCATAAAACTAGCAGTCATTTCTAATAGGTATATTCCTAGGGAATCAGCAATAAAGGCTACCATTTAACAAGCAGATGTTCAAAGCTCTGATATCTATTATGTTAATAACCCCAATGACTAAGCTTGATTTGGAAGTGGAATGCCTCTCACACCTGGTTGCTTGACCTCATTCCCTATCGGATTATCATACAAGCAGTTTCCAAGTAGAAAGAGTTTAAGAAAGCACATCACCTTTTGAATCTCAATTACCTGGCATCAGCCTATAAAAAAGCCAAGATTGTTGACTCAAATGCCAAAAACATTACAAGTAACTAATATACAAAACTCAATTAATTAATTTTGGGGATACCTTGTGTTTAGGAAGATTGCGTTCACAACAAGCATCAACAGATAGCTAGAATGCCTATATGATGCCTTCCTCTGCAAAATCCTAAGTGGAGATTGTTAAAGAAAACCAGAACTGGACATCAGCGAAATTGAAAAAACATTCAGGATTGCAAAAAGAAAGAAAAAATGGTACAGAATCAGCTCAGTTTTGAATAAAGCATGGTACAGTGGGGATTTACAGACAAAGTAAGGCAGGAGTCTGTAAAGAAAATTATTAAAAGGAAACATCAGAGGTAAGAGGGTAGGTGGATTCTAACTGAACTGCATTCACAGGATTCTTGCTGAAAGTGGATCTTGGTAACCAGATAATGAGGATGGGGGTAAAGATCATGGATCAAAGGCAGCAAGCTCTTATTAAACTGACTTAGTAGAATCTTTTCTATAATTGAGGATGCAAAGATAGACAGGGAAGCCCAAAGGGCAAGCCCTACTTAATTAGAAGGGGCAAACTGAAGTTTGGTGAAGGATATCATCTTTGCCAGGATCCAATATATAAAATTTAAAAATGAAAGTATAGCAGTATGAGCCAGGGAATGGGGAGTAGTGATTCACCACTTATTTTTTTAAAATTTATTTATTTATTTGAAAGAGTTACACAGAGAGAGACAGAGAGGGAGAGGGAGAGAGAGAGAGATCTTCTATCTGCTGATTTACTCCCCAATTGGCTGCAATGGCCGGAGGTGTGCTGATCCAAAGCCAGGAGCCAAGAGCTTCTTCTGGGTCTCTCACATGGATGCAGAGGCCCAAGGACTTGGGCCATCTTCTACTTCTCAGGCCATAGCAGAGAGCTTGTTCAGAAGTGGAGAAGCCGGGAAAAGAACTGGCACCCATATGGGATGCTGGCACTGCAGGTGGTAGCTTTACCCACTATGCCACAGCACTGTCCCCCACCACCTATTTTAAGCTCATCTTCCTCTATGGTGGCTCTTTCAAATCTTCTGCAAAAATCTCAGAGTTCAGTCCAAACAAGAAATTTGATATTTATTTTCTGGTGGAAACTAAGTTCAGGCACAGCAGCACAGGATGTAAGCATTCCAAAAGAGGTTAAACCTACTCCACCATGGTGCTGGTTCCATTCTTTGCATTTTAAAATTTTGTTTATTTTTTACTTATATAAGGTGAACAAATTTTATGTATTTCATATACACAGATTTAGGAGCATAGTGATAATTCCCACCTTACCCTCCCTCCCATCCACACTCCCACCATCCCTTCTGCTTCCTTTCTTATTCTTTCAGTTTTTATAATGACATACTTTCAGTTTATTTTATAATCATAAGATTAACTCTCCACTAAGCAAAGAATTCAATAAATAGTAAGAAAAAAAAAAACACTGTTCCTCATCAGTAGAGAAAAGGGTTGTAAACAATAATCAATTCTCAAAATGTCAATTTTGCTCATATACATTATATTATTTTGTACTTCATTAATTACCACAGATATGGAAAATATATGGTATTTTTCTTTTGAGAGTGGGTTATGTCACCAAGTGTAATTGTTTCCAGTTGCATCCATTTTTTCTGCAAAAGACAGGATTCCATTCTTTTTTACTGCTGAGTAGTATTCCATAACATATATATATATATATATATATATATAAATTTTGGAATTAGCCTTATTTTCCAATTGTCTCTTCAGCTCATCCTGTACTGATGTAAAACTACTTGGGCCACAGATGCCTCAATGTATGCATCTGTAAAATGTACACATATGCAACTTCTTGCATACAGTATATAACGTTATTAGATTGGCCACTTCATTAAAATATCTAATACTTAATATAGCAGTGTAGATTAGTAAATTTTCTATTAACATGATGACTTTTAAGTATAAGGGAAGGAATGTTCAATACATGTAAACAGGCTAATCATTGTATAAAATAGTAAACAATGTTAAAAATAAACTGATTTTTCCTGTAAGTTTGAGTATATAGTCAAAGAAAAAAGATGGAGGAATAAGAAGAAATGGATACAGATAGTATTTGATAGCCAATTACCAATATATAGTAGAAACAATAGCATGAAGATAATTCATGTGTATCAGGATGTTACAACAAAGTTTGATTCAGAATATTCTTATTTTAAACAATTTCCCTGATATAGATATGAAATGCACTCTACTGTCAAGTGCATTATCAAATGAAGGAAACATTAAAAAAATACATAATATCCAGGGCTGGCTTTGTAGCACAGCAGGCTAAGCCACTGCTTACTGGAGCAGCATGCTGCATCAGAGTACCAGTGCAAGTTCCAGTTGCTTTGTTTCTGTTCCAGCTTCCTGCTAATGCACAGAAGATGATCTAAGTAGCTGGGCCCTGCCAAGCCCTGTATGGAGCTCTTAAATACTTTCTTCAGCCTGGTCCACACCTAGCTGATGCAGCCATTTGGGTAGTGAACCAGCCAAAAGATAGATAGATAGATTATAGATAGATAGATAGATGATAGATAGATAGATCTCTCCCTCTCTGTCATTTTCTTTGTGTGTGTGTCTCCTTGTCTTTGTTGTTCTGCCTTATAAATACATACATATATACATGCATACATCTTTTTAAATAGACAGCAGCAATACAATCTAGTAAATGCAATGATATAAATTAATTCAAGGTTAGAACATTCTGGCTTTCTATAGAGGACTTATACAAAAGATAAACAAGTAATGTTTTAAAATACTTAACGTATGAGAGGAAACTTGAGCCAAATATTCAAGCATGCACATGTCAATAAAGGCTCATATGGACTTAACACAGAACCCTCTGCATTGTCACAAGGGAAAAAAAATTGTCGCAGACCTTTAAATGATATTTAATCATTGGAATTAATCATGAAACAGACTCAAATCCAGACTTTCAGAAATATTTCCTAAAATCACGCTATGGCACTGGGTTGGCCTGGGAGTTTCTGTATCATTGGTAGCAAGCCATCAGCTGATCTGAATAATTATCACCTAATATTCAAATATTTGATGTGGGAAGTGGGTGGTTAGGGGGAGGACCTAAGGTTTGACACTCCCACCTGACACAGCAGGCCTGTCAATTAGCTTGTGCTGCCATTGGACAGTTCCTGTGTCATAGCTGGAGTAAGCCCCTGCATGATAGCCATGCCTGGTTCTCGTGACAACCCAGTCACCACCAAATACTCCCTTTCTGTGCACCATCCCAATTCACTTCCCCTTCAGTGCACAAGACTAACCTTCCTTTCTGTGCAATACCCCAATCTGCCTTCCCTGCAACACTAAGCTGTCTCCATTTTCCCTGCAGCAGAACTAGTTGGAAATATCGAGTATGGCTACTTGATGAGTTCCTGCAATGACCTCTAAGTTATAATATTATCAAAATAAAATCACCATAAGGGTCACTCCCATTCCCATGGCCCACCTGATGCCATGGCATTACCAATATTTCCAAACAAGGACATGGGACGGGTGGTATTCAAGCTCCACCTCAAATTCTGCCCACTTTGACTATTCAAGAAAGCCCTGACCCCTTATGTATCACACTAGCATTAAGGGATGGACTGAACCTTGCTTCAGGGTTTTCCTTTGGTTGGGTTCTTTTTGCATTTTGACTTTCTGTTTGTCCTTTCTCTTGGTGTTTTCCGCACTTTTCTTATGCTTTGGGTAAACCCTGTTTCTCTGCACATAGTTTTGCCTCCACTTTGAATACTTTCATCTGTAGAGGAAAGAACCTGGAGTAAACTCAGTGGGAGACCACACTGCCCACCTCATGTTCTCTCCAGCACAAGACTTCTCTGCTCCCATGAGGAAGCTGTGTAAATCAGAAAGCTGATACTCACTTTGGAGTGTGACAGATTTGGTATTTTATATTCTGTGGCTTTTATTTTCCCTAGTTGATTCAGTTCTGAACTCAAGGTTTATATTTTTATTAGACATCTATGACAAGCAAGGGAGTTAGGGAGCTGTCATTTTAATTTTTAAGCTTCTGCAGCACAAGGAAGCCTACAAGGGAGAGACTGCAGCAATGCTAAGCAGCCACACAAAATATGAATGATCCATGGGCTACATGGAGGAAGAGCAAATAAGATGAAGATATGAAACTGAGCCCCTTTTCAGTGCCTTGAATGCAGATGTCAAATGCCATGAGGTTCTAGTGTCCTGTGAACTCCCAGTATCCCTTCCTTAGCTTAAAATGCCATTGCACTATTTTCATGATTGCAAATAATTAACCTTTTTGCTAAAATCAGCTTATTGGATTGAGGGAATCATGCAGTCTGCCCTATAGGGTCCCCGAACACAAGACCAATGAGGTCGTTTAGCTCCCTCTAGAAAACATCATGATGTTTGGTCTTGTCTTGAGGGATTTCTTTTCCAGGAACTTCAGATCACAAGTGAAAAATAACTATGACATGTGCATAGTCCCTGAACTTGCTGGAGCCCACTTGGCTGTTCTCAGAGTCCCCTAAAGATCACAATAACGCTGACCAAAGGAGGGTAATGGTCACTGCAGACCAACCAGGAATGAGGATACAAGCTGCACGTGGACTCGTCACCCACAAATTCAGTCTGTAAGAACCATAGCCCTCACCCCTTGTAGAGGCCGGGAATTAAGTGATAGCTTCCTGACTCCCTTGTTCTGTGCTTTGCAATAAACACAGCTTTCCTTCACCACCTCCGTATCAGTGATTTTCTTGCCACAGGTCCAGGAAGCAGAGCCAGTTTTGGATGTTCTATAGATACTCCTGAACCAGTTTTGAGAGTGTTCTACAACAGATACAATCAATGAAGGCTCAAATATATGGGATAACTGCTCATAGACAGAAAACACCAGCACTAACTTTATATCATTAAAACTACAAAATTGAGTAGACAGAAACAACATCATAGAGGGTCTGTATTGCAAACCACAATTTTGTGAACATCAGCCTCCAAGACTAGGCTTATTCCAGGTACTCCTTCCATGCATGAAAGAATTCAAAGTAGAGTCATAAATACGTGTAGGAAAACAGGACTTACTTAGAATGAAGCAAAAGTGCACACTCAAGAAAAAAGTCAAGCCAGAGAGAGAGAATAAACAAAAGGCCAAGCACAGAAAAACAAACAAAATAAAACCCAAACTAGGATAAACCTTCAAAAGAAAAGGCTCCCCTGAGTGGGGGATCCCTCAGAGAGGGAAAACTCAGAATAAAAAAGCCCCACTCAACAAGGCTAGACTTCTCTTTAGGAAGTCTGAGGGCATAGGAAGTGATTTCCAGGGAGGATCTTAATTGAATATTCAAAAAGAGGGTGGAGCTTGGTCAAGGTTGAGTGCCGCCCTTTTCTGTGCCCTGTTTTTGGAAATACCAGAAATGCATGATGGGAGGAGGAGTGTCCCCCATGGTAATTTTATTGTAATGACATTATAATGACCTAAAGGTTATCAGGAACACATCCTACAGCCATATGGGATTTCCCAGCTAGTGCTGGATGAAGTTCACAATATTGTAGAACTTGCAGTTTCTGCTACAGGGAAATGGGGTGGGGCTTGGTGGCACACAGAAAAGGGGCACTTGGGTTTTGTACAAAAAGGAAGGGATGCTGATGGCACACAGGAATTGAGTTATGCAGCTGGGCCTGGCTTTCATGCAGAGGTGGGTCGCCCTTGGCTGTCAAACTGCGGATCATCTGAATTCATCCATCAGCTACTTGACTGCCTGTGGAGCCGGCACAGGTTGGCAGGAGCTGTCCATCAGTCAGCTAGGTCTCTCAGTGACCTGCAGTGCCAGGAGGGGCACCCAGAATTGTCCAACAGTAGTTTGGCTAGGGCTGCGAGACAGCTCATCCCCCCATCTGCTTACCCTCTCATATTAAATACGTATTTTATTTTGTGACTGATGAGACTGTTCTTTGAAAAACAGATGGCAAATAAAAGACACTGCATGTTCCATGTCTCTGAGTACACACTCTTATGATTGGGAAAAAAAATGCTTTCCCCTTATTCAATTAACTTTTAAAAGTCTTTTCTGAACAATTTCTGTTTTTAACAAGTACATAGAGTTTAAGTTTTTAAAAACATAACCTGTTTAAGAAAAGACCAACTCTGGAATTTACCTACATCTATGAATTGCTTATTCCATTTCATATACAATTTCTGAGGGCTGGAAATCTATTTTCAGGCAGAGTAGAACATTATATATTTCCCTCAATACTCTTAGAAGACAGGATCAGTACAGTTTTTTAAATATATTTTTAGAAATACGAGGGGAATAAAATTATAATAAAAGAAGATAGGCTATAAAAATGAACAAAGAGTTTTGGAAATGAACCAAATTGAACTTTTAGAAATGAAGACTACATTAAGCAAAAATATAACATTTCACTTCCTGCTAGGAAGCAGCAGATAATGGGAGGCAGTTTCTGTCTGTAAACTAGAGACGATAGACACACCATAAAAACATTATTTTGAAGACAGCAGACATCTGTAGAAGCCAGAGAGACTAGATGAATTAAAATCCTACAGAGGGAAAAGATCTGAGAGGAGCTGATGACCCTCAACTATCTTCTTCCCTGAGGACTTTACTGATGCTGGGTTCAATTCAAATAAAAATTCCTCTTGGCAGCCACTAAAAACAGCCCCAACCACTCCTACCTTCTGGTATTCAAATCTTTTTGTAATTAGCTCCCTTGGGTGTGTGCTGGATTCACTGACTTGATTCTGTAAACTAGAATATGCAGAGTGATATGATTTGGCTTCTGTTATTAGGATTAAAAAAATAAATAAAAAATTGCTTCTGTATCGGTTTCCTTTTTGCTCCTCCTGGGAAAATCAGTTGCTGTGTCCTGAAGCATTCCTGCGAATGGCTCATCTATAGAGGGCCCAAGGCCAGAAATGGCCATGTGAGTAAGCTTGGCCGTGAATGCCCTGCCACGTGTGTAGTCAGAGTTGACTGAAAAATCACTCTCACCTTGAGAATTATCTGGCAACCAAACAAGTAATGATCAGATTTATGACTCACAAAGCTGTGAGATAATAAATTTTTAAGATGTTAGATTCTGGAATGATTTGTTATGTAACAGATAGTTATTCAGGGCTCAGTCATCAGAGATGCAACTCTGAAGATATATGTTGTATATATAATCTCAAAGTAAATGAAGCAAATATTATGCAAATAAAAGAAAAATAGATCAAGCCACAATTACCATGGGAGATTCCAACACCTCAGTCTCAATAAGCTGATAGAACTAGAAAATTAGTAATTACATACAAAATGACATTTATAGAATGGCATGCTCCAAAACAGGAATGAACATTTTTATATAGTTAACATGGTATATTTAAAAAGATAAACCATATTCTTTTGCTGAAAACAAATAGTAAGCATTCAAATAATATTTTTTGGAAATGTTGAAGTAAATCAAATATTGATGGTAGAATCATAATTTTAAAAGTCTCCAAATATTTAGAAAGTAGATAACTTTAAATAATCTATGGACTAAAGAAAACATCTTTTAAAATTATAGTTGTATAAGGAGTAAAATGAGAAGACAACAAATGAGTGTTTGTATAATGTAGCTAAAACATGTCATAGAAGAAAATGCAGAGTATTAAATATCTGTTTTGGGAAGCGGGGGCTGATGTTTACATAGTTATTAAACTGCTATCTGGGATGCCTACAACCCCAGACAGAGTGCCTGTATTTGAGTTTTAGCGCGGCTGTGCATTCTTCTTATTAAAGCACACCCTGATAAGCAGTAGCTAATTACTCAAGGGTTTGGGTCTCTGCCATCCATATGGGAAACCTGGATTGAGTTACAGTCTCCAAACTTCAGTTTGGTCCAGCATGGCTTTTGGAGGCATTGGGGAGTGAACCAGTAGATGAAAGATCTCCCTCTCTCCCTCACTTTTCCCCTGCCACCCCTCTCCCTCTCTCCTTCTCCATCTCTCACTGTCCTTCTCTCTTCCACCCTCTCTCTTTCAAATAAAAATAAATTAAAATTTGTATATGCTCAATCTTTTAAAAAAATTGAAAGAAGAAATGTTGTGAGATAATTATCTGAATTTAACCTTTAGAAATTTGGAAAACAAAGAGTAAATTATTCATTTCATAAACAGAATAGGACAAGTAGTAAACATGGAAACAGATTTTGTAAAATATAACATGGTAGAATGCACAAAAAATATTACAACAATTTAAGAAAGCTCATTCTTCTTCAGTAATCTAAGAACTACTTGAAGATGACTTTTTATAGAAAGCTTTTATTTAATGAATAAAAATTTCATAAGTACAACTTTTGGATTGTAGCAGTTCTTCCCTCCATACTCGCCCTCCCACCCCCAAACCACCCCACCTCCTACTCCCTCTCCCATCCCATTCTTCATTAAGATTCATTTTTAATTATGAAAATGATTTTTTAACATCAAGTAAGTCTTACCAACTTTTAACATTTATCTTTAAGCCATATTTACCATTCAGACATAATTAGGCTAATTAAATAATGAAAGGGCATAAAGAGTTTTGCATAATTAAAAAAAATAACTTAGCAGAACAAGGTCATGATGCAGCAGGTTAAGCCACCACTCCAATGCCAGCATCCCATATCAGAATGCTTGTTCAGGTTCTAACTAATCCATTTTTGATACAGCTCCCTCAAAATGCACCTGGGAAGGCAGCAAGGATGGCCCAAGTATTCGGGCCCCTGTCACTCATGTGTGAGACCAGAATGGCTTCAGCATCTTCTGAACTGGCCTGGGTGCTGTAGTCATCTGAAGAGTGAACCAGCAAATGAAACATATCTCTCTCTCTCCTCCCCCCAGCCTTTCAAATAAATATTTTTTTAAAATTATAATTTCTTATTGAATTAAAATTATAATGGAAATTAGGATACATTTCGAGCTGCCAGTAACAAAATAATTCCTTACCAATCTTTGTGAGATGCACTTAAGTTGATCTTAAAAAGATGTGTATAGGATTAATGTGAATGGGGAAAAAAGTCAAAATTAATGCTAGGAAAATAAAAGGCAGAAAAATAAAATGCAGATATTAATATATTTTTAAAAAATCAACATCATTGTATTGGTCAAAATTACTTATAAGTATAAAATAAATGGGATCAATGCCTGGCAGGCTCATCAAAGGAAAACAAGTGATTCTACAAATAAATTCCATGAGGAATGAAAAGTACATAATGGCAGATGCTACAGAGATAAATACTAGAAGCAGGTATTATCAACCTGATGTCAGTACATTTTGAAACATAGATGAATAGACAATCCCATTAGCAATATTAGCTGAAGAAGATATATAAAGCTTAGAGGAGACAGCCATTAGAGTAATTGAATCAGTCGTTTGAAAGTCGTTCCACAATGAGAAACCACTTACAAACACTGTTACCAATGAGTCCTAAAACTTTTAAAGAATAAATAAATTGGGGCCGGTGCTGTGGAGTAGCAGGTAAAGCTGCTGCCTGCAATACTGGCATCCCCTATGGGCGCCGGTTCTAGTCCTGGTTGCTCCTCTTCCGATCAAGCTCTCTGCTATGGTCTGGGAAAGTGGTAGAAGATGGTCCAAGTGCTTGGGTCCCTGCACCCATGTGAGAGACCAGTTAAGAAGCTCCTTGCTTCTGGTTTTGGATTGGTGCAGTTTGGGCTGTTGAGGCCAACTGGGGAGAGAACCAGCAGGTGGAAGACCTCTCTCTGTCTCTGCCTCTCCTTCTCTCTGTATGTAACTCTGATTTTAAAGTAAAAATAATCTTTAAAAAATTAATAAATTGTGATGCCATGGAAATTGTTGAGTTAAAAGTTAACAATACACAACTTCTTTTGTGAGACTAGCATTATATTGATGTCAAAATCAAAAATTCTGAAATAAAAGCATTACAGTTAAACTTCCATCATAAATGTAATTGCAAAAATCCCAGCAAAACGTTAACCACCAAACACAGGAATTTATACATCATGGCATTTTAAGTTTAATTACAGAAGTATATTTACTAAATATTAGAATATTTGATAAGAAGAAACTGGAAGTCACCATATTTGCCTAAGTAACAATATAGTTACAAATTTCTTAATGAAGATTTGGACACCAAATCAAGATACAAGTTCAGTTACATTTCTATCACTTAGAATAAAATGGATAATATAATTTTTTAAAATACACTATACAAGGGGCTGGCAGGTGGCACAATGGGAAAAGCTGCTGCCTGAGGAAACCAGCATCCCAAATGGGAGCCGGTTTGAGTCTCAACTGCTCCACTTCCAATCCAGCTCCCTGCTAATGGCCTGGGAAAGCAGTGGAAGATAGTGCAAGTTTTTGGCCCCTGCCAACCATGTGAGACCTGGAAGAAGCTCCTGGCTCCTGGCTTCAGCCTAGTCCAGCCATCTGGGGATTGTACCAGCAGACTGAAATTCTCTCTCCCTCCCTCTCCCTCTGTGTGTGTATGTGTATATATGTGTCTCTCTGTGGTGTGTGTATGTGTCTCTCTCTCTGTGGTGTGTGTATGTGTCTCTCTTTCTCTGTCTCTCCCTCTCACTCTGTAAATCTGACTGTTTAAACAGATCTTTTTAAAAAATGACACTATATATATATATATATCTCAACCATTTTTTATAATATTGAAGAATCAATCTAAACAAAATACATGCAAAATATGTGATATTTCTATGGATTAAAAACATTGTACGCTGAATAAACCTCGAATGTGTGTGTGTGTGTGGGTGTGGGTGTGTATTATAAATATTCAAGAAAAAGTAGAGGGGAAAAATGTGCAAACTACTTTCTTGTTCAACACAGCAGACAATGTCTTTATAGGAAATTAGAAGCTAGGGGCCAGCGCTGAGGCATAGAGGGTAAAGCCACTGCCTGCAGTGCTGGCATCCCATATGGGCACTGGTTCAAGTCCTGGCTGCTCCATTTCTGATCCAGCTCTCTGCTATGGCCTGGGAAAGCAGTGGAAGATGATCCAAGTCCTTGAGCACCTGCACCTATATGGGTGACCGGGAAGAAGCTCCTGGCTCCTGGCTTCAGATAGACTCAGCTCCTTCGTTGCGGCCATCTGGTGGGTGAGCCAGCAGATGGAAGACCTCTCTCTCTCTCTCTCTCTCTCTCTCTCTCTGCCTTTGCCTCTCTGTAACACTGCCTTTCAAATAAATAAATAAATCTAAATAAAAAAGAAAATTAGAAGCTAATGCCATAATGATACTGTTCAACTACTGGATAGGCAGAAACCTAACTACGAAATGCAATGATGTGGTACAAAGAAATGTTCATTATTTCCTTGTAGTTTTGTAAATTTGTAGAAGTAAGTATTGTAGAAAAGTGATAGGTATTACCCACTAAAATTGAAAGAGTTTGGACCTTAGGTTGTAGTAGTTGGTTATGTAGCCAAAAAGGTTTTTTTTTTTTTTTTTTTGCAAACTTTTAGAAGATACAGACATTCATGGTTAATGCAACAAAATTATGCCAAAACTATAAATAATTCAAAAAGTCTATCAAGTACATCAATTTGATAATAGATGAGTTATGTTATATTCACTAATTTAATAATAAATTACAGAGAATATGAAGGACCATTAATAATGAAATCCATCAACACGGTTAAGTGTTAGAAACATATTCTTAAGTGAAGAAAAATTGCAAACTAGCTACATGCATCACTAAGAATAAATCACCCACTATGGGAAGAATTCTCCTTTTTTATGAAGATTGTTTATTTATTTGAAAGGTAGTTCAACAGAGAGACAAGGATAGACAGAAAAGGAGATCTTCTGTTTGCTGGTGCACTCCCCAAATGGCTACAACAGCAAATTTGGGCAGGTCAAAGCCAGGAGCTAGGAGCTCCAACCTGATCTCCCGTGTGCTTGGCAGGATACCAAACTTAGGCCATCTTCTACTTCCCTGGTGCACTATGAGGAATCTGGGTCAGAAACGAATCAGTTGGGCCTCAAATTGGCCCTCTGATGTGGGATGCTGGTGTCACAAGTGTTGGCTTGCCTGGCTGTGCCACAAGGCAGGCCCCAAGAATTTTCTTCTGACAACAAAATTGGGATTTCCATTTTCATTTGAGAAATAAAACTAGTCTCTGAATTTCACATATGCAGTTTTTGGATAATTATTTGGAAACTCTTTAGGATAGTTAAAACCACTTTTTTTAAAAAAAGATTTATTTTATTTATTTGAAAGAGTTACAAAGAGAGATAGACACACAGAGAGAGATGTCTTCCATTCTTTGGTGCACTCCCCAGATGGCCCCAATGGCTGAAGCTGAGCTTATCTGAAGCCAGGAGCCAGGGTCTTCTTCTGGGTCTCCCACGTAGGTGCAGGGGCCCAAGGACTTGGGCCATCTTCTACTACTTTCCCAGGCCATATAAGATAGCTGGATGGGAAGAGGAGCAGCTGAAACTAGAACCAGCGCCCATATGGGATGCCAGCACTTCAGGCCAGGGCTTTAACCTGCTATGCCACAGCACTGGCCCTGAAAATCACTTTTGCTGAGAGCATATTAATATTTAGCTTTCTTTGTTCAACTACTTGACATTTTACAAAAATAAGAAGGAAATTGCCAATAAATTGACATAAATTTATAACCAGGTAATTAAAGCCAGAGCAAACATGAAAATTCCCTGACAGTTAAGTATTCCATTTACTAAACGATGCTAACATAAATGCCTTCAAATTCCTTAGGAAAAATTGTAATTTTATTGATTTATATCTATTTTAATTTCTTTAAAATATTCAGATGTATTATTTTTGTCAGTTTGGGTTAATTTTCCTGTTAGAGTTATTCTTAAAAAAGCCAACAGCAACTATAAATGAATATGATTTTTGAGACGTTTGGCATTGTTTTGCTGTGTTGGAAAATAACGTGATACTCAAAAACAGAGAGTGCAAATAGACATCGATCATTAAAATTTACCTTTGGAAATTTCATTTAATTTCTGACAACTTATACATATATTTTTAAAACTTTTATACTATTTTATTTTGTTTTCTTTTTATGTATTTTTCAATTTGGAGCCCTTATCTTGTATATCATTTCCAAATATTTATTTTTAAGCATATTGTGTTATTTCACCCAACAAATCTTTCTTATAAAGAATATATTTTTTAGTTCATTCAATCTTTTCTTCCATTAAGGAGCTCAGCTACTAATATTTTATAGCTTCTCATCCTTTTCTTCTACATGGTAATTAGTTTTCAATAATTTACTTTTTGGTTATAGTTTGCTTAATTTTTGATTAACAGAGAGATAATGCATGTGACAGTGTAGCACAGGGCTTGACACAAAGCCAGTGCTTTCTTTCTAAGATATATTTTATTTATTTTAAAGGTAGAGCAACAGAAAGAAAGGGAGAGACAAAGTGAGAAAGATCTTCCGTTGCTGGTTCACCTCCCAACCTGCTGCAATGGCCACAGGTGGGCCAGGCCAAAGCCTGGCGCCTGGAATTACATCTGGACTTCCCGTGTGGGCAGGGGAGATTCAAGTACTTCTATTGCTTTCCCAGGTGCATTGTCAATCAGTTGGATGGGAAGTGAAGCAGCTGGGATTTGAGCTGGTGCTCCAGTATGGGATGCCTGTATCACAGACTGTGGCTTAACTGGCTGCACCACAGTACTGGCCCCAGTCTTCTTAAAATTTTAAATCATTTAAAGGTATTTTCTTTTTCTGTTGTTGATTTTAATAATCTAGAATTAAATGATTTATTAAACAATTAATTCTCAATTTTCGTTTTCAACAGTATTTGACAAAGGTGCAACAATGTGCTTTTGATAATATCTGTGCCATTGAAATCTCTTTCTCACTTGTCTTCCTCATCCCCGCACTCCCATTACCTGGTTCATATCCTAATTACTGTTTCAGAATCTACCCACTTCCATTCTTTTCTTGCCACTTCTCAACTGCCACTTGACATATTTAATCAAAAATTTCAAGAATTTCCAACTATATCTGGAATAAAGTACAGTCTTCACCCCAAAAATTCAAAGATATTTATGATCTTAAAACAAATGACATTTTCAAAGATATAATGCCCTACTTCCTTTCATATGTCTCACATCCTAGTAAAGGAAAACACTCATTATTATGCACATCATCCCTCAAACTTGCAGATTTAAACTTGCTCACACCCTTCCTTAACCTGAAATCCTGTCCTTTTCTATTCTGTTTAATTTTTACCTTTCTTTCAAAATCAATTCAAACAATATCTTCTCCATAAACGAATGCATCAAAGAATATGAGCTATGAAGTGAAACCAAGCTTTCATGTAGTTCTAGATATCCCTTATTAACTTTGTAGATTTGATTAAGTATTGACTTTTAAAAATTCTCTTTAAGAAAATATGTAGGAGCAGCTGTTTGATGTAGTGTTGAGATGCCGCTTCCGACACCTGTGTCCCATATGTGCATGTGGATTTGAGTCCCAGCTCCGTGTCAGGTCCAGCTTCGTGCTGATGTGCACCCTGTGAGCTAGCGGGTGATGACTTACGCACTTGGTATCTACCACTCCCCAGGCAGAGCCAGACTGAGTTCTGAGCTCCTGTCTTCTGCCTGGCCCAGTCACAGCTTTGCAGGCGTTTCGGAAGTAAAACAGAGGATGGAAGCTCTCTGTGTCGCTCTCACCCTTTCTCTCTGCCTTTCTACCAGGTGAAAATAAGCAAAATAGGTAGAACATCTATTTGTTCATACAGAGTGGTTTTTAGTAAAATCAGTTACCTGGACTCCCACAGGAACGTGGTGTAGTATGAATCATCATCTCTGGCTTCCTCACTGAAAGGACTGCCTTTCCTTGAAGACGTTCACTGGAAACAGCTAATAGTACCTTTTAAGTTCATACCTCATACTTTTTATTTTAGTGAGGATATATTTGTGTAGTTAGAGTATATGTATATATAATATACACATATATATGATGCATGTGTATGTGTATTTAAAAAACTGATCTCAGTGCACTATACTCTGTTTCATATTCATACAGTGACAAAAATAATGCCCTGTACATTGTAGATGCTCAATAAATGTGCTGAATGGAAAAATTCATTTTACCAAGGCTATTAAAGAATAATTATGTTCAACATGTAATTTAGAGACTGATATCGTGGTGCAGCAGTTTAAGCCACCACTTATCCATATATAAGTGCTGGTTCAAGTCCTGGTTGCTCTGTTTCCTAATGCAGCTTAGGAAGCAACGAAAGATGGTCCAGTACTGGGGCCCTGCCAACCTCATGAGAGACCCAGCATCCCAGGATCCTGCCTGTAGCTTAGCCTACTCCCAGATGTTATGCCATTTAACGAGTGAACCTGAGGATAGAAGATCTCTTTCTCCCAATGTCTCTCCTTCTCTATTTGTCACTCTCAATTATATAAAAATAGATCTTTAAAATGCAAATTAATAATATCTGACTTATTTTAATCAAATTTGTATTTCAGTTAATACATGATTTTAATTATTATCATTTAAGGAGTAGTTGATACAAGTAAAAAAATTTAGTGACAATATTAGGAGAATATAGTTTACATATATCAAATAGCAGATGAAACAGTAGCAGTCAATATACTGAATATAACATAAACTTATTTGGTTAATATTACAGCCAGAGGTTAGGAATGACTTTATTGTTCTGTAAAGGTCATCTAAACATATGAAATCACACACATATGGACACACAGACACATGTCACAATGATTTAAGAACAATAAAATCACACAGATGTATTGCTAAGTAGGTCAAAACTATCTGTTAAATTTTATGGTATGCTTCTTCATACAGCTGCTATTTTTTTGCTAATATAAAACTGGAGTTGTATCAGAGAGGGATGCCGTCTGAGGGGGAATATCATGCCTCTCTTTTTCTTATTATTCCCTTTACTTTCACAGCTTAACCAGGAGGTGTGAAGCAAACTCACTCCTTTTGTCTCTTATCTTCCTGAAACTCTTGGCAGGGGTTGTATCCTTGGGGAGTAACTGACAGAAAGATGTTGTCCTCCCTTGATTTGCAGTATCTCTGACTGGCAAATATTTCCATGCATATAACTTTGTTCATGTCTATTTGGGTATTTTACATTAGGGTTGGCTTTGACACTTCTGTGTATCTCTAGATAAATCAAGAATTGACTGTCCTTGAAAGTCAGGTGTTCCTAAGGGTGTGCTTTTTGTGAAGTTGTCCCACATTTCTGAGTGTCACGATCGCATTTCTGAGTGGCATAATTCCATTCAAGGATGAGAGTTGTACATATGTTCAATTACATAATGCGCTTCCATATATTTATGCCTCAATACTGCAGTCAAAAATTTATTGATATCCCTTCATTTTGCCTTAAACATAAAGTTTTAGAGGCAGGCGTTTAGAGTTGATTCCAATTAAGAGCTAGTATCCCACTTCAGGGTGCCTGAGTTTGACATTAACTGCGGCCCCTGACTTCAGCTTCCTGTCAATGCAGAATCCGAGAGGCAGGGCTAATGTTCAAAGGATCAGATTACTGCTATCCATGTGGGAGGTCTGGATTGAATTTCTAGCTCAAGACTTCAGTCCTGCTCAGCCCTGGCCAGCATTGAGTGGAGAGTGAACCAAGTTCTCTCTCTCTCTCTCTCTCTCTCTGGCTTTCAACTAAAGAAAACATAAGAAATTAGAAACTGTTCATGGTTTGGTTAATATCTCACCAAAAATCATTCTAAAATATATGGGAATATTTTATTTTAAGGTTTGAATTTGAATGAATATATAATTTGACTTCTAGGAAAAACTTTATCACATTGTTTTACATGGAAAATTGTTTGTATTAAACATCAGTCTACATTCATTACACAATTGCTTTTTGAGCAATTGCCAGGTGATAGGACTTCTAATGTTAAAGCACTTGGGATGCATCAGTGAACAGCCAGAAACTGCTGCCCATAAAGGGATTACATTCTAAGGTATGAGAGATTGCAAATAACAAATAACATAAATGTATTAAATAAGCAATGTTTTAGAAGGTTTTGCATACTTTGGAAAAACAAAATACAAATACATAGGACAGTGGAAATCAGCCTTCCTGGATATGGAATAGAAAGTATAATTTCAAGTAACAAGACTCAGTGGAATGTGTTTCTTGCACAAACTCTTGAGGCCGTCAGGCAGTGTGGGTGTCTGTGGGAAGACCATCTAGGCCAAGGGAAGGGCCATGGTCCAGAGGCTGACAGAGAGAAAGGTCTGGCATGTTCAAAGAACAGCAAGACAGAAATGGAGCAAGAGAAGATTGAACAAGTTAAGGAGTAGGGACAGATGACAGAGGGAAGGAGCAGATGACAGGTCTTACAGATCATCACAGAAGCTTTGTCACTCAGAAAGGAAAGAAGTCACTGCAGAGCTGATCAGAGGAGTCACATGACCTAATTTTGACTTTAAAAGTCTCCCATGGCAGCATTTTGAGTGATGAGGGTGAGCAAAAGATGGTTTAAGAAAGTTGTGTTACTCAGGGAAAAATTATGGAGGTTGAGATTAGGGTGGAGAAGACTTCAGAGGAAACAAGCACACCAGGAAGGAGATGAGAAACTGTGCAGATGGCATGTTAAGTCTGGAATGATTTTCAGACATGCACCAAGGGCCAGCATTGTGGAACAGAGGGTTAAGCCAGTGCCAACAATGCCGACATCACATATGCATGCCTTTTCCAGTTTCAGCTTCATTTCTTATGATCAACCTCCCTCTAATGTGCCTGGGAAAGTAGCAGAAGATGTCCCAAGTGGTTGAGAACCTGCCAACCACATGGAAGACCCATATAGAATTCCAGGTTCTTGGTCCACCCCAGATGTGGAAGCCATTTGGGGAGTGAAGCAGCAAATGGAAGACCTCTCTTGCTCTCTCTCTCTCTCTCTCTTTCTTCCTCACTCTCTTCCATAGAAATAAGTAAATTAATTAGTAAATAAATATTTCAAGAAAAACATGCACTAAAGATGCCTCATAGGCCATAATAAATACAAGTCTGAGAGGGTTTGGGGAATCTGGGCATATCATTAACAGAAAGATAGTTAAGACTGTGATCTAATAAAATGTTGAGGCTGTGGCTATTCCAACATTAAGATGTGAGCAGAAGGAAAAGACAAGTGAAAATGTACAAAAATAACTCTCTGATGAAGTAGTATAGAAGTCAAAAGAATTTCGTTTTTGAGAAACAAGGGGATTGTTAATTTTGTAAGATCTGATGGCAATAGAATACAGTCTATTTTTCAAATTTTGACAACAATGAAGGAACTGAGATGAATGTTTAGAGAGTGAAAAAGACCAAAAGTTCAGTTGAAGTGGTTTTTTTTTATTTTTATTTTTTATTTTTTTGGACAGGCAGAGTGAATAGTGAGAGAGAGAGAGAGAGAGAGAGAGACAGAGAGAAAGGTCTTCCTTTTTGCCGTTGGTTCACCCTCCAATGGCCGCTGCGGCCGGCTTATCGCGCTGATCCGAAGCTAGGAGCCAGGTGCTTCTCCTGGTCTCCCATGGGGTGCAGGGCCCAAGGACTTGGGCCATCCTCCACTGCACTCCTGGGCCACAGCAGAGAGCTGGCCTGGAAGAGGGGCAACCGGGATAGAATCCAGCGCCCCAACCGGGACTTGAACCCGGTGTGCCGGTGCCGCAAGGTGGAGGATTAGCCTGTTAAGCCACGGCGCTGGCCTGAAGTGGTTTTAAAAGAGAATATAGTAGGCAGTATTTGGAAGAATAAATATAGGCACATTATCATGGTTCTTTTCTTTCTGACAGGTAAGGGAAGAGGAAACACAATGAGTTGGTTCTAGAAGAAACAAACAGTAATGGGAGAAATGAAATTATGTTTGTGAACACCATCCAGGATGGTGAGGACAACTCACCAAGAGTGAGAGGAGAGAATTGCTGAGGCAATGATGTTGTGTCAGTATGAGGGAATGGGTGGCTTTGTTTTGATATATTATCTATAATTGGATGAAATAGAGTATGAACCAAGAGTGTTCACATCCAAGCTAGTAAACAAAGATTTGGAAGTTTGTGAATGTGCCTTCTAAGTTGCTTCAATTTTCTCAGTGAAAATGGAAGCAAGATCATTTGGAATGGAGAATAAATTTCAGTGGTCTTATACAAAACAAAAATATATGAACAGATGTCTAAGAGATAAGAACATAACATTTAGAGAAATGGGGCATGATTGTTATTCATTATTAAGAGAAAATTAGGATCTCACAATCATGAATCCACAACCAATGAAGACATCAAGTCTACTTGTGTCTTTTTTTTTTTTTAAGATTTATTTATTTATCTGAAAGAGTTACAGTAAGAGAAGGAAAGACAGAGAGAGAGAGAAAGGAGAGAAATTTTCCATCCTCTGGTTCACTACACAAAATGGACACAAAGACCAGGGTTGGATCAGGCTGAAGCCAAGAACTCATTGCTTCAGCCCAGTCTCCCAAGCACTTGGGCCAAAATATGCTGCAAATTAGGAGGGAGCTGAATTGGAAGTGGAGCCACCAGGACTTGAATAGGCACCCATATGGGATGTCAATGCTGCAGGTGGTGGCTTAACCAGCTGAGCCACAGTGCTGGCCCCAGTTGTGACTTTCTTTAAACACATTCATGGGCTGGCACTGTGGTGTAGCTGGTTAAGCCGCCGCCCACAGTGCTGGCATCCCATATGGGCACCGGTTTGAGACCTGGCTGCTCCACTTCCAATCCAACTCTCAGCTGTGGCCTGGGAAAGCAGCAGAAGATGGCATAAGTCCTTGGGCCCCTGCACCCATGTGGGAGACCCGGAAGAAGCTCCTAGCTTCTGGCTTCGGATCTGCACAGCTCTGGCTGTTGTGGCCAACTAGAGAGTGAGCCAGCGGATGGAAGACCTCTCTGTCTGTCTCTATCTCTCCTTCTCTCTCTGTGTAATGTTGACTTTCAAATAAATAAATAAATATTTTTTAAAAAAAGCACATTCAGGTACAGCAGAGAATGGATGAAACTGGGCATAATAGCTTAAGATTGTGCAGAGAATATATGAATAGTTAAATGGAAGGCAATGGTCATTGAGGGTGAATGCAGAGGATTCGTTCTAAGTGTTGGTCATGAATTTAAGCTGAGTTGATAGGAAAGTGGATGCAAGCTCAATGAGTGATCGACGAAAGATAAAAGGATCAAGGGATTGGATGTTTTAATGGGATAGAAGTGTTATTGAGCTCCAAATACTAGAGTGAGTGAGCTGGGTGGAGTAGGATTTGTGACATTGTGTATGAGGTGATGCAAATATTGCTAATAATCATGTATGGAATGAATGGTGGTGGTAATATGTGGGGCATGATGATTGGAGCACAAAAAACATTGAGCTAAGCTTCAGAATATTAAAATATCATCTAAATATGGTTGCAGTTTCAAAAAATGTGGGAGGGAGTATAAACATAAGCAGCAAATGAATATTGGTAAATGAAAGCAACAAATAAGGGTGGTTAATGATGAACTCTGATAGATAACATTAGATTCAAAACTGGAAAAAGTGCTTTATGGTGAAATACACACACACACATTTTACTATAGGAGTTGTGAAAATTGTTTCTGGCCAAAATGGAGTAGAGGCTATAACTGAGGACAGATAGCAGCAGGAGATGCCAGCATCGAATGTACATCTAGTTTAAGAGAACAGAGAAGGAGAGAGGGAAGCATGAGAGAAAAATGCCTGAATGTAATAAAAAGGAATAGAAATGGGTCGGGAACTTCTGACACCAAGAAAGGAGAGTAGAAAGACAAAAGAAGTACAACAAAACCAAGGGGATTCTTCCTAATTCTTGGGCCATGACTCTCACTCCAGGCTTCTTATTTGTGTCTCATATTGCTAGTAAAAAACTTCAGTGGCCCACTTAGAGTACAAGTTGACCTAGAATTTACACTATTTTAACTATTTTTCCTTTGTTTTGGTAGAGAAATGTAATCTTTCTTGTCCTCCCATCGGGGACCTGCACTGTTTAAATTCATAGTTCATTCTTTTAAGCACACATTCTTTAAAAAGAATCTTCTTTTTTAAAAATCATTTTATTTGAACAACACAGAGACAGAAAGGGAAAGAGGGAGGGAAGGAGGGAGGGGGAGAGAGACAGAGAGAGAGAGAGAGAGAGAGAATGAAAGGCAGAGGTGGGGGGAGAGAGCACGCTTCTAAATGCTGTTTCACTCCCTACATGAATGCAACAAACAGAACAGAACTAGGCTGAAGCCAGAAGTGGGGATCTTCATCTAGGTTGCCCAAAGCAGGTGACAGGGACACAAGCAATTGAGCTATCACCTGCTGCCTCTCAGCATGTACATTAGCAGGAAGCTGAAAACCAAAGCAGAGCCAGGACTTGAACCCAGCCACTGTGATATGACATATAGGTGTTCTAAAAGGCATCTTATCCACTAGACCAGATGACTGGACCTAAGCAAAGATTGTTACAAGAAAGAACTCACCAGTTCTTTCAAAAGAATCAGTGTAGACAGAATCAGAAACTGATTCTTACCTGGATCTTCAGAAGATCTCTGTAATTAGAACAAATCATTCTCTTGACCCATATGTGAATTAATTGTGGTTTTGATATTTATATTATTTTTAGTAAATATCTCTTTTCTTAGCTCCAATATCCTCACAGCATTCATGTTTTCTCCTTTTTCTGACATAAAGTCACTCTCTGACCTTCCTATTGAATAATTCACAAAGAGCCTAAAGAGCAATGTTTTAATTGGGAAATAATGCGCTATTGTACTGAATGACAAAATCTTCTAGTTTGTATAATAAAATGTATCAAGCAATTTAATATATGTGTAGAGCCCTCAGAAGGAAAAAAGCTTTATTCAGTGTAAATTCTTTAAGATAAGCTATTGACAGGTTTCTTCTGGATACATGAAATGTGATGATAACCAGGGCGGATTCAAACAGTTTTAATTTTTAAAATTTTAACTGATATGTACATAAGAGTATACATACTTAAGAGTTTCCATATGGAATTTCAGTATATGTGTGTATTGTGTAATGTCCCATCAGGATAAACATATCTCCTGGAACACTTATCACTTCCTTATGGTGAAAGTATTTAAAATCCTTTCTTTTCGTGTTTTTTCCTTTTTCTTTTGTTTAGAAAAATATACAGGACATTATCTGTAATCATGCTATTGTGTAATAGAATGCCATAACTTCTCATTCCAATCAAATTATAACTTAGTATTCATTAAACTATCTTCCACATACCTCTCTAACCCCTGCCCTCCCTAGCATCTCATAAACACAATTATTTCTTCAACTGTAAAATAAAGCTTTTTAACTTCCACAAATTTATAAATATGGATGTACTCACATATACAATTTAAACAATAGCAAAGAACTTCAAAAATTTTAAGTTCATGGAAAATGTAACTAAAAGATAAATTTATTTTGGTGCATAAATTTTTGAAATCTATGCACAGTTTTTTCATATAAACATTTTTATAATGTTTAGTTTCTCTATTAAAGAACTAATATCTTACACACTGGGGGGGAAATCATCTTAGCAAGGACCTTGATCTTCTATGAGGCACCTTTGGAAAATTCATGAAAAACATGTAATATGAAAAAAACTATGCATGGATTTCAAAATGTTTTACATTAAAATGAACTTAACTGTTAATGCCATTTTCATCAACCTTTTCAAAAATTCTCAAATTAACTATTTGCTTAAAACTTTTCTTAAGATATGAAGCTTTTATTTTAACAAAAAAAGAAAGTATTAGGACCAGCATTGTGGCACAGTGAGTTAAGCCACTGCCTGTGACACCAGCAACTCCTATCAGAGCATTGGGTTTCCATGGGTTCCGATGCTGGCTCTTCCACTTCTGATCCAATTCCACCTGCGAAAGCAGCAGAAAAATGGCCCAGGTGCTTTAGCCCATGCTTCTCACGTGGGAGACCAGGATTTGCTTCTAGACTCCTGACTTTGCCCTGTTGTCCTGGCCCAGACCCGGCCTTTGTGGCCATTTGGGGAGTGAATCCATGGCTGGAAAGTCTCTCTCTCTCTCTCTCTCTCTCTCTCTCTCTCTGTATGTGTGTGTGTATGTGTGTGTGTTGCGAGTGCCTGCTGTCATGCAGCTCAACAGGGCTTAAGGGCGACATGTCAGAATTGGGGGAAGAAGGAGCACACAGACACAAGACTGTCTTTCCAATGAAAGGAATAGTTTTTGACTCTAGAATTCTCTGTGGAGTTTCCACAGTTTACCTTCTTCTGCTGGTCAGGTAAGCAGTGATCTGTGATTCTATTTTTTGGACTCCTCTGGGATTCCCCACAGTGTGTGTGTGTGTAACTTTCTCACCTCTTCTTCTCTTCCTGTCACTTCTACTTGTGGGAGACCCAGAAGAAGTTCCTGGCTTTGGATCAGCGCAGCTCTGGCCATTGTGGCCAACTGAGGAGTGAACCATCAGATGGAAGACCTCTGTCTGCCCCTCCTCTCTCTGTGTAACTCTGACTTTCAAGTAAAAGATATAAATCTTTAAAAAAATAAATAAATAAGGGAAAAGGCATTACTTTTTCTAATGTTATTGCAAATGCTGGGTCTACACTCTCTATTATCTGTTTTACTATGTTCTTTTCTTAGAAAGATATTTTTTTGTTCTTGCTATCTATTAATTATTTTGATAGACATCCCTTTTTAAAAGATTTTTCTGCATGTGGTCAACATGAGTTGCTTTTTGAAGCATTTTCTAGAGAGCTCCAGCATAACTGAAGCCTGAAAAGATAAAGGATCTGAAAGTATCTTGCAACAGCAGTGGCTTGCATATTTTCTATTATTGCAGGTATTTCTGAAAGCTCTTCCTATGATTGCATATTTTACAGAAGTATAAAGAAAAAGGTGAATCTATTAAGACTTTTATGCTAACCTTTTTTTAAAAAATAATTGTCACCCTCTCACGACGTCTGCAAAATTTGAGACTTATCACTGACCCATGCTTGCAGAGGAAGATGGGAATGCAAATGCACCTTTAAATAGTGCATTTAGCTTAATACGTATCTTGAACATAATTGAAGCATCTTTTGTAATTAAGTCCATCCATCCAAAAGGGTAATCTGGTTGATAAAGCATTTTTCTAAATAAGAAAGTCACTTATCCAGGATAAGTCAGAACCATCAAACTCACAAGTCTTTTAAGGAAGTAAGCCAAGGAAATACAGCCCAACACTTGTTCTCTCCCTGATTTCTACATTACTGTTTTGGTAGAGATGAGTGCGCTGATCACAGAATCAGGGAGAAACAGTGTGACTATTGCAGGCAGTGAGGTGTTCCCTGTAAGTCCTTTTCCAGCAGATATCTTTGAGTTGAAAATGTTGAGGAGAAACTGCTCAGCTTCCCACAATTCAGAAGGAACCATTAACCTGGTGTTGTCATTGGCCCATATGCATCCAAAGAGGAAGTTTGAAGTCAGCATCTTTCTATCTGTGGAACCCATAAGCCAATGCCTCTCTGACTATAATGCTTATTTGAATCTTGTTAAAATGAAAAAGCAGCAAGTGTCTGATAGCCTGGTCTGCATACCTAACAAGCCTCTAGGTGATGCCTTCATGACTGGTTGACTGTATACAATGGCAGTGCAAGATTCTCAATGGAGCCAAATCCTCTCCTTTTGTTTATTTCTATCCCTAAAGAGACACAAGATAAAATGTTGGCTTATCCTTAAACCTACAGATGGGCTAGTGGAAGCTATAACAGACTGCCAGTTAGCTTTCTATTTTTCAACTCTGCTGAATCACTGTACATTTTCTACGTGAGTAATAGTAGGGAGATTCTATAACTTATTGTTTAAACTGGGACCTACTGAGAAAAAAATGGGGGAATTTTCAATAATTATGCTGGCATGGCACAACAAGCAACCCAAAAGACACATTCACTCTTCTAACAGTAATAGCCTGTTATAGAAATCTGGAAATTTCTCTTCAGTTTTACCACATGGAAATTAGTTTCATTATTATTATTTAAAATTTTATTATTTTTGAGATAATATGTTTAATAGTCAAAGGCTTATTGGCTCCACTAAGTAAAGAGTTCAATGAAATAAATTATTTTGAAGGAAAGACGTAATGTAACATTATTCATTACCAGTATCATATGCTTCTAAATATTCTTGCTTTCTTTCTTCATGTATTTTTTAAAATGTATCCCCAGGAAAAAAAAGGAATTTTTAAAATATACTTGCCTTTATAACTCAATCTTTTAAAAGATGTCTTGAATTTCATTTGGCTAATACTTATGGAATTATTTATATGATTTCAAATTTATCTAGCAGATAATTAATGTAAACACTTTCCTGAGATTTTCCATTGAAATTTTCTTATATTTAATGAGCAAAATGTGAATATTATCTCCATTTTCAAGTTAAAATCTGATCTGTTCTGATCCACCTTTGGTAGGTATTATTCAGCTTCAGTCCTGCTGATGGAGGTGTCAAGATGATGATGAATTGTTGTGTTTTTAAAAATGCAGTTTAATGATATTCTATTTATGTCCTTAGCATTATTGACACATATAATATATTTTATGGACTGTCATTGTGCTCTTTTGCACAAATGGTTTCACATACAGGATACCTCTTAATTCCACAATAAATCTTGATTATATTCTGTCAATTTTAAAAGCTTAACTTTATACCACACTTCTTATGCTTATAGTTTTCCTTGTGTACCATGGAATTTACTGTAAATTCCTTGCTCTTAAAAAGCCAATAAAAAGATTTGTTTAAAAATCATCTTCATTGGCCGGCACCATGGCTCAATAGGCTAATCCTCCACCTTCGGCACCAGCACCCCAGGTTCTAGTCCCGGTCGGGGCACCGGATTCTGTCCTGGTCGCTCCTCTTCCAGTCCAGCTCTCTGCTGTGGCCCAGGAGTGCAGTGGAGGATGGCCCAAGTCCTTGGGCCCTGCACCAACATGAGAGACCAGGAGAGGCACCTGGCTCCTGGCTTTGGATCAGCGTGGTGCGCCAGGGTTGAACCAATGGAAAAGGAAGACCTTTCTCTCTGTCTCTCTCTCTCTCTCACTGTCCACTCTGCCTGAAAAAAATAAATAAAAATAAAAATCATTTTCATTTTGTCTGAAGTGGTTTACTATGAAATTTGATAAAATTTTGTGTATGGAATTGCGTTGCATCAACTTTAATGCCACACCATAATGTACAGTTTAAAAAACCTCTAAATTTTAAGAGAAGCTAGATTCAATTACCCAAAGGCAGAGTGGTGTGGGGAGTAGGTTTAAGTACAATGGCTGATGTTTTCTGGCAGAATCGACTATCTTACAGCTGGTACACCAGCATTTGTCAGATAGAGACAACCCTTAATTAACACTGTCTAAAACATAGTTTGAAGATGTTTTTGCTTCTTAAATTTGTAGCTCAATTTGTTTGTTGTTTTCAGAATTCTATGGTTTTCTTACACTCAGGGTGACTAGTCTAAATGCAGATTCATGGATATAGCTTCCCTAAACAGAAACTTCCTTCTCATCTTTGTAGTGTTTCTTTTATAGGCAAATGGATAATAACACTTTTTATCATGTTCCAAATCTTTTATACTTTCCCCATAAGTTACAAAAATTTTTGAAGTGATATTTTGGAAATAATTAAAATTTTTGTGTTTTACAAAGCAAAACTAATATATGTGTGGATATATTTAAATCATATGTACTTTTGTCAATTATAACATAACTAGACAATAACAGATGATATTAATCCCACTGGCTAATTAATTGACTAAATAAAATAGTCCAATCTTTACATATTATCAATTATCTTCATTTTTTCTAAGTTAAATTAGTTTTATATCACCTGACAGAACTTTATGTGAAGTTACTGAAATCTATTTATACATAGATTAACATTTTCATTCTTAATTTTCCCTCTGTGTTATATCCCAGGAATAAAAGCAGGTAATTTGCCAAATCAAAATGTATGTTTGATGCTTAAGTTGTTTAATTATTGAGTTAATATGGAAGAATAATCTATTTTTATTATACCTGGTTTTAAAATTTAATAAACTTTCTAGCTTAAAATGTTTTATATTATATGATTAATTAAATTTCTGTTTTGAATTTAAATCAGACCTACAATAAATTTGTAAATATATTACAAATTATTTTCTTAGATCCATCACCCAACCTCTTCAGTTTTTAATATCTTTCATAATTACAGTTCAGTTATCAGGATCAGGAAGTTAACATATTTATAATTACTCTGTGGACCTTCTTCAAGTCCTGTCAACTGTCCTAACATTCTTTTTTTAGATCAAAATCTAATCCAGTTAACACATTACACTTAGTTGCATTTCTTTTATCTAAGACAGTTACTTAGTGTTCCTCTTTCTTAATCACCTTTTTAATTTTTTTGGTAGTTATCTTGTAAAATGTCCATCAATTCGGTTTTATTTGCAGTTCATCATGACTAAATTCAGGATTCATGATTTGACAATATGATGAAGGGAATGTTATACTTTCCCCAGTCATTCATATTGAAATGGGCTAGGCAATAGGTTAGTGAGCAAAGGAACTGAGGATCTGCTAGCAGTCTCCTTACAGAAGCCTTGGATCACCTAAAATCCCACCACCTGCCATGTCAATCCAACATGGCTACAGGTTCAGCACACCCATTCCCTATCATGCACAAGATACAGTGATGACCACGTGTATGCTACAGTTCCATGTGGAGATGCTATGACAACCTCCTGGAGATCACCATACGCACTAAAACCCATGCAGACTCTGCTCCATTTGTATGTTTAATCAGTGCCCCAACCGCTATTCTATGATACAGGGATGACCATTGAGAGAGGCGGTAGCCACTGTTTATTCAAGGGGAAAGGCTGCCCACATTCACCTCCAAACCTGCATTATCCCTGTAAAGATATCCTGTTCTCCTTCATTCACCTTCATGTCTCTGCATTGAATTCTTTGCTGCTGAGACAGAACTTGGAATTGATCCAGCTAGGTAACCCATACCCACAATATCAACATGATATTGATTTATGTCTTTCCTAGTGTTAATTTTGATCACTTTGTAAAAGTGCTGTGGAGCACCACTAACATACTATAATGACAAGGGGAAACACCGATTACCTTGATTTAAACAGGCACATTTTATAGATTTGTTTAATGTCATACTATACTAGACAAATTTTTACAATCATTAAGCATTAATCAAAAAAATTTCAATGTGGAGATGGAAATGCTAAGTTACCTGATTTAAGTATCAGTCATTGAATACATGTATTGAGTTACAACACACATCTGTACTACTAAAGTATTTTTTTTTTTAATAGTGATGTAGTGCAGTACTCTCCACTATCAGGAAACATTATCCTTTTTGTAATTAATAAGGATGTTCTTGGATGATATTTGAAACTGTGTAAGACTCTTTTTTCCCCTGTGGCCCTTAATTTGACTGAAAGGGCATCAGCCAGGATTTTGTCCATGCTGTGAGGACACCTGTAGCTGATGCCTCAGTAACAGGACCTTTCAATGAAACTGAACTGTTATTAAGGAACCTCAGTAATGGGCAAGAAACACTTCTTGTAGTGGAAGAAGGAGTGAGTTTTCCATTTTATGGCTATTATAGGAAGACTGATGAGTTACCCTTTGGTTGACTCTCCCTGCTGGTAGATGACACTCACTGTGAGAACATAATGCTCAGCCTTAATCAATAATCAAGCCTGTTAGCTATTTACCAGATGTTCTCCGATTTTCAATGAGATGTTCTTCAATAGAGTACCTCAAAGTAATCTGTATTTTAAAGATTTATTTACTGATTTGAAAGGCAGAGCATCAGAGAGAGAGAGAGAGAGAGGCAGAGAGACACCTGTTCACTCCCCAAATGGCAGCATTGGCCTGGGGGTGGGCTGATTCGAAGCCAGGAGCTTCTTCAGGGTGTTACTGGTGTAATTGGTGTTACTGGTGGCAGCTGTACCTGCTGCACCCCATACCCCAGGGCCCAGCCCCTACATCTGTATTGTTTTAAACTTGATTCAATGCATGTAACTTGTAAGTAAAAATCCTGTAACCAAACTCAGTCTTGCAGAATAGCCAACTCAGACAGCATAATGTTTCTGGGTTTAAATCCTCAATTTGACTAGCTGAATAAACTCCACCTTTAAATTTGCAGCCAGACTTGAGGATTTCAGTTAACACATCCTAATTTAAACACAGAGTTGAGTGTGTTGATAATTCTTGCCTGAAAAAAATTACAATTGTGCTATTTCAAAGTCACAAATCTGTTTAACCATCATTCAAATTTATTTGCATAGTATCTTGCACAGAGGTGTCTTATAATTTTTAAAATGTTTTCTTTTTCAGTGGTTACTTCCCCTTTGATATTTCTCATTTTTGTATTGGTGCTTTCTGTTATTTTCTGAATCAAGTTATTTGTTGGTTTGTCTAGCTGGTTATTCAAACAAAATAAACAGGTATTTAATGTATGAATTATGTCTATTTTTTCACAGATAACAGATTTCTGTTTCTATCTATAGTAGTATAATAACTGAGACATGTTAAGTTCTGCCTCCACTCTACATTTTTTTAAAATATTTATTTATTTATTTATTTGAAAAGCTGAATAACTGAGAGGGACAGAGAGAAAGAGATTTTCCTTTCCTCAAGTTAGCTCCCCAAATTCCAGAAACATCCAAGGGCAGGCAGGCCAAAACCAAGAACCAGGATCTCCATCCCAGTCGCCCACAGATGTGACAGGAACTCAAGAACTTGTACTATCATGAATTGCCTCCCAGCCTCATTACAGAAAGCTGGCTTGGAAGTACAGCTGCCAGGATGAGCTGCCACTCCGACATGGAATGTGGACATCCCAAATAGAGGCTTAACCACTGTGCCACACAGTCTGCACCTGCAATTTTTCTTAGAAGTTCTTTATCCTACGCAAAGGTGTGTAACAAGATGGGTGTGGGAGAAGTTGCTTAATGGGATTCAGTTATTTTCAAATTTGTGTATTCTTGGCCATCATATTATGTTGATGGTATGTGTCTGTGTGTGTGTGTGTTACTTGTTTCTGTTTTGGTTTTGGAGAAAATATTGGAAGAGGTAGACTTGGGCAGCTGCCATAGTCTTCAGCTGCCCAGAAGTTCAATATGATTCTATACCTAATTTTAATAAGTCACAGTTAGATGTATTGAAATCTTAATTAATGATTTTTATTCAGTGATTGAATGGCTACTATTGTTCCCATGACAAATAACTGTAATTCAAGCAATAGCAAACTAAATTTCTGTCTCTTATGTATCACCCTGGGAAGGCTTAGCAGTTAAACTTGGAGGGCACATTTATTGAGTATAATTGCAGAATATATTTAGTTCTGCAGTCAGATTCACTGAATTCATATCAACTACTTAGAATTGTGTTGCCTTGGGCAAGTTCTTCACTCTTTACAATCTTCATTTTCTCCATAAAATGAGAATAGAATGTCCCCACTTCATGGGGTTGTTTATAAGGCTTAAGGAAGATAATGCAAATAGAGCAATTAAAATAGTTTCTGATGGAAAGCCATTACACACAAATTTAGCCCTTCTTAGTGACGTTGGAAACATATTGAAAATATGTCTCCATTTCTACATATTTTTCTTATTAAAAATGTTAAAATACTGGTGCTTAAAATATTTTATTCCTTATTGCTTTGGAACGTAATCACTTTCTTCTACTTACTGTGACTAGATGATATTGCTAAATAATTACTATAAATTTTCATTAATTCACAGCTCATAAACTTAAAAATCATTAGTGTTTGTGGGAGGTGGGATAACATTGATTTAAATATAGAAGCATACAGAGCTATTGATGCAAACTGTTCTCTATTTAATAATTCAGATTCCTTTAGAATATTCAGTTAAGAGATGACGTGGCAAGGTGATTGGAATAGCAAAGTGCATTCAAAATATATTTCTTTATAAAATTGAGGCTGCAAGTTGGAATTTTAAGAAGTAGTCATGAAGATTTCCAAAGAACTTTGCTTTCTTGTTAGCCTAAGGGATGATTTCTGGTGGTATCTTATGGAATAGAGTTTTTACATGTTCTCTTATATTTTCAGAGACGTATAGGCTGAAAATACTAAAGAATAAATGTTCCTTAAAATAAAAATTTTAAAATAATAATGTTAGGTAGGAAGTCAGATATGAGCTTATGTGTGTGTGACATAAAGGCCTAAAGAAAAGACATCTATGTCCAGCATATTCATCTGCATCTCAAAGTCATCCAGATAACGTTTCAGGGGCAACCCAGTATTCGTATCCTGCCCTGCCCCCTCCTACCCAATAACCTGCCAGGTGGGGGTCCCTGCCTGATAACCTTCCAGATACAGCCCAGTATCTGCATTTCAAATACCCTGCTCTGGATCTCGATTCTCTAGGGGGTGCTGCTCACCCTTACTCTAAACTCAGGATGGCGCCAGCTAGGCTTCCTCCTGTCTGATACCTTCAGGGGAAAACTCAGGAGCTTCTTAATATCTACATCCATAAAATCTTTGTTTCAGGAGGAGATGTGTGAAGACAAAGACCCATCTCTTTAAAACCCCCAGCCTCAACCGGACTGTGCACTCAGCCCTCTGCCTCTCTGCTGAGCTGCCCGCCTGCCTGGCCAGGTGTAATCTCTCCACTCAACCATGTAACCTCACCCCCCCCCGCCCAAGTTCAAGCGACTGGGCACTCTCTCTCAGGCTCTGTCTGAAGAGGTGCCCATGTGTCCTTATGAATGTCCCTTCCCTAATAAACCTTGCTATTTTACCTCCCACTACTCTCTGTCTCATGCCTGAATTCTTTCTTGCGGGAAGACAAGAACCCTGCAATTTCTCTGGTAACAATAACTTGGATTATCTAAATAGTGTTCCCTACCTCAAGTTTTCTCTCCCCTTGGATATAATTATTTTTTCTATTTTAAAAAAGATATATTTACTTATCCAAAAGCAGAGTGATAAAAAGAAAGAGAGAGACAGTTGTGCACACACACACACAGACACACACAGATCTTGTATTCACCAATCCACTCCCTGAATGACTGCAATAGTCAGGTCTGGGCTAAGCAAAAGCTTGGTGCCAGGAGCTCCAGCTGGGTGTACCCCATGGGAGGCAGGGACCTGAGTAATTGAGTCATTATCTGCTGCCTTGCCAGATACATCAAAAGAAAGCTGGATCAGAAGTTGAGTTGCTGGGACATGAGCAAGCACTCTAGTATAGATTGCTGGTACTGCAAGTGGAGGCTTAACTCACTGCATCACAATGCTGGCCTGGAAAATTTACTTTTATTTCATGTGTTTTTGTGAATGAATAATATATGGTGGAAATGCAGACGACGTTACTTTATGAACTTGAATTTTGGTGACTTCATTTAATAAACAAGTATTAGTTATGAGCATGACGCAAAGAATACTATCAAATGTTAAGTGATAATGTTACCAGTGAATGGCAGGGTTCTTGTCTTCGCGCCAGAATGCAGGTGAGAGACAGAGTAGTGGGAAGTAGAAGTAGCAAAGTTTATTAGGGTAGAGACATCCGTAAGGACAGATGGGCACCTCTCCAGACAGTCCTGAGAGAGAGTGCACAGTTGCTTGGACGGTGGGAAGGAGCGAGGTTACATGGTTGAGTGGAGAGAGTACACCTGGCCAGGCAGGCGGGCAGCTCAGCAGAGAGGCAGAGGGCTGAGCACGCAGTCCAGTTGAGGCGGGGTGAGGGTGGGGGTGTTTAAGGAGATGGGTCTTGCTTTCCCACCTCTGCTCCTCTTGGAACAAAGGGCTTTTTGGATGTAAATAGAAACACTTCCATCTGAGTTTTCTCCCAGAAGTTATCAGACAGGGGAAAGTCTGGCTGGCGTGTGTGTGTGTGGGGGGGGGGCTGTTAGAGGAAAGGCAGGGAGGGCATTTGAAGTGCAGAGTGCAGATACTGGGATGCACCTGGAAGGTTATCAGGCAGAAGGAGCGGGGACCCCCACCTGGCAGGTTATCGGGTAGGAGGGGGCAGGGCGGGATGCCTTGGGATGACTTTGAGATGCAGACGCATATGCTGGACATAGACTAGGCCTTTGTCACACACACATAAGCTCATATCTGACTTCCTACCTAACAATAATATGAACAGAAGTGTGAGGGGTCATTAGAAGAAATATGGGAATTATAGTCAACTGATGATACACATGGAATCAGAAGTTCAGTGGGAGTGCGAGCAAAGGACCAAATCCTGTACATTCCTGCAGTAAACTGGAACAATACTGACAAAGTCAAAACTTTCACTACCCAAAACCATTCAATAAAGAAAAGATTCAAAACCAAATATGCTGTAAGCCATCACATACAGCTATGCCTCCATGCATCAGGGGATAACTGCTTAAATGTGAATTCTTCAAATTAATATTAATATATATTTCATATTTATTGAAGAATAAGAAATAAAATCCACTACTTTAAAACTCACTTGTATACTATTAAATCACATCACAACTGCAAAATGGTTTAGGAACTAATTCTACAAAAATATTTGAGACTGAAAAATATTGTGGTGGAATTATTTATAATTGCAATGCATTGTAATAATAAAAAGCAATTGATTTTTGATTTATCACGTTTTTAAATTCTTGTTAAATAATTTTCTTTCTTGTTTCCTGCAGTCTGGGTAGACCATCTCCCATCCCTATTGTTATATCCTTGCTTGTGTAATCAAAACAATGTTAGTTTTATATACTAGGGATACAAGTTGGAATTTTTTATATTTAGTTTCCAAGGTAAGAAATGAATAAATTGTAGAAGAGTTTGAGTGTCCTACATCTTGCAAGTTAACTACTCCAAAATCACAATTTCATGATCTTAATAAATGTACAGTGTAAGAAAATGCATGAATAATTTTCTTGATTAACATACAGGTAACAAACATCCCTGCTTGTTCATTTAACCATAAAACTGAAGTGGCTCTAACAAAGAATGCTGATCTCCTCACTACGGATACTGAAGAGGGAGTCTGCATAGAGACAATGGGAATACTCTGTTTTAGTAATATAGCACGTAGAGTAGAATCAAAATATTCAGTGGATAATGGACTGAAGAATAATATATCTCATCATGAAAAATTATACCGTCCTACTGCCAGGAAAAAACAAGATCAGTTAACATTTCATCCAAAGTGTGCTTAATCACGATGATTTTCTGCCTGTATAGCATTACTATTTATTTTAATATAGCATTTTATTAATGAAGCCTTTGATTTATGACTAGCTAGAAGTAATGCTTGATTTGATATTTACTTTTTTAGTGAACAACTCTATATTTACTAAATAGTTTTTGATACTTAGCAAAAAGAAGCCAAAGCCAATACAAAAACAAAGCAATGCAAAGCTCTAGCATTCAAATGTCTGCTTTAGCTTATGCATGATAGTTAAATTGCAATTGATTTAGATCTTTCTTGCCAGGAAAGTTCCATCATGGGAATGTGAGTAACTTTTCCCCAGGAAAAATTCCTAAATATTTTAAGGATAAAGTTCACATTTATTTGGATGGGATCCATAAGAAAGCAAGTTAGAGAAAAAAACCTAAACCACAGAAAGACAAACACTATATGACCTCACTTATGTATAGTGTCTGAAATAGTCAAATATAAAGATTTGGAGAGTGGAATGGTGGTCACCAAAGGCTGACAGGAGGGGCAGAAGAGGGAGATGCTTGTCAAGAGCACAAGGCTTCAATTAGATCTATTACACAGCAGAGTGTCTCTAGTTAATAATAATATGTGGTATAGCTTACAATAGATAAGAAAGCAAACTTTAATTATCCCACCATCAAAACATGATTAACCATTGAGGTTATAGATATGTTAATTAGCATGACTTAGATATATATATATATATATTAACTACATATATCAAAGCATCATATTATAACCATAAATATATACAATTGTGATTTATCAATTAAAATTTCATATCTATTTATTTATATATACATCTGTATCTATTATGAGACTGGGAAGCCAGCATTGTGACATAGCAGGTTCAGCTGTCACTTACAACACCTGTTTAAGTTCCTGATGCTTCAATTCAGCACCCAGCTAAAGTACCTGGGAAAGCAATGGAAGATGATCCAAGTGGGAGATTGGGCTGAAGCTCATGGCTCAGCTTTGCCCAGACATGACTGTTAGAGTAATCTGAAAAGGGAACCAGCAGATGAAAGATTTCTTCTCTCTCTCGCTTTCTCTTCCTCCCCCATCACGATGGATAAATAATAAAAAGAGAGCTTTTTGAAGTCTTACTCATGAAATATTTAATGTGTGTATGGATAATTCTATAATCGCCTCTCATGATTCTGTATTTCAATCTTTCCTTTTGGCCATGTCTATTTAGTCAAGTTCTTAAATCTATGAAAATATACAATTAATATTTGTGGAGTAAAATTTATTTTTTTATTTTTTAAAGATTTATGTTATTTATTTGAAAGAGTTACAGAGAGAGAGAGAGAGAGAGAGAGAGAGAGAGAGAGGTCTTCAATCCACTGGTTCACTCCCTGAATGGTCGCAATGGCCAGAGCTGCGCTGATCCAAAGCCAGGAACTTCTTCCAGATCTCCTATGCGGGTGCAGGGGCCCAAGCAGTTGGGCCATCTTCTACTGCTTTCCCAGGCCATAGCAGAGAGCTGAATGGAAAGTGGAGCACTTGGGACCCGAACTAGTGCATACTTGCTATGCTGGCACTGCAGGCTGCAGCCTTAACCCACTGCACCACAGCTCCCGCCCCATAGAATAAAATTTAAATTGTAAGGTTCATATGGGCAGATGTCGGGGCAATCATAGTAAACTGAGACTACTAACATTGCTCCAGAGAAGCTTCAGTGTAGTCCTTCTGGTAGAACAATGTTGTAATCCCCAGGCAGTAGCTATCCATGGATGGTAACTGAAACAGATATATTAACTATGGTAAAATCTAAAATTTTCTGAAAATATCTACTTGTGGGTTTTTTCCCTCAGCTTTATCTCTCAGAACCTCACTATGTATAAAGGCAATGTAGAATTTAGCTAAAGACTTAAGAATTTTGCATAGATTTTGAACCCCCCCCCCTTTTTTTTTTACAGCTCCTATCTTGAAATCATGCCCTCAAATCCCAGTTTCTTTGAAAGGCTCTGTTTTGCTCTCTCTTTCTCCTATACAAATAGGGTTCATCTGGTGCATTCTCCTTCTTTCACTTCGCCTATGTCAGTTGCAGGATATGAACCATCAACATTGTTTATCAAAATTTGTCCAGCAAAATAGTTCCACATAGTGGGGAAGTAAATCTACAGCAACTACTCTGTCATAGTCATCTCCAAAGTTTTAATGCAAAACATACAGATTCACGTGTTGTTTATTACTATTTATTTTTTACATTCACTAAAGCTGCTACAGGGGCCATCATGCTTTTGGCACTCTGTGCCTGTGTATGGAGAGAAAGAGGGAAAGACATGATAGATTTGTGTATAAATGTTTCATACAATTGTATATACATCTATTTCTCCTTAGGTAATATGATTTGAAGAGTTAAATATTAGCGCAAGATTATTAGGGAACTTACAAAAATATGGTACCTTGGATTTGGGACACCTTTAGGTCCACAATTATTTCATGCAATCCATTTTAATAAACTGTTCACATCTCTGTAGATAATATGAAATGGTGAGGTCATATTTCTAGGAGAATACTAAAGGTCAATTTTCCAAATATAAGAATTTTTTCATTTGCCAATGACCTTAGAAATTTTACCTAAAATAATTGAATTTTGGATCTACAAAGTGCTGAAACAATAATTGCTATCATAATCAGGTTTAATTATCTCTCCCTGAAACTGATTTGGTCCACCCCGTGCCATTATAGTTACTGCCACCGCTAACAATGGGATCCTATGTATTTAGCGGAAAGTCTTAGAACACTGAGTACATTCAGGTATTGCTTTGAATATGCCTGCAGATCAAAAGAAGCAACGTTGTACCTCATCTCAAAACCTGCTATTTTTCCAGTGAAAGATCCCAAATGCTAAGCACTTAATTTCCTTGATGCCAGGGGCATTAGTTCACTGTGAGCACTAAGCAGCTGCAATTCAATAATTCTTTTAAATATCTAAGATATAAACAGGGAAAAATGCAGAAACTTAAAACTTTTTAATTTCTGGAGATAAATGTAATATTTTTTTCTGATATTCCATGTGACACTTTTACAACACAAAAGCCACAGTGAAGAGTGACTGTGCAGACATTCTATTCAGTAGATTTTCTCACTGCAATGCACCAGATGTCAAAATCCATTATATTCATGATATCATTTCATAATTTTAATGAGGTTCTACAACAGACATAAATACTGTAGGAATATACCAGTGATTCAGTCTCTTCTGAATTTTTTCTTTTAATAGTTGAGACTTCTAAATATACTACATTTGCTTGTTTGTCTGAAACAATCTTTACTAAGGCAAACAAATAATTGACATTAAGCTTCATTCTATAAAGCTCTACAAAAGTTTGCATTTGGGAATGGCTAATTAGACCTACTTAAAGATTGTAGCTAATGGTTTATTAGGATTCAGAAATCAAGTATTTTGGTTTGCCTTCTTATTTCTGAGAGGGTCATATTCCTGAATGTGTATTTGGTAAGAGTTCATTGAAACAAAGTCTGATACCTTTTAGTTAGTATTTTGGTGTCTAATAACTAGTGCTTATCCCTAGGGGCAATTATTAAGTTGAAAATAAACTGTCCTGTTTAGTTATCAGATCTGAGACAGCAGCATTCAAGACAAGAGAAATGCAAGAGTGACCAATGTCACTTTGTACCAGGTGGAACAAAGGAAGAATGAAATGTTTTTTTTTTTATTTATTTTTTTTATTTTTTATTTTTTTTATTAAACTTTTATTTAATGAATATAAATTTCCAAAGTATAGCTTATGGGTTACAATGGTTTCCCCCCTCCCATAACTTCCCTCCCGCCCGCAACCCTCCCCCCTCCCGCTCCCTCTCCCCTTCCATTCATGTAAAGATTCATTTTCAATTATCTTTGTATACAGAAGATCAGTTTAGTATATACTAGGTAAAGATTTCAACATTTTGCCCATATAGCAACATCAAGTGAAAAAACTACCATTGGATTACTAATTATAGCATTAAATAGCAATGTACAGCACATTAAAGACAGAGATCCTACATAATTTTTTTTTTCAAAATAATTAATTTTCTATGCCATTTCCATTTTAACACCAGGTTGTTTTGTTTTTTTTTTTTCATTTCCAATTCTCTTTATATACAGAAGATCACTTCAGTATATAATTAGCAAAGACCTCATCAGTCTGCGCCCACACAGAAACGCAAAGTATAAAAATACTGTTTCAGTACCAGTCCTAGCATCACTTGGCTTTAGACGACACATTAGGGACAGATCCCGCATGGGGTGTAAGTACACAGTGACTCCTGTTGCTGACTTAACAATTTGACACTCCTGTTCATGGCGTCAGTAATCTCCCTGGGCTCTAGTCATGAGTTGCCAGGGCTATGGAAGCCTTTAGAGTTCACTGACTTTGATATTGTTCCGATAGGGTCATAGTCAAAGTGGAGGTTCTCTCCTCCCTTCAGAGAAGGGTACCTCCTTCTTTGAAGGCCCCGTTCTTTCCACTGGGATCTCACTCACAGAGATCATTCATTTAGGTCTTTTTTTTTTTTTTCCATGATATCTTGGCTTTCCATGCCTGCTATACTCTCATGGGCTCTTCAGCCAGATCTGAATGCCTTGAGGGCTGATTCTGAGGCCGGAGTGCTGTCTAGGACATCTGCCATCCTATGAGTCTGCTGTGTATCCCACTTCCCATGTTGGATCTTTCTCTCCCTTTTTGATTCTATCAGTTAGTATTAGGAGATACTTGTCTTGTTTGTGTGATCTCTTTGACTCTTAGACCTATCGGGATTCCAACATAATTCCATCAAGATGGCATGTACCAATGCCATCGCACTAGTCCAAGTAATCAATTTCAGCTCACAATTGATAGCTCCGATAGGTCTAAGAGTCAAAGAAATGTTTTTGAAAACTATTTTCTCCCTCATGGCCATCTTCTGAAGCTTAGAACTACCAATTTGAAACAGTGTATTTTTCTTCTTACTATTTGGTGAACTCTTTACTTAGTGTAGGGTTAATCTTATGAGTACAGAAAAAACTGAAAGCAGATCTGAGGAAGTGTAGGAACCTGGGAGGGAAGGAAGGGAGTGGTAGGAAGCATAACTATGTTTCTAGATTTGAATATATTAAATACATAAAAATGCATTAAATAAATTTTAAAAGTGTTAAAAATAGAAATAAGAGCTGGTGCTGCATCTCACTAGGCTAATCCTCTGCCTGCAGTGCCAGCACTCCTGGGTTCTAGTCCCGGTTGGGGCGCTGGTTCTATCCCGGTTGCTCCTCTTCCAATCCAGCTCTCTGCTGTATCCTGGGAAGGCAGTGGAGGATGGTCCAAGTCCTTGGGCACTGCACCCGCATGGGAGACCAGGAAAAGCACCTGGCTCCTGGCTTTGGATCTGCGCAGTGCGCCCCCAATTTGGGGGGTGAACCAACGGAAAATAAGACCTTTCTCTCTGTCTCTCTCTCTCTCTCTCTCTCACTGTCTAACTCTGCCTTTCAAAAAGAAAAAAGAAAAAGAAAGTAGAATTTGAAACAGAATTAGCATAAGAGTTTACCTTACGTACATGGGGAAGCCAAAATAAAGAATTCCACTTGAGTGGAAATGTAAGCTACTCTATTCACAATAAATACACATGTGTTCTAACTTCTTTTCTCCAAATTAATTATTCTACCTTGAATTGCATGGGAACAACATATCATTTTCCTCAAAATAAGCCTATTTTTAAACTATCTAATGATGGGGCTGGCCTTGTGGTGTAGTGACTTTAGTTGTTGCCTACCATGCCAGCATCACATATGGCTGATGGTTCAAGTCCAGCTACTTCACTGTCCATCCGGCTCCCTGAGGAAGCGGATGAAGATGACCAAAGTACTTGGGTCTCTGTCACTCATGTGGGAGACCTGGAAGAAGTTCCTGGCTCCTGGCTTCGCCTTGACCCAGACCCAGCCTTCGCAGATATCTGGGGAGTGTATCAGTGAATGGAAGATCTCTCTCTCTCTCTCTTTTTCACTCTCTATCTCTCTCTTTTGCTCTCTGTCTCTCCCTCTCTGTGTAGCTTTGACTTTCAAATAAATAAATAAGTCTCTAAAAAGTATAACGTGATATAATAAATGTAAACCATTTAGCACAAGTTCTGGCCTTTAGTACTCAGTTAAAAATATTTTGACTGTTGTTATTATTATCATTTCCTTTAACGTTTCTCATATTCATTTTGTGGTGGTGGGAATGGTAGCTCTACAGGGGAGAAGGCAGTAACTCATTCCAGTTCTTTCCTTCATCTAGTGTATTCTACCTAGAAACCGTGTTTTAAAGCCTCAACTTCTGCCTTCCTTCTCCTCGCTAATGTCATTTTTAAAGATATTAAAAACTGACTCGGTCATCACTTCTTTTTTATTTTTATCTTTTTTATTTTAGCAGCAAATTACCAAAAGTAGACAACATTAAATATACTGATTGTGTGAAGTCCAACATGGTATCCTTTAAAACAATCCAACCAGTAATTATCTTCTCCAGATGGATGCTAACAGGGATTGCCATTGTCAAAGAACAATAAATCAGGAAGCATTGATGTGCAAGAACCTCCCAATGTCTATTCATCATGAAAAAAATCCTTTCAGTATTAAAAACACAGGTTGCTTTTAGATGGTTTCTGCTGCCAGTGCATCTAAGCTTGGTTATCTAGAGCAGAACCAATGCAGTGTGAACTGGTAAAATTTCAAACAAAGATTTTATCATAGTTGTTCAGGGTTATAGTGTTCATTCAAATGCAGCAGTCACCCCTTATCCAAGGGGAATATTCACTGACCTCCATTGATTGCTTGAAATATGATTTCCCATATATACATATATCTATGTAAATTAGATAAAGTAAGGTATTAACAATAAAACTATTCATTATATAGAAAAATTATAACTATCTTTTAATAAAAGTTCTGTGAGTGTAGACTCTCTCTCAAAATATCTTATTGTCCTGTACTCATCCTTTTTCTTGAGACTGTGAGAGAAGATACAACGCCTACAGGACGGGTGAAGTGAACTGAATGATGCAGGCATTGTACTAATGCATTAGGCTAGTATAGGAGGGTTGCTTGACCACAAGCACTGGCATACCACAACAGTGGATCTGGTAACTGAGGTGGCCACTAAGTGACTTGTGGGAAAGCAGCATTGACAGTGCAGGTACACTGGACACGGGGCTAACCCCAGGCTGAATGGTGACGTATTCTTTATGCTACTCAGGATGATAAGTAGTTTAAAACTTATGAGTTGTTTACTTCTGGAATTTTCAATTTAATATAATTTTTGGACCACAGTTAACCATGGTTAACTAAAGTACACAGGATAAATGGGAGTGGAGGAAATGCTAAAATCAGAATATTGGTACATGAGCAAGATTTGATGAGTTTTATATTTCCATCTTTGGCACCTAAAATCCTAGTCCAAATACCTACACCAGACCAGTCCTGCATTGTTTCAGTTTAAGAGGTTTCTTTTGTTAAGTAAGGATAAATAAGCAGCAAAGCAAAATAAAATAAAACAAAACAAAGATCTCAATTTAAGCATAGAAGACAAAATTTGTGAAGAAATTAATCAATGAACCTGAGCCCCACAAAATAGCATTCTTACATTCCCTATGGAATAGCTCACAGCTGAACAGGTTTTCATCATCCACCAGCCAAGTAGTCATAGAAAAAAGAGGCAGAGCTAAATGATTCGCATAATTTTTATTGCTATGAATTATCTAGATTGGTAAAAAAAATATCTTAAAACTCTCTGGGTCGGGGCCTGCACTGTGGCATAGCTGGTAAAGCAGCCGCCTGTAGTGCCAGCAAACCCATATGGATGCTGGTTAGAGTCCCGGCTGCTCCACTTCTGATCCAGCTCTCTGCTTTGGCCTCGAAAAGCCGTAGATGATGGTCCAAGTCCTTGGGCCCCTGCATCCATGTGAGAGACCCGGAAGAGACTCCTGGCTCCTGGCTTCAGATCAGCGTAGCTCCAGCCATTGTAGCCATCTGGGAAGTGAACCAGTAATGGAAGATCTCTCTTTCTGTCTCTGCTTCTGCCTCTATGTAAATCTGCCTTTCAAATAAAAACATAAATTAAAAAAAAAAACACCTCTCTGGGCTAATAGACTCAACCACATAAGCAAAACTTACAAATATAAAATTGGTACATATTCATCTTTTTACCCAAAAACTTTCTCTATGTTACTATTATTTTAAATCTGAATATTTGCTGGAAAAATTGCAAAGGATTAAGTCACACTATTAGTAATGTGCCTCTTTATTTAGTACCACCTATGAACTATATAAATGTCAAAGCAAAGATAAATGAATAAATCAAATAGAAGAATTTTTATCCGTTTTGATATATTTGATATAGAAGAATGTACATGGAAATAATGAGAACTTTTATTACCATATACTTTTTAGTACATTTTGGAATTATCATTTTCAAGGTGATTACAACTCCTCTTCAAATATTATTAAGCTTTTTTTAAAAAAATAAATGTGTAAAATATACATTGTTTATAAAATATTTGGTAAGTGAAAGCAAAATCCTTAATGGCATTTATTACTAAAAATCTGAGATTTATTTGTAATACATTTTCTAAAACAATCCTTCAGAGCCACAACACCTTTCTCTGCCACACCAGTACTTATCAACCACTTGCAATGTGTAATGAGCTTCATTTTTCCAGTCAAATGAATATGCCTTTATAAGCTCTAAGGAGACAAGAAGAAAAAGTAAGCACTATTGTTTTTGGTGAAGTTCTTTTAAATAAGGAAAAATTGAGAGAGAGAGAGAGAGAGAGAGAGAGAGAGAGAGAGAGATCATGCATTGGTTTACTCCCTCAAGTGCCAAAGCAGGGAACCAGAAACAATCCAGGTCTCCTGCATGGGTGGTTGGAACCCAATCACTGGAGCCATCACTACCACCTTCCAGTGTCTGCAGTAGCAGGAAACTGGAGCCAGCAGCTGGAGTTGGGTGTTGAACTGAAATACTCTGATGTGGGGCACAAGCATCTCAACTGGTGTCTAAACCACCAAGCCAAATGCCAACCCCAGCAAAACTGCTGATAAATCAAGGACATGCAATCACAGAGTCTGGCGTTCAGCTGGAAAACTGTGGCTGTCAGTTTGGATGACAGTTTTTCCATTATGTTCTGGAAATCCTTGAGAAAGCACACTACTAAAATACAAACCACACTCCTTATTACCAAAAATAAGCATTATACTTATCCACAATGGTGTGAGAATTAAATAACATTTATGACAATATTAGAATTGTGTATTTATTTATGATTTTTTTATTGACTTGAAATGCAGATAGAGACAGACACACAATCAGAAATCTCTGATCTGTTGGTTCACTCTGCAAACGCACAGCAAGGGTAGGATAAGCCAAATGCAGGGGCTATGTACTCAGTACAGGTCTCCCACATGAGAAGCACTCAATTATTTTTAGCCAATACCTTCTTCCTTCCAATACACACATTACCAGGAAGCTGGAATAGAGAGAAGAGCCAGGATTTCAACCCAGGCACTCGAATATGGAATGTGGGTATTTAAAGTCTTGTCTTAACTGATAGGCCAAACACTCGCCCCAGGAATGCAATTTTATAGCCAATATTTAGTGAATAATTATGGTAGGTCACATTATTGGAAAGCTATTCTACCTTGCCAGTATTTAAAATTGTCCCATATATCTAATTCTCAGGGAAAATCTACTGATAGATATTTTATCATCCTATTTTATAGGTAAAAATAATTAGATGTAAAAAAAAGTTTAAAATGTTAAATAATTTTCTGACAGACAATACTAGTAATTGCCTTAGTGATAATATAATTCAAAGCAATGATTATAAAAAAAAATGTCTGCTCTCTTGGGGGCTAGAACATGAAGGTATCCAATAAGTGTAGTGGCCACATGATAGGTACACAATAAGTGTTATGGTCCCCATGTTTTTGTTTATTGGGAAGAGGTCAAGTTTTCCAAGCTACATTTTCCAAATATATTAAAGCAGTGGGAAAACACACACTGAATAAGGATCAGTACGATAACTACTGGAAAGCATTTTAGATTATGGAGAGATACTTGACGCTTTCTCAGAACAATGAATAAAAATGATTTGGTTCCTTAGGATACACTAGTCTTGATCCAATAGTGCAATTTCCAACATTTAATTCCAGGGAAATATGTGCCTTTCTCCCAAGAGATTTTGGGAAAATCAATACATTTTGTATATATAAGAAGTTAGAAAGCAGTAAAAACATTGCTCCCATAATTGGCCCACAGGCCAATCAAATTTCTCTATTTTATCATTTGGAGATAGTCTATTTCTATATTTGGACATATACCTAAACATCTCTCTGTTAATCTAGAGTTTGTTCATACTGCATTTACATTTCTACTCTAAATACTTCAAATTTATGGATGTGTTTTCCCAAATATTATTTGAATACTTATGTCTTATGTTGCAGCAAATTTGTTTCCAAAATATTTTCACATTATACTAAGCAAACCATTTAAATTTCACTCTATGGTCTGGCACTGTGCCTGCAGGTTAAACCACTGCTTGTGACTCCTGCTGCTTTGCTTCTATTTCAGCTCCTTATTAATGCACCTGGGAAAGCAGCAGAAGATGCCCTGAGTACTTGGTTCTCTTCTACCCACATAGGAGACTTGGAGGGAGCTGTTGGCTTCTGGGTTTGGCTTGACACAGCTGCAGCTGCTACAGCCATTTGGGGAGTGAATCAGCAGATGGAAGATTCTCTCTCTCTCTCTCCCACACACACACTCCTCCCTCTCTTTTTGTGATTCTTCTTTGAAGTATATTAATACATCTTAAAAAACCAATTTTACTCTATTTTAAACCTCCATATCACACAATCATATCTTTAATATTATTTTAAAAATAAAATATTAGTTCTTATTTCCAATTCCTGGATTGAAACTATATAAGAGTGACAAATTGTTCATTATGGATTTAAGTTGTTGCTTCATTATTTTCTATCAGTTCAAGTTCATGGTAACCATTAAGCAAATCTTTCTTAAACAGAGGTGGAAAGATAAAAACATGATAGAGAAAGGAAATAGAAAATACTTAGCACACTGGAAGCAAAGCTTTAAGGCAAAAAAGGGATAATTACATGCTCACAAAACATCTGATTTTAGAAAACATATAGGTAAAATACAGATGAATTAATAAATATTATTATATAAGTGATTTTTACAATATATAGCATTTTCTTTTAAAAAGCATAATGGAAGCAAATGCAAATGAAAATTGATATACTGAAGCTGTGAACTTTGGATATAAACAAGGTTTTACCATTAGATGTAGATTCTACTCTTAGTCTTCTGATAATATTTAGTGAAAACAAAAAAAAATCAAATTGTCATCCTATCTTATGCCTTTCTTTTGCAGTTAAAATACTAGAGCATTGCAGGATAATCAGTTTACATAAATATATTTTATATAAAAGTTTGATCTGATTGGATGTTTGGAATTCCACTCATCCCAGTTCATGTGATTCAGTTACACAGTCTCACACCAAATGGATATCCCAAAGCCCCAACTTTATCACTAGCGCTGTTTAACTACAAACTGGAACTGATTGTTGATTGCCAAATGCTCTCAAAGTTTTCGTGCTAGAGCCAGAGGCCCAATCTTCTTTAAAATGAATGCTACTTGGACTTTGGACCGGCACTGTGGCATAGAGGGTAAAGACACTGCCTGCAGTGCTGGCATCCCACATGGGTGCCGGTTCGAGACCCGGCTGCTCCACTTCCCACCCAGCTCTTTGCTATGGCCTAGGGAAGCAGTAGAAGATGGCCCAAGTCCTTGGGCCCTCACACCTGTGTAGGAGACCTGGAGGAAGTTCCTGGCTTCTGGCTTCGGATCAGCTCAGCTCTGACCCTTGTGGATAATTGGGGAGTGAACCAGCGGATAGAAGACTTTTTCTCTCCCCCCCCCCCCCCGCCTCTCCTCTCTCTGTGTAAATCTGACTTTCAGATAGATAAATAAATCTTTAAAAAAACATTAAAAAGAATGCTATTATATTATGCTCAAGATTAACTGAAACAGCTATTTTTGACACGACACCAGTTAATCAATTATATGCAGAGTAATGGCCTCCTCTTTTCTCTATCATTTCTAAGATTTTCTAAAGATGCTTTCTGAAGGTAATGCTCTTAGATTTTGGAGCATTCACATTTTTGAAAAGGGGTACCAAGAATGGATGTAAATGGATGTATACAAAATTAAAATGTTGTGTGCTTAGCAACAAGTTTACCATCTTAAAAAAGACTTCCTCATTTCTGCAGTGAAGCCCTTAGCATTGACAAATCTAGGCAATTGCAAATCTGGCGGGAGTTGACTTGCTGCTCAAAGTATAGTGCCTGGCATTGCAGTGGTGACATACCTTGAGCTCTCAGATCTGCAGGCTCTCATCCATATCCCAGAATGGTCAACCAGAATCTACATTTATCCCGTATGCCCCAGGGGATTGAATTGGTATTATATTTTGAGAACACTGCAGGCATACCTTAGTTAAACTACCAATTTTCCTAGTTCAGTTAGGAAGTCCTGAAATATGAGTTGTACCAAGCACAAATTACAGAATTTCTTAGTAAAATGTATGTAGGTTCTCCATCATCAACAGTTAAATGTAAAAATTATATACAAAAATTATCTAAAATTATTGTAGCAAAGAAAATTTATTTCAAATTAATTGTCACAGAATGGTGAATTATTATATTCAAGTAATGTTTATCATATCTCAAATCAGTCCTTACTGACACTTTTCTTTTGGAGACTATACAGTGTGAGCTGAAGAAAACTGTGAGTAGACCTGCTACGTTCATGCTGTCTGCTCAGAGTGCATTTGGCAACCTGGCTGTTATTCTCCAATTAAAGCAGTGGCTCTCAAATGCCAAAGACAATTTTTTTTAAAGAGTAACTTATTCAATGGTTGACACATCAGGTGCATGAAATCCCTTTCTCCTTTCCTTCTCCTCGGCTTCTGCTTTAATCTTACATAAACAAAGTGTGCCCTTCTTTCAGTTGATGATCCTAAATATCCATATGTCACAAATTTATCAATCACCTACAAAGTGATTGGGCTAGGTTCGGAGTGCATAAGAATGTGAAATACAGCAATCCCTATTCCACAAGTTACTTACATTCTAATTGAAGATTCAATTTAACAAAAAGATGATCTGGAAACAATGGTAAGAAATGGTTAAGAAATCGACAGGCGCCAGTGCTGTGATGCATTGGGTTAAAGCTGCTGCCTGCAGTGCCAGCATCCCATATGGGTACTGGTTCAAGTCCTGGCTGCTCCACTTCTAATCCAGCTCTCTGCTATGGCCTGGGAAAGCAGTAGGAGATGGTCCAAGTCCTTGGGTGCCTGTACCCGTGTGGGGGACCCACAAGAAGCTCCTGGCTCCTGGCTTCGGATAGGCACAGCTGCGGCCATTGTGGCCAGTTGGGGATGGAAGACCCCCCCCCCCCCGCCTCTACCTATCTGTAACTTCCTTTCAAATAAATAAATCTTTTAAAAAAATGGTAAAGGACCTGAACAGGTATTTTTCAATAGAGGAAATTCAAATGGCCAACAGACACTTGACAAAAGTGGTATCTACACTGGAAGTAAGTCTTCAGTTTTAAACCTGTAGCTAGTGACAATCATTTACAATTTCATTTACTACAGTTTTTCCAGTTTTCTAAAGACATTTGGTCCTGTAGTCACTTTATCTTTTAATTTTAGAAGGTTTTTCTTGTTTACTTTTACAAAACTTCATTTTTATAACATAGTATAGATGGTTGCAATTCATGTTCTAACTCACAATCCCTTAAAATTTAGTCAAATGCTAAAATGTGAATTTAGGTTCAACATTGGAATTGAATCTGTAAACAATTGGGAAACTTACCTATAAATAAATGAGCAGGTTGTAAGTACAAAGGCGATGCAAGTTGCTCAATTAGGTCCATTGATTTGATTTCTGGGGTATGTAAGCTTTATATAAATAGTAATGACATTAGGCTAAAATTCTGTGATTTATGTACTAGCAATAGTTTTTTATAAAAATATTCAGGTGGGGGCCAGTGCCGTGGTGCAGTGGGTTAATCCTCCACCTGCGGCGCTGGCATTCCATATGGGTGTCAGCTCTAGTCCCGGTTGCTTCACTTCCAATCCAGCTCTTTGCTGTGGCCTGGGAGAGCAGTAGAAGATGGCCCAAGTCCTTGGGCCCCTGCACTCGCATGGGAGACCAGGAAGAAGCACCTGGCTCCTGGCTTTGGATCTGTACAGTTCCGGCCATTGCGGCCATTTGGGGAGTGAACCAACGGAAGCAAGACCTTTCTCTCTGTCTCTGCCTCTCACTGTCTGTAACTCTACCTCTCAAATAAAATAAATAAAATCTTTAAAAAAAATTCAGGTGGAAAATTACCTTTTAAAAATAAGTATACCATTTAAACTAAAAACCAGATCTATGATATTAATGTTTTTAAACCTCAGGAACTAAAAATGAATTCTGTTACGATGTCAATATTTATATTACAAAATATTACTTTATCATAAACATAATTAATGATCTGACTTTTCTGATTTTCACTCTTATTAAACATGAAACTATGGGTAGAAAATTCTGTATTTACCTGTACTGTTCTTATTCTCATTAATAGAAAGGATATAATCAAATGTAACACATTTGGTGATCATTTAAATGAAAACTGAAACTCTAAACAACAAGGAATAATTTTTAAAAGCTGAAATATGAACTTGGAAAACATGTTAGAACTTCCAGTTAAGAAAATCTTAATTGGGAATTTTGAATGTACATAAAAAATTCAAGAGAGGAAAATTTTACATAAATGTTCAAATTTATATTCAACTAGGATTTTTTTTAAACCATGACCCAAATGGAAGTTAGGAAATTTAAGAACTGACATCTTAACAAGCTGATTCTGCAACTACAGAAAGCCTTGCAGACACAGTTGTACTCACCTCATCTAGGTCATCTGGAGGAAACATAAAGCAACTCCCAATGGCTGTAGAGCAATCAGCCCACAGTGAACTAATGAGAAATTAGTTAATAGCATCTAAAGCATCATAGGCTTGTTAAAAATGAGTTCAAATTTCTCAATGCTACCCCACAAGAGTAGGGATTTAGATTTAAAGAATTTTATGTTTTTTACAAATATTCTTTTTAACTGAATATTGGAAAAATACTATTTCAGACCAGGGTTCTCATAAAATCACCCAAGATCTTTTAAAAGTGTTTATGTAAGGTGCTCACTTCGACAGCACATACTAAAATTGGAATGATACAAAAGTGTTTATGTAAGGGCCACACTGCTAAGGAATTCTAATGATTAAAATGGTGCATCTGAAACATTGGTATGTCTTAAAAATCTTATCTGGTGCTTTCCACTATGAAGTCAAACTTGAGAACAACTGGTCTAGACATGAAAAAGTATCTTTCTAAAAACAAACAAACAAACAAACAAAAAAACCAGCTAGGGTTTTGTTCCAGTGCCCTTCCTTCAGTTGATGATCCTAAATATTTGTGTCAAAAATTTGTTGACCATCTATAAAGTTAAGCGATTGGGTTAGGTTCAGAGTGCCTAAGAATGTAAAATACAGTAATGCCTATCCACAGGTTACTTACATTCTAATGGAAGATCCAGTCTAACAAAGAAATGATCCTGAAAAATGGTAAGAAAGGGTTAATAAGTGGGCAATTGACTAGAACAGGGATTTTTCAAAAGAGGAAATTCAAATGGCCAGCAGACACCAGAAAAAATGTTCAGGATCACTGGCCATTAGGACAGTGAAAATGACAACCACAGTGAGGTTTCTCCTCAACCCTGTTAGAATGCTTTCACACAGAAATCAACAAACAACAAATGCTGGTGAGGATGTAGGGGAAGAAGTACCCTAATCCACTCTTGATGGAAATGCAAACTGGCGCAGCCACTGTGGAAGACAGTTTGGAGATACTTCAGAAATCTGAATACAAGAACTACCATACGATCCAGCTGTCCCACTCCTGGGAATTTACACAAACACAAAGAAATCAGGACATGAAAGAGTTCTCTGTACCCCTGTGTTCATTGCAGCACAATTCACAATAGCTAAAATATGGTATCAATCAAGATGTCCATCAACTGTTGATTGGATAAAGAAACTACGGTAGATATACAGTAATGGGTACTACTGAGTTGTAAAAAACAAAAAATGAAAAAATGAAATCCTGTTTTTTTTTTTTTTTGCAACAAAATGGACACAATTGGAAACCATTGTACTTAGTGAAATAAGCCAAGCCCAAAAAAGACAGATATTGTATCCTTGATCCAGGTAACTAATAGTGTACCTAAAATGTAATGCATTGGAGTGAAATGGACATTTTGAGATTTGATTATTGTTTATAATCCTTGTCTCTTTTGTTGAGGAACAATTTTTTTTTTCATACTAATTTTTGAACTCTTTCACTCAGTGTAGGCTTAACTATATTATCATTAAGCAAAATGAAAATAAATATTTATAAAAATTAAGAGGGGAATAGGAGAGGGAGGATGAAGAAGAGTTGGTGTGTGAGAGGGAGGGTAGGTGGGAAGTATCATTATGTATGATTTATTATGTATGTATTTATTATCATAAATCTGTATGTATGAAATACATGAAACTTATTTAACTTACATAATATTTTAAAAAAGAGAAAGTACAACAGAGGGATGAGAACCATGGTACAGTGGGTTAATTCAGCACTTGGGATGTCCATATCCCATATCAGATCATCTGGGATTAGGTTCCACCTCTGTTTCTATCTTCTATCTAGCTTACTGTTGATGCTCCTGGGAGGCAACAGATGGTACCCCAAGTACTCAGGTCCACATGGGAAACCTCGATGGAGTTTCTGACTCCCAGTTTCAGTCTGGCACAGTCCAGGCTGTTGCTGGCATTTGTGGAGTAAACCAGATATCTCTTTATCTTTCTATCATTCTGGTTTTTAAATAAGTAAATAAATAAATAATTCTTAGGAAAGTGCCATAGATGTTTTTATGATGAGGATAGGTAAAGAAAGATAGCAATGGTGGAAAATGGACACCAAGGAGAGAAAAGAAGATGACGAAGTATTTAGAGCAAGAAAGACAAGGACTGGAGTTGGTGTTTGACTTGCTGGTTGAAATGTCACATTAATTGCCCACATTCCTTCCTGGAGTGACAGGGTTTGAGTGCTGGCGCCACTTCCAATTCCAGCATCCTGCTGGCGCACACAGCAGGAGGCAGAAATAGAGGATCCAGTACTTGAGTCTCTGAAATCCATGTGGGAGAACAGGACTGAGCTCGGGGCTCCTGGTTTCAGCTTGCCCCAGCCCTGCTTGTTGTGGACTTTTGGGGAAGTGAATGAGTGGATGAAAGATTTCTCTCTCTCTCTCTCTCTCTGCCTTTCAAATAAATAAAAATAAATTTTAAAAAGAAATATCATGGCTGGATCATTCGGACCTGGAAGGTGCCTTTGGCTTATGAGTTTCTTCTCATGGCAAGCTTGAGAGCATAACATTACCCAGAAGCGATGTGAGATCAATAAACAATTTTAAGAGCAACAAGGAAATGAAACATGGTGAATAATCAGTATTATTCAGGTAACAATTTCATTATGCTATGGTAAATAATAATAGTGATCATTTATATAATTTTAATAATAGAGCTTACCCTTTTTAAAAAAGATTTATTTTATGTATTTGAAAGAGCTACAGAGAGAGGTAGAGATATAAAGAAAGGGAGATTTTCCATCCATTGGTTCACTGCTCAAATGTTCTCAACGGCTGATCTGAGCCCAGAGCTGAGCCGATCCAAAGCCAGGAGCCAGGCACTTCCTCCAGGTCTTCCATGTAGGTGCAGGAGCCCAAGGACTTTCCAGGCACATCAGCAGGTAGTTGGATCAGAAATGGAACAGCCAGGACTTGAATGGGCTCCCATATGGGAGGCTGGTGCTGCAGGCTGGGACTTTAACTCACTGTGCCACAGTACCAGCCTCAGAGCTCGCCGTTAATGTGTACAAATATTATTCAAATATTTTTAAAGTTGCCATGAATTAAGTAATTAATATGTTCCCTGTTTTTCAGAAGAGGAGAATGAGATATAGAGTAGTTATATAACCTCTGAAGATCACAAAGTAAATAACTGGCAGAGTCAAGATGCAAATCAGGGAATCTGACTCCAAAGTGAGTGCACTTAATTAACATGCAAATAATGACTGACATTTAAGAACGTCTATTTTGTCATTTCATTCCAAACAATTTTCATTATAACTTATTACATAAATGTTAATATCCCAACATTAATTATATTTACATTTTACATATTATGAAACAGGACTTTAAGTTTTCATATCCTCAATTCTCTGAAATATCAAATTTATTTATTATCACTATATACTCCTTTTCACAGTGAATAGACAAACTTTTAGTATCTGGTATCATGTTAGTATTACTTTTTTTCCTAGAAAATTGTGTTCTCTTCCTCTCTCATATTTTTTTATTATTGTTTATCATGGGTTATTATTAATTTCTTTTTTTAACCTAGAAATCTTTTATTTAAGGTATACAACTTCATGCACCTCCTATTTACAAATTTAGAAACATAGTGATTCTTTCCACCCCACCCTCTGTTCAGCCCATCCTGCCACCCTTCTTCCTCCTGTCTTTCCTATTCCTGTTTTTATTTCTAACAAAGATCTGTTTTAGATTTCACCATGAAGCATGAGTTAACTGACGGGTTTTAGTTATTACTAGAAGCATCCCCTGCTTCAGGACAGGAAGAGGCACCAAGTCCTTGTGAAGCCAGTTTTCCACTCACAAGCGTATTGCACAAGGCATATGGCTGCTCTGTGTGTCTTCCTTCCACAAGAGGTTCTAATGGATATGGTATAATGGCACTGACTGGGAAGACAGACTAACTAACTTTTTCTTTTGCTCTATGCTCATAACGATACTTTACACATGAAGAACGTTTTCAATGTGCTTTTCAGGCTAACAAACCCACTCTGTGCTAGGGATAAGGCTGTACAACTCCCTAACAAAGCAACTCTTACCAATGTTCTCATCCTGTGCAGGCACTCCAGGTATAGATCCTTTCTTGATTATAGTGGATTCCCCAGGAATTACAGCACAATTTTTTAAAGATTTATTTAATTTACTTGAAAGTCAGTTACAGAGAGAGAGGGAGACAGAAAGAGAGATCTTCCATCTGCTTGCTGGTTCATTCCCCAAATGGCCACAATGGTCAGGGCCAGAGCTTCTTCCGGATTTCCCACTTGGGTACAGAGACCCAAATACTTGGGCTATCTTCTGTTGCTTTTCCAGGTACATTAGTAGGGAACAGGATCAGAACTACAGCAGCTGGGACATAGCAGCATTATGCCACAGCCCCAGCCCCAGAGCACAATTATTAATTCAGAAGCAACTATTGGAGTAGGCATTGAGCATATTGATTAAGGCACCACTAGGGGCATTCTATCAGATATTTGAGTCCTGGTTCTTCCACTTTCCATCCAGTGTCCTAATATGAACCCTGGGAGGCAGCAGGTTGTGGCTCAAGTGCTTGGGTCCCTTCCCCCAACTTTGGAGACCTGGATTGAATTCTATGCTACTGGCATCCATGTGGTGAATTTCTGGCTATAGCAGGCATTTAGGGAGTGAACCAGAAGATGGAAGATCTGTGTGTGTGTGTGTGTGTTTGCTTCTCAGTCTTTTTGCTTTGTGCTTTTCAAATAAAATTAAAATAACAAATAAAATTAAAATAAAAATAAAAGTAACATTTTTAAATGAGAAGAAATGTCCACTATTAAAAAATAGTGAGGAATGACCTCAATATACAATTGTTATTGGAACAGGATGGTGTGCAAAAAAAGTTCTTTAAGAGAGGTGGGAGGCCAGTGCCGCGTCTCACTAGGCTAATCCTCTGCCTGCGGCGCCAGCACCCCGGGTTCTAGTCCCATTTGGGGAACAGTTTCTGTCCCGGTTGCTCCTCTTCCAGTCCAGCTCTCTACTGTGGCTGGTGAAGGCAGTGAAGGATGGCCCAAATGCCTGGGCCCTGCACCCGCATGGGAGACCAGGAGGAAGCACCTGGCTCCTGGCTTCGGACTGGTGCAGCACGCTGGCTGTAGTGGCCATTTTGGGGTGAACCAACAGAAGGAAGACCTTTCTCTCTGTTTCTCTCTTTCACTGTCTAACTCTGCCTGTCAAAAAAAAAAAAGAGGGTGGGAAAGTAGTACAGTTGGAGAAAATTATTAGGGGAAGAATGAAAAGAACATTCAAATGTTCTGTGGGTGTGACCATGGAAAGAAGCATAGAAGAGGTTAAGTGAATTAAATAGAATCACTATTGAGTACAGCTTTTCCACATTCAAATGCATACTTTCTCACTTTTTTAACCTGCACTATAGAATATTTTCTTACATATGTAGCTCCAGCTCTAAGCAAGGTTTGGTGGTTACCTTGGTCTATCAGGGATCTTGACAATTGCTACTTACCCTAGAAAATCACTAATGGGGTCAAATCTTGATTTTCTTGTCTTTGTCATTCTTCATTCTTAAATTTCTCTCCATCTAACATGATTAACATTAGCAAAAAATAATAACAATAATGAAATGAAGGAGATCTTTGTAGACCAAAAAGGTCACTCTAGGAGCAATCACAGTGCTTCTTGTGTCTGCTTTGCTTTTGATTTTCTTTCCTCCTTCCAAAAGCATTAATCAATTTATTTCTTCTATTAAAAGAACAACCAGTGGTGGATTTCCTGATCAGTCAAATTACAGACTAACGCAATTAGTGACTGCACAGTTCGCTAAGCAAATACATCTTACAACTTAACCTTATTTTAAAGTGATTTTCTTCTTTAAAAGTTTGACCACTATGGCTATAAGCTTACTGTATTTTAGTTAAATGAGTTTTGCTCATTAGCTTACACCTACACATTTTCGATCTTTTCTAAACAACACACTGGGAATGCATGGAATACACATGAAGAAACACACACAAAATATGCACATGCTGGTATCTATTTGTGTGTATGATAAATGCCTATGGCAGGAACAGTAAACTCTGCTTAGGAAGCAGTTCTAACTATAAGCACTAACTTTTAAATAGTAAAAGAATCCCTATTTCCAAATAATGATAAGAGATTTTCCCAATGCCTTTTACAATTTACAGAATAAGTGATGTAACATTCTTAATTATCGGAGCAGAGGAATGGTCAATTTCAAGTCTAATTCATTTTTATGAATATTTTAGCTTCTGTTGTGATTTGTCAAAGACAAAAAATTCTTATTTGAAGAAGGCAGTTACAGCTATGATTAAACATCTCATTTCTGATTTTGTGTGTTCCCTTTCACCACCACATTTCACAGGAGAGTCTTTAATCATTTTGCAATGTTTAGACGTTGACTTGAGGCCACTGAATCACTCTACCAGATTATCATTGAGGATGTCATCATGTGAGAACAACACCTGTTATCTATTCCTGTGGATTTCATCATTTTGTCCAAAGAAATTAACAGAACCACCTTGTGAATTCAATCGTTTTAGACAAGCAAGACTCTCATTCCTCTAACACAGGAAGCAGGGGTATCTCAGTGGCAATGACTGTCCTAATCATCTTACTTTCACCGTACATGTAACTATTAAATTAGCCTTCATCGCAGAAAACGTGCAACAAAGTCTACTTTCACATTAGAATAAAAAGCTTGTACAGGACTTGGCAGAAGAGTGCTTAATGTGCTAATTATTTATAGACCATTCAGTATGCTATTTCCACTTATATGTAGTAACAACCATCCAGCCATCTGCTGTGCAAAAACAGACATTTCACTTAAGATTTCAACATATCTAGTTTCCAGGGTTCCTAAATGATAATTCTGGCTTGGATGGGCTATGAATGGTGCATGCAGGCAGGAAGTATGAATTCATCCTGCCCTAACAACTGACTGTGGCATCCACGATATTGAATGCACACTTGGCTCAAATTAAGAATGCTGGCAATGGGCATCCTATATGGAAGCAGAAGTGTCAATATTGCATGTGAGGATCCCTGAAACATTCCTAGAAAAAGGAGTGAAAATGTAAGCTTATTTTGGTGCAAAAAAAATTGAAATCTATGAACTTTTTTTTCATAATCTTCATCGTCCATGAACTTTTTGAAGACCATCTGCATGCAAAGCTTCAACTGTTTTGCACTAATGTAAATTTAATTTCATTTTCCACATCATATATATATATGTGTGTGTGTGTGTGTGTGTATATATGTATATATATAGTATATGATAAAGTGTGAAAGTTAACAGAGAAAAGAAATGTGGCTTAAACTCTAGACTAAAATGTGATTTAGACAGAAAGCATGCCAGAGTGACAGAGGCAGAAGCTTCTACCCATGGAAAGGGGAAGAAATTGACTGAACTCTTTGTGAGACAGCCCAGGAAAGAACCCCGAGTGAACTTACGTACCCTTGACACCAAGCTTGTGCCTTAGTATCACAAGCTCTGGTTAAGCAGACACACTGTAGTGAAGTAGCTATCTTAACCTCTTATCTTTGCCACCAAAATTCATTAGAAAAAGAAGTGTTGACAGGATAATGATATCTTGTTATTAATACTGCTAAAAATTAGAGTACTTCTTCTGTGTAATTAAATGTAAGCTCCTAGAGACCTCATTCTTGTTTTGAAGATTCTGATTCTGACATTTTATATTGAATGGGTGATTGTGAATAATTCTTCCACATAATTGTGGGAGTTCGTCCACACTTTTGTGGAGAATTATGAGAATCCGTGCCGTTGTAAATGAGTGAATGCCAAAACCCACGGGTCAGGAAGGGCAGAAGGAGAAGCATGAGTCTAATGACTTTTAATCAGGTCATCAGTGTGTCCCACAGACGGCTGTTTAATAAGTACATCATGTGTAGAAGCAACATCTTTGAAATTCACTGTGGTAATGATCAACAAAATTACCTAACATTTCATTTGTTTTTCTATATCTTGATTCTAAAACGATGAAACAATATGTATTCCTGAAGTTATTCCTAGTTATACTTGTGGCTTGACAGAGTATACCTAGTGAAATCTCCACTAAATAGAGAGGGGCGGTAGCTTACCTAACATACCTGTGTTGGTGTGTATAAAATTTATGTAAGATTACAATTTTGATGTCTGAAAATATAAAAAGCACTTAATAAATTTAACTATAGCTGTTTAAATTGTGATTATTACTGATTCACAATTAGTATATTTTAGAGTTCCTACCCAGTCATTGCATTTTCATTTTACTCTCTTTTACACTATGCTATTTTATTTTTTTTAATGATTTATTTATTTATTTGAAAGTCAGAGTTACACAGAGAGAGAAGGAGAGGCAGAGAGAGAGAGAGAGAGAGAGAGAGAGAGGTCTTCCATCCAATGGTTCATTCTCCCAGTTGGCCGCAACAGCCGAGCTGAGCTGATCCAAAGCTTCCTCTGGGTCTCCCACACCAGTGCAGGTCTTCTGCTTTCCGAGGCCACAACAGAGAGTCGGATTGGAAGTGGAGCAGCCAGGACTTGAACTGACGCACACATGGGATTCTGACAGTGCAGGTGGCAGCTTTTCCAGCTTTACCAGCTATACCACAGCGCCGGCCCCAACTATGCTGTTTTAGATACCCAAGACATTATATATTTGTACACACACAAAAATACACATGCTGGGAGTTGAGCCAAGCATGCGCTGAGGTTCCATGGTTGGTGCACCTGTATCAAGTCTGATGACTCTGACTGGAGTGCGAAGCAGGAGTCCAGTGTGCGATTCACAGGCATACCTCAGAATGCCTGTCTAAGTTACAGGTTTTGTCAACACAAATTTCCTGAGGTGGAAGGTGTAGTGACGGTGACTGTAGGATCATTGCTGAATTAGGGGCTTTCGTCAATTTGTTGGAAGACAACATTGACGGCATGATCCTTCTCAGTGAATTATCCAGAAGGCACATCCATCCCATTAAATGCATCCATATTGGCGGGAATGAATGTCTGGTTGTCATCAGAGTGGACAAAGGAAAGGGACATACTGACTTGTCCAAAAGAAGAGTTTCAAAATTTAAAGCTGTGACTAGCTTTCTTAGCGATGTTGCTGAGGTGTTAGAATACACCCAGGATGAGCAACTGGAAAGCCTGTTCCAAGGGCCTGCATGGGTCTCTGATGATAAGTGCAAGAGTCCTACATACGGAGCCTAGGAAGCACTCCAACACGCAGTAGCAGACCCATCTATTTTGGATAGTTTGGATTTGAATGAAGATGAACGGGAAGTACTCATTATAATAATATTAACAGGCTTGTGGTTCCACAGGCTGTGAAAATTTGAGGAGATACTGAAGTGGCTTGTTATGGTTGTGAAGGTATTGAGGCTCTAACAGAAGCCCTGAGAGCAGGTTCAGATTGTTCTACGGAAACCATGCCTATCAAAGTTAATCCAATAGCTCCTCCTTGATATGTAATGACTGCAACAACCCTAGAGCAAACAATTCTCTCTGTCCTCAGTCAAGCTAAAGCTGTTATCAAAGAGAAAATTGAGGAAAAGAGGGGTATGCAGCCCAAAGTGGTCACAGAAACAGACATGACTGAGCTTGACAGGCAGCTGGAGAGACTCCAGAGAGAAAACGCAGAAGGCGATGGAGATGATGATGAGGAAGAAATGCAAGCCAAAGTTGAAGATTAATTCTGTGGGAAGCAGTCCAATTTAAGGACCACAAAGCAGCCCTTCCTGGCTGCAAACCCTCGACCTGAAACTTTTCTTGTATTGAAAACTTCAACGCTGAATTTTTTTTTTTTAATTTCAGAGTATTCAAAGTTTCCAGAACATGAAATACCCTCCTAAATGTCTGCTGGTTTTACACAATACCTCCAACAGATCAAGCTTTTTTTTTAAGGAAGTGGCCTGATTTCACTAAAGACACACATTTAATCTGAGACAGTCCTAAAATCGGGCTTGTGATTTCCATTTCTGATGTGTCCAACCTGCAGCCTTTTGTAAGCCAGTGCCTCCATGTGAAAACAATTCAAATCTTTCTGCATAAAATGTATTCAATCAAAAATGAAATAAATTTCTGGGGTATTTAAAAAAAGGGCACATGTTTATGTTTACAGTGTAAATGAAATATAATGATTAATAAGTTAACTATCCATATTTCCACCCCTGTCTTAAAAACATATTCCCAGGGGAGCTATCTTCACTCCTGGTTATGTTACTGGTGAATTCTATTGCCTCTTCACCAGAATGCCTATTCATGATTTTTACTTATCTTTTTTTATTTTGTTTGTTTGTTTGATGTTTTCTTACTGATTTGTAGATATTCTTTATATATCCTAAATACTAATATTCTAATGTATATTTGATGCAAATATCTTCTTGGTTCATAGCTATGCTTTTGTACTTTTTAATGATGCATTTTAATAAACTGAAACTCTTGCTTTTAATTATCAGAACTTACCAATTTGTTCCTTTAAGATTTATTCCAGACATAATTGTTAGAAAAAGTCATTCCATTCCCTGATTTCATATAATCCCACATTTGCTCACATAACTTATTGAGCACTAACCATGTGTAGGACATTCTTCTAGTACTCCAATTAATTAATATAATTAGTGAACTTTTTTTTAACATTGAAGTCTTTGATTTAACTTAAACTGAATTTTTATGGTATGAAATATGCACCTATTTATTTTAATAAATATAATGAGTAATCAAAGTTCTATTTTAAAAACAAGTATGTTCTGCCACTGAATGGTAGTCATATATCATAATGGAATTATCATCACTGATAAGCAAAATATTTCCATGTTTATTCCTTTGTCTAGTATATTTCTTCTTTTAAAAAAAGATTTATTTTATTTATTTGAAAGAGTTACAGAGAGAGAGAGAGAGACAGAGAGAGAGGCTCTCCACCCACTGGTTCACTCCCTAGATGGCCACAATGGCTGGAGCTGGGCTGATACGAAGGCAGGAGCCAGGAGCCTCCTCCGAGTCTCCCAAACAGGTGCAGGGGCCCAAGGACTTGGACCATCCTCTACTGCTTTCCCAGGCCTTAGCAGACAGCTGGATCTGAAGAGGAGCAGCTGGGACTGGAATCGGTGCCCATATGGGATGCTAGCACTTCAGGCCAGGACTTTAACCGCTGTGTCACAGCACCAGCCCCTAGTATATTTCTTTATCCTTTTGTTGATAAGACACTTTTAGCTACTATAACATTATAATAAGGTTAACATTCTGTAAAGAATGTTTCCTATGTGATGAGGCATTGGCTTTGCTACATGCATTTTAGAATTGTTGTACCTGAGCGAGAGCAAACAAAGGAGCTCCACACATTGATAACATCTGATGGTCCTTTATTGCCAGCGGGGGAGAGTGGGCTCATGCCCTAAAGAACTCTCCACACTGAAGCCCAAGGCAACAGGGTTTATAAAGGCAAAAACCACAAAATCAGGAGGGGAATTCATGGTTGCTAGGAAGGGGGGGGGGATATGTGGTTACCAGGGTCAAGCTGACCTAAAATCTATGCAAAACTAGTATCAATTATAATCTTGACAATACCAGTTACAATCTTAACAATTCCAGTTATAATCTTGACATTAATCCAGATATTGGTTTTAATCATATGTAGGACATAGACAAATTACATTTTTATCATTAACCCAGGTGCAGCCTATCCACTTCCAGGCTTGGCCCAGGAAGGCAGTGGAGGATGGCCCAGGTGCTTGAACCCTGCACCCTCATGGGAGACCAGGAGGAAGCACCTGGTTCCTGGCCTTGGATCGGCGCGCTGCGTGGCCATAGCTGCCATTTGGGGGTGAACCAACTGAAGGAAGACCTTTCTCTCTGTCTCTCTCTGTCTAATTCCGCCTGTAAAACAATAATAATACATAACTTTATTTCTTTGACTTTTTATCATGCCTAGGAGCTTGAAAACAACTTGTATATTTATATGTAGTTATATATATAATATATAATGTATATATTTATGAAATAAGCCCATCCTGTGTGTCTTTGGTGTTATAATATTTGTAATGTTTTGCTATCAGTATTCTGTTTGAATTTTTTTGGCAGCTCCTTTAATTGTGTTAACAATGTTTGTTGATTTTTAATTTTGATTGTTATTTTTGTTTTGTGAATGGATTTTGAATTTTATTGAAGGCTTTTAAGTAGGACAATTGGGTTGTTGATTTCAAGTTTCACCTTTAATTTATTGATGGTTTAACTAAATCAGTCAAGATAGATTAGCTCAAAATGCAATAAGAACTTTCTGCTTCGGTCCATAAGAGCTACTACAACGAAACACCACAAACTGGCACCTCATAAAAAATAGAAATGTTTTTCTTTCCATGGTTGTGGAGGTTGCTTACAGGAAAAATAATGATGCTTAGCATAACACATTAGGATATTTTCTGTTGTTGAACCAACCTTACAGTCATCCAGTATTCATTTCATTCACCTTATAATTTGATTCATTTCTGGATACAGTGTGCTAATATTTGCTTGGTGAGTTTTCTTCAGTGTGGGTTTTTTCTTTTAAAAGACCTAAATAAAGTTAGCCTACTACAATAAATGAAAATTTCTAGTTTCTGGAAAGATTTGTATAAAATTGGAATGAAGCTTCCTTGAAACAATGATTGAGGCCTGTGTGTGTTTTTGTAAAAATCTTGGGTTATTGCTCATTCCTTTCATTTTTATGGGATATTTATGCTTTTTAATGTTTTTTTTTCTGAAGTTATTTTCAAATTAAACTTGTCTAGTCATTTGTTTACATTGAAAATTTTATGATGAGGTGGGCATTTGGCCTGGTGGTTCAGTCACTGAACCATCTTGTATCGGAGTACCTGGGTTGGAGAACCAGCTTGATTCCTTACTCCAGCTCCCTGTTAAGGCACACTTTCCAAGGCAGCACACAGTAACTCAAATGGATGGGTCCCTGATACCCATATTGGAGACTTAGGTTGTGTTCCTGGCTTTGGCCTTCAGTCTGACGCAGCCATGGCTCCTCCAGGATTTGGATACTGAACCAGCAGATGAGCCCGCTCTCTCTCTCCCTGCCTCTCAAATAAATAATGTTTTAAAAATATTTGTAACAAAGTATTTTATTACATTGCCTAACTGATTTTTTGTGATTTTTTTCTTTATTTAGTTGTATCTCATTTTTATTTCATATTATTGTTTATTTGGACATTCTGCCTTTGCTTGTTATTGCAAGTTTTAAAATTTTAATAAACAAAAGCTATTTTCCTGAATTAATTTCTACTTGTTCTTTTTTTTCATCAATTTGTATTTAATCGATATTTATATTCTTTGTCACTACTCTTCCACTTTCTTGTGTGCATCTTTAATCGAACATTTAATCCAATTTAATTTTAGCCTATATTCTCTTCTGAAACTTAAATTTATATATTTTCTCAATTACTAATTTGTATGCTTCACAAAGATTCTGATATGTTTGCGTTTCTAAATCATTTTTTATTTTCTTATTACTTCTTATTTGACCAACATTATTGTGTTTTTATAGTGTTAAAACACACTATAAATAAAATCTCCATAACAAATTTTCTTTTACCTTAGTCCATGTAACTTTGAAAAAAATATGTTGGGTATGCTGAAGAAAAATGTCATATAATTGCTGTGCTTGATTCTACCTATATCTAGTAAGTCAAGCTTATTGATTGTAATTGTCGCTTTCTGTGTTTTCAGTCTCTTTTTTTGTCTTTTGACTCATGTGGTAAAATGGTTGTTTTAGAATGCTCTGATAAAATTGAAAACCTGCTGATATATACTTGTAATTGTGGATTTTAAAGTTTTAAGAAGAAAATGGCTATATTTTGAGGTCTATTTTTTAAGTTGAGCTTGGTCACTTTCCTATGTAAGAGAAATCATTCATGTTTTTTTCAGAACATGAAATTGTCATCAACTTTCTGAAAATTTCTCCATCGTATGGATTTTATTTTTTGCACTATTGTAAATATATCTTCTAATTTCATTTTCCATAAACTTTTTGAAGTACCCTCATATAAAATATCTTAATAAATGCAGCAACATATAAAGGTAGGTACAATTTTCCCATTTTTTCAAAGGAGAGACCTGAATTGAAAGGTTAACAGAACAAAGATTTTATAGCTACTAAGAGCTATTAAATGAACCTCCACAAACTGTAGTCTAAACCACATTTCAAATCCAATACAGATATTGTACTATTCCTTGTATCCAGGTCACAATTCTTATATTTAAATAACAATGATCCAGAGCCCTTTAGCATAAATACACAAGATCTATGAAAACATGCATAATACAAACTGCATTTGACCTTTATAAATCTTACTGTTCTCAATTTCAAATGTGACCGTACATGCATTCAATCATTTTTTTTCAGAATTATTTACTTATTTGAAAGGCAGAGTTAGAGAGAGACACAGGGAGAGAAAGTGAGAGAGAGATCTTCCATTCCCTGGTTCACTCCCCTAATGTCCCTAATGCCAGCTGGAGCTGGGCAGATCCAAAGCTAGGGGCCAGGAGCTCCTTCCAAGCCTCCCACTTAGGTGTAGGGGCCCAAGCACTTGATCCATCTTCTGCTGCTTTCCCAGGCACATTAGCAGGGAGCTGGATTGAAAGTGGATTACCCAGGACTCAAACTGGTTCCCATACAGGATGCCAACAATGCAGGCAGTGCCTTTACCAGCTATGCCACAGTTCCTTGGCGTAGGATTAAATCTTAAGCAACTGAAACTTGAAGGCTTCATTAATAGAACAAATATGCATAATTAAAATTTATGCTTTTCATTGAGTAATAAGAAAATCTAGGGACCAGAGTTGTGGCAAAGCAGGTTAAGCTCTGCCATGCACCACGGGCATCCCATATGAGCACTGGTTCAAGTCCCAGCTGCTCCAATTCAGATCCAACTCCCAGCTACCTCACATGGAAGAGCAGCAGAAGATGTCTCCAGTGCTTGGGCCTCTGCACCCACATGGGAGACCCGAATGGTGTTCTTGATTCTTGGATTTGGCCTGTCCCAGCCCTGACTTTCCAATCTTCCCTCTCTGATTCTGTAACTCAGCCTTTCAAACAAATAAATAAATCTTTAAAAATGAAAAAAGAAACTGATTAGCTATAAACTAGGTTTCTCATTGTTTTCCAACCTGTAAGAAAATCCCACTTTTTTGTCATGAATCAACTATGAATATATTGCTAAAATTGATAATAACAAGAATGTGAAAACTCTTTACACATGCTTCAAAAGCAATGGTATAAAAAAAGCAATATATTTGCAAGAAATTGGTATTCTAGAATAGCTTTTACCATTATCCAGTTCCCTAACTAGTTACATATGGTGTATACAACTCAAATCTATTCATGTAATACAAAATTAAAATTAAATCATCCTTTCTAGATTTTAATCGTTTCCTCTATAATTTTAGGACCTTAAAGTCCAGAGAAGAGAGTTAGCTGGGTTTGAGAGGATTAGAGCTTGACAGGGAAATTGGGTTGGAGGGTGGGCAAAGAAACCACACTTCCAGGTGCATCTTCATTCTTTAGCAGATTGTCTTCAACTGAAAATAGCTAGGAAGGTGAACGCCAGATTTCACTGTGTTCTACTGCTTTTCTCTTAGCGTTTCTCAACATGTTAACTACATAGCCATACAAATACCAGAGTTGGTTAACCATGGGAATTTTTAACTTAGCTAAAGTAGTTTTTGGCAAATCCCCTAATATTTCTAAATACAATGTCACACAAAAAGCAAATGTTAGTTTCTGGGGCTAAACATGCAAAAGCTGAATAACAAATGATCCACCATAGGAGGCTTTTCACTGGCAGAAAACACTCTTCTAGGTGATCTTTTTTACTTTATTTATTTGAAAGACAGAGTTACAGAGAGAGGTAGAAACAGAAAGAGAGGTCTTCTATCCACTGGTTCACTCCCCAGATGGCCACCTTCCTGAAGCCAGGAGTCAGGAGATTCTTCAGGGTCTCCCATGTGGGTGCAGGGGCCCAAGCACTTGGGATAACTAGATTGCATTTTTTTTTATTTTTATTTTTTGACAGGCAGAGTGGACAGTGAGAGAGAGAGAGAGAAAGGTCTTCCTTTTGCCATTGGTTCACTCTCCAATGGCCGCCGCGGCTGGCACGATGCAGACGGCTCACCGCGCTGATCCGAAGCCAGGAGCCAGGTGCTTCTCCTGGTCTCCCATGGGGTGCAGGGCCCAAGCACTTGGGCCATCCTCCACTGCCTTCCCGGGCCACAGCAGAGAGCTGGCCTGGAAGAGGGGCAACTGGGACAGAATCCAGTGCCCTGACCGGGACTAGAACCCGGTGTGCCGGCGCCGCAAGGTGGAGGATTAGCCTAGTGAGCCGCGGCGCCGGCCTAGATTGCATATTTTTTTTTTAGATGATGTCAAGGTAGACAATTCTCAGGTTGAAATCACATATACAACTCAAATATAACTTGTTACATTAAAGAAATTGACCTGGGTTCAGAGATGTGGGTCCTAATTTTGAGTGATCTGGCATTCAAAGAATGACTTAGCTCTGTGTTAATCTGAACTGTTGTCTGGAGTTACCAGAAGAACAAATGATTCTAAGGACTCTGAAACCTGTACATATACTTTGGGTAACTTTCTTCATATACTGAAGTAATTGATTGTCCCTTTTGTGTGTGCTTATCCGGAACTTCCATCTAAACATTGGCCCTATGTTGTAAGCATTAGTAGATAGCACTTTTCTTAAGAACAAAGAGGAAGTACATCTCTCTTTGTACTGAACACGTTTTATCTTTAGTAAGCACTTCTTTAATAGGATTGTTGTTGGGAGTGCTTAGTTTTATTCTCCTCTGGATTGATCTTTTCTCTTTAATTTTACCCATTAGTACTTTACACCAAATAACATCTGTTTGCCTTCATATTCACCATGACACTTTCATTTCCTTTGATGCTAACATTATTACCTTAGCGTGAGCTGTATAAACCCACTGGGTACACACAATTCTACTAACCTGAATTATCATTTTTCCACATACCCTTAGCTATCTGAACATTACTACTTTAGTGTTTAGAGTTTGTAAGAGAAGGTGACAATAAAAAAATTAGAGCATTGAAATGAGCTCATAATATAAACATAATTTCCCTGAACATTGTCTTAATATTATAAAACTTTAGAAATATATTATGCTATTGCACTTAGAAACATTATGAAGAACATACTTTTTATTATTGTTGCTGTTATTATTTTTATTGATTTGGTAAATTAAATATATATAAATAAGTCAAAGTAATGTATGCATCTTATAAATCTGAACACCTACCTATTGGCCAATAAACATTAATTAGTGTCAATTATATACCTGAGTCTCATAACGAATAAAGTGCTGCATGGATAGTGCTGTTCAGTTGTGCAAGAGGGAATGCATTTACTGCTTAGAGCCAAGGAGGAGTGTTTTTCCTGGGATACAGTCGACTATTAGCACTGATCATTACAGCACAGAAGAGTGCTGACTTAGCCAAAGGTGCTAGACATACAATCAGATTCTCAGTTGGAAAGACATACAGTTTTGGTGCTACAGGAACTGGTGACATGGTTCTTTGTGGTTAATGCACCAAAGCAAGAACCCAATATTTTCTGAAGAATATAGGGAAAATAAGAAAATTAGTGCTTTAAATCTTGACTCTCAGAGTGAGTGTTGAGACATCAATTCAATTGAAAATGTGAACGCTTCACTCAATTAGCAAGGCCAGAAAAATGGTGGCTACAGATTCTGAAATAAGAACAAGATGTATCAAGGATGAGACTCACAATACCTGAGGAATGCAGGGTAGATGTTCCCTTAGCCATTCTGGGATAGCCCTTCATTTGTATATGGAGAAACTAACAGCCAGCATAAAACACAACACTTTAATGGAATAGACTTTTTTAAACATTATTTTTATTATTAAAACTTAATTAGTAAAGAATATGCATATGAATGTTGGTTCCTATGTATATAAAAGCTTTTATAACAGATATTTTGTTAATGTCTATTATGTTTAATTTGTGTTTCCACATTGCAACATTAGAGAATGAAATCTTGACTGGACTTTACTGTTCTGCATGTTTATACTGCATTAAAAAAAAATCATCTCAGGGGGCTGGTGCTGTGTCATAGTAGGTTAAGCCTCTGCCTGTGGTGTAGGCATCCCATATGGGTTCTGGTTGGAGTCCTGGCTGCTACATTTCTGATCCAGCTCCTAGTTAATGGCCTGGGAAAGCAGTGGAAACTGGCCCAAATATTTGGGCCCCTGTACCCACATTGGAGACTTGGAAGGAGCTTGGGGTCTGGGCTTCGGATCAGCTCAGCTCCAGGAGTTGTGGCCATTTGGGTAGTGAACAAGTAGATGGGAGATCTCTCTCTCTCTCTCTCTTCCTCTCTCTCTCTCTCTATATAAAACTCTGCCTTTCAAATAAAATAAACCTCTAAAAATCATCTCTTTTCTATTCACTATTGACTATCCATCATACTTTCATCTGCTGGTTCACTCCCCAAATGACCACAACAGCCAGAGCTGGATCCAATCGGAAGCCAAAAATCAGGAGCCAGAAGCTTCTTACAGGTCTCCCACGTGGGTGCAGGGACCAAAGCACTTGAGCAATCTTCCACTACTTTCCCAGGCACATTAGCAGGCTGCTGGTTCAGAAGTGGAACAGCCAGGATTGGAACTGGTGCCCATATGGGATGCTGGTGCTGCATGTAAGATGCATCTTACCCCTACTCTCACTGTTTCATAATCTAGAATAAAGTTTCTACATTTAAACAAAAAACGTACTATTGAAATACTATTTCAATGTGAAGAGGACTTTCCCTATCTTGAATGCCATTGACTACCTCACACACACATATACACATACATACACACTATTGACAGACACTATTCTGGCATAAGCTTCCATTCGGTAGCATAAAAGGGTTGTCTACCTGGAGACACTATCTACTTCCATTCATGCCATCTACAAAATTCCTTATACCTATGGCATTTTCATTAATTTAATTATTTCACAAGCAAATCTTACATTTCAGTTAACTCAAAGTATATTTTATAAATCAGTCAATGTACGAATAATATGGATTTGGTAGTCAAAAATTTCAAATACCAAAAGGGATAAAGTACTAAGTTGTTCCTCATCAGGACCAGGGCTGATCAAGACATTGTTTCTCATAGCGTCCATTTCACTTCAACAGGTTACCTTTTTAGTGCTCAGTTGTCACCGATCAGGGAGGACATATGATATTTTCCATTTGGGACTGGCTTATTTCAGTCAGCATGATGCTTTCCAGGTTCCTCCATTTTGTTGCAAATGACTGGATTTCATGTGTGTGTGTGTGTGTGTGTTTTACTGCTGTATAGTATTCTATAGAGTACATGTCCCATAATTTCTTTATCCAGTCTACTGTTGATGGGCATTTAGGTTGATTTCAGGTCTTACCTATCATGAATTGAGCTGCAATAAACATTGATATGCAGACAGCTCTTTTATTTGCCAATTTAATTTCCTTTGGGTAATACTATTGGTTGAACTCTTTAATTAACACACAATTATTCTTAGGTGTTTAAATTTAACTGAGACATGATCCCTGTTAAATATAAGAGTGGGAATAAGAGAGGGAGGAGATGTACAGTTTGTCACATGCTCAATTGGACTTGCCCCAAACGGTAGAGTTAGAAATGTGCCAGTGGATTCCAGTTCAATCCCATCAAGGTGGCATGTACCAATGCCATCTCACTAGTCCAAGTGATCAGTTTCAGTTCACAACTGATCATAATGAAAGGACTAAGAGTCATAGGGATCACATAAACAAGACTAATGTCTGCTAATACTGAAAGAATTAAAAAGGAGAGAACGATCCAACATGGGAAATGGGATACACAGCAGACTCATAGAATGGCAGATGTCCTAAACAGCACTCTGGGCTCAGAATCAGCCCTTAAGGCATTCAGATCTGGCTGAAGAGCCCATGAGAGTATTTTTGGCATGGAAAGCCAAGACACTCTGGGGAAAAAAAAAAGACTTAAATGAAAGATCTCTGTGAGTGAGATCCCAGTGGAAAGAACGGGGCCATCACTGAAGGGAGGAGAGAACTTCCACTTTGACTATGACCCTGTCAGAATAAGATCGAAGTCGGCGAACCCTAAAGGCTTCCATAGCCTTGGCAACTCATGACTAGAGCCTAGGGAGATTACTGACGCCATAAACAAGAGTGTCAAATTGTTAAGTCAGCAACAGGAGTCACTGTGTACTTACATCTCATGTGGGATCTGTCCTTAATGTGTTGTCCAATGTGAAGTAATGCTATAGCTAGTACTGAAACAGTATTTTTACATTTTCTGTTTCTGTGTGGGTGCAAACTGATGAAATCTTTACTTAGTATATACTGAATCGATATTCTGTATATAAAGATAATTGAAAATGAAAAAAAAAACCTGGTGTTAAATTGGAAATTGCATAAAAAATTAATCAATTTTTAAAAAAAAATATCATGTAGGATCTCTGTCCTTAATGTGCTGTACATAGTGATTTAATGCTATAACTAGTACTCAAACAGTATTTTTCACTTTGTGTTGCTATGTTGAAATCTTTACTTAATATATACTAAACTGATCTTCTGTATATAAAGAGAATTGAAAATGAATCTTGATGCTAATGGAAGGGGAGAGGGAGTGGGAAAGGGGAGGGTTGCGGGTGGGAGGGAATTTCCGGGGGTGGGGTGGGGGTGGAGCCATTGTAATCCATAAGCTGTACTTTAGAAATTTATATCCATTAAATAAAAGTTTTTAAAAAAATAAGCCAGAATATAAATTAAAAAATTAATGACCTCTTCAATAAATAGTACTGTCAAAGATACAAGTTATCTGGAAACAAATGAATCAGAACTCTTATTTCTTACTACATTAATTTTAAATGGAATATAAGATCTAAATGTGATAAAACTGGCTGGCGCCGTGGCTCAACAGGCTAATCCTCCGCCTTGCGGCGCCGGCACACCGGGTTCTAGTCCCGGTCGGGGCACCGATCCTGTCCCGGTTGCCCCTCTTCCAGGCCAGCTCTCTGCTGTGGCCAGGGAGTGCAGTGGAGGATGGCCCAAGTTCTTGGGCCCTGCACCCCATGGGAGACCAGGAGAAGCACCTGGCTCCTGGCTTCAGATCAGCATGATGCGCCAGCCGCACCGGCCATTGGAGGGTGAACCAACGGCAAAGGAAGACCTTTCTCTCTGTCTCTCTCTCTCTCACTGTCCACTCTGCCTGTCAAAAATAAAAAAAAAATGTGATAAAACTAATAAGGTTTCTAGAAAAATTAAAAGAATAGGAAAGTATTGCTTCAGATTGTGCATAAAATAAAAGATTCTTGGACTGTTCTGGGAGTCTTGTGGTGGAGAACCCGTTCAAAATTCTAGATAAGCCCCTGTCTTTCAGAGAATCCCATGGACTGGGTGTGCATTGTCTGAATCCAGGGGTTTAGGTGGTACAGATGGCTGTCAGGTTCATCTCTATTCAGAGTTAAGTAAATCTGGCCCTTTTTATTTCTAAATCAGTTGTTGGCCACAGGCCACCTCCTGGGAAAAGGCCGTGGCATTATCTATTTCAGAGATCACAGAATGGCAGTGCCCCTGATCCCATGTTTCAGTCTTTTTTCAGTATTTTCCCTTTAACTGCTCTTCCGGCCCCACGTTTTGTCTTCCTCATGATCACTGTAATTCCAAAGCCTCATAGGTGCATTATCTCTAGAAATTAAATCCCTCTTCTCCTGCATGGCTGCGTAACTTATCTGGCCATGTGCATTTAGTATAATGCAAAACTGTCCTCTAAACTTGAAAATAAAAGAAAGAAATATATGTTAACTGCCAAGGGAATTCTCTGAATCACTATATAGTTAAACACAGATATTCTAAGGGATATTTCTGCTCATTATAATGGATTCCCTTTATAGTTAATGACCGACATTTTTCAGCTTATCAAAATTGAGTATAATGAAACATGTTTATTCATTTTGTTAAGCTAGAATGAGTTCTTGACCAAGAAAACTTATAAGATGTCAAAAAATACTTATCCTAGATGCAACATATGTACACTAAGAAATACATGCACACACACTCTTTATTTCCAATAAAACACCCTCTAGTCTCCATCTTAACTGTAGTTGGTATTTCCAGGAGAAAGAAGTCATTAGAAGAGATTTTACACATCACTGTTAAAGGAGTTGTGATAATAAAGTGGAATCACACGTTGCACATGTGAAGGTTACATGGTGACGACTATAGCTATCACAATATTTCTCAAGTGGTTGATCTAATGCCATACTGGAAAGACAGTTTGTTAAAACACTGAGTGAGAATTTTTCTCAGAAGCCACAGGAGATCAAGAGCAGTAGCATATGGCTGATTTCTGGATGATCTGCACATTTCTTTTTGTCAAGGAAGAAATATATCAGCATTTTACAAGTACAGGCTCAGATAAATAGACACATACTTCAAGGAGAATCAATTTCACTTACCATCAATTTCACCAAAAACTTTTCACTGAATGGACTGTAAAATCTCTGAAGGGCCATTATTTTGTCAAGAGATGTTATTAGTTTTGACTTACACAATGGAAAAGATAGTTTCAGTTTTACCTTGCATAACATAAAGAAGGAATTATTAAAAAGTAAAACTATTGGTTTGAAAATTAATAATTATGACAGAATACTTTCATTTATGTTGTCTATCATTTCAAACAAGTCATCAAGACAAGATTTTACATAATTCAAAAAATTAATTTGCAAAGAAATTATTTCAAGTATATGAGAAATACAAACTTAACATTCTGAATACAAATTCTTTCTCAGTGTCTTGGACAACTCAGGCTTCCATGGCTAAATGCCATAGAATGGGTGGTTGGAAGGAATTTCTCATAGTTCTAGAGACTGGGAAGTCTAAGACAAGGGTACCAGCATGACTGGGTTCTGAGGAGCACATGATTTCTAACTTGCAGAATGCCACCTCCTTGTTATGGTAGAAAGAGGGCAGGGCAAGAAAGGCTAATGTTTCTGACATCTTACAAGAGTTCTAAGGGAACTGATCCCATCATCAAAAACCCACACTCCTGACTTCTTCTAAACTCACCTCTCAATGGTCCCACCTCCTAAGACCATCAAATTGGGAGGTATAACTTCAATATATGAATTTGTGGGGGACACATTCAGTTTACAACAGTAGGAAAATATGCAAGGAATATAAGAATATAATGTTTCAACTGCTTGTTTTTTATTAGTGGTGAAAATGTGAGCTGTGTGTGATTTTATTTGCATTCTTCATTGATTTTATGCATTTTGAGAAAGATGTTTGAATAAATTCAAATTCAGGTGACCACTGTAACCTCAGTTTTGATGGAAAAATTATTTCAAATATGCTCAATAATAGGGTTAATATAGTAATTTATGATTAAGAGTTGGAAAAATTTAAAACAGATGACATATTTATCATAAATTATATAATATAAAATAAAATAATATTATCATTGCTATTCTGAAGATAGACTTGCAAATCTCTACATAATGTGGAAATTTTTCTATCTCCAAACACTCCCAACATACTTGTGGGAATTTTTAAGTGATTACATCAAGCATCAATAAACATTTGACATACAATACGTGAAATAGAAGCCAATTCAAATAAGATGTTTAAATATGAAAATGGAAACCATTTATGGCATCCTCTTTAAAACACAAATAATTAATCTTAAATGGTTCATTCTAGTCTCTGCTCAAAATGTAAATTTTCATATTTACAATCTCTGTGATTGCAGACACCTCTGTTTCCTTTAGGATGAGTATCTGCTGCTACTTGTTTAATTAATTAATTAATTACTTTCCCATCTTACTCACCTAAACTCTATCACTCAACTTCATTCTTTATTTTGCCAACGTTGTACTCATTATCTTAATTAACCTTGCTAATAAACTCTATTCTACACCAACTAATTTGACTTCTACCAATCATTTCCTAATTTTTTCATTTGGTTAGGTAAGCACTACTCCAAATACGTAAATTTTCATATCTAATTCCAAGTCTATATGTAGATACATGAAACACAAATTTTATACAAAACAATGCATATATTTTCACTTTTTCATATATGTATTTGCATATATTTTCACTAAATTTTGTATATACAAAGTAATGCATATATTTTCCCTATTTTTGTATATTTTTCTCTAGTCTTTAAATTTATTTTACATTTCACTGGATTCTAATTTGGTAGTTCTCATAACACAATTATAGCATTTATACAGAAATTGAATCATCTTAATTTTCTAAGAGTATGAATACAAAAATATAGATATATATTCTATCTACATTGTAGGCACATAGATATATCTATTTACAGCATGCTACTCCCCTATGTAATATGTATAGTATAAACTACATACTGAGATTTTTTAGAATGCATCACTGCCATTCAACAACACTTGACTGTATATACTATATACATTTGTATATACTATACCATTCACTGGGCCCCTGCCACCCAACTAGGAGACCTGAGTAGGTATGTGGGGCTCCTGGCTTCGGCCCAGGCCAGCTCCAGCTTTTGTGGCCATTTAGGTAGTGAACCAGTACATGGAAGATTCTCTCTCTCCCCTCTCTTTCTCTCTCTCTTTCTCAGCTTTTTCAAATATTTAAATACAAAATGTAACAATACATAAAAGAAATCAACCCTTAGTGCCATGATTAAGAAGGAGCAGGAGGGACAGGAGATACAGAAAATGTTTGTGAGTATCCTGTAGCTGACGGATATTAAGTATGCTCCCACCTAACCCAACTGACTGAAAAGGCCTGGGATTGGCAGGCACACAAATGTAGCCAGTCTGAGGATTTTCAGGGCAGCTACAAGGCACTCATAGCATGGTTCCTTAATCAGGAAGTTCACTCAGCTCAAATCCCTGCCTTTTTCCTAGCTCCTATTTTGGCAACTCTCCACACCATCTTGTGCTATTTGGTGTGCTCAGGCAGGAGAGCTGAGAGGCAGATCATGCCCAGCTAGTTTCCACTAACACTTAAGCCTCTGGAGACTATCAGTCCCCACTGTGCCAAACACTGCCTCCCCTCTCTCCTTCTGACTCTCTCCTACTCTCTCTAATCTTTTAGTCAGTATAACTAACTTATCATATGTGACATAAACACATAGCCAATGGGAAATGAAATATTTAGCTCATTTGGTTTTAGACATTCATTACATATTTTTATGTAGGAGCTTCCTGAACTAGATTTTTAGAAAACATTAAGCCCCCTTTATTTATTTATTTATTTATCTATCTATCTATTTATTTTTGACAGGCGGAGTTAGACAGTGAGAGAGAGAGAGACAGAGAGAAAGGTCTTCCTTCTGTTGGTTCACCCTCTATATGGCTGCCACGGCCGGTGCGCTGTGGCCAGCGTGCTATGCGCATCCAAAGCCAGAAGCCAGGTGCTTCTTCCTGGTCTCCCATGCGGATGCAGGGCCCAAGCACTTGGGCCATCCTCCACTGCCTTCCCAGGCCACAGCAGAGAGCTGGACTGGAAGAGGAGCAACCACCTCTCTTAAAGAACTTTTTTTGCACACCATCCTGTTCCAATAACAATTGTATATTGAGGATGGGGCTCTCTCTTTTTTCCCTCAGAGATAAATAATTTTTTTCTTTAAATGGTATGATTATGTAGTAGCTAATCCCTAAATTTGGTTATCTAACATTTTTTATGCTCTTTGTTTTAGTACTTGATACTTTCATTCAACATGTTTGGAATGATTGTGAGTTAAGCACATTTTCATATATATATAAGCAAAACAATTTACCAAATAGTCAATACTCAAAGAAATGCATGTGTTTATTTAATTTTGATTGAGCCAACTGAAGACTTACAAAAAATGAATGACAGTTTTCATAGGAATTAACTCTATACTAGTTGATATGTGTGTTTATATGTGTTTAGAATTAAAGTAATATTTACCTTGAAGACCACTCTTCAAAGCCAACATCAATCTGTGTATCCATAGGGAAATAAAACATAAACATGTTTGCTAATAAGTTTTTTTTTTTTTTTAATAACACTTTTCAGGGGCCTGTGCGCTGTAAAGCAGCCTTCAGTGTCAACATCCCATATGAGCGCTGATTCATGTTCCGGTTGCTCCACTGCCAATCTGGCTCTCTGTTACGGTGTGGGAAAGCAGCGAAAGATGGCCTAAGTCCTTGGTCCCCTGCACCTGTGTGAGAGACCTGGAGGAGGCTCCTGGCTCCTGGCTTTGAATCTGCACAGCTCTGGCCATTCAGTCAATTGGGGAGTGAACCAGCGGTTGGAAGACTTCTTTGTCTCTCCGCCTCTCTTTCTCTCTCTGTGCAACTCTGACTTGCAAATAAATAAATCTTTAAAAAAATAATTTTCAGTTTTACAGATATTTCATGGTATTTTATTTTTATTTGTTGTATCTTATTTTTCAAACAGATATCAGTATCCTCCTATGCAGGCAATGCATGAAACAGCTATATATTTTCCATCATGATTTGCATCACTTTTTTTTAAAAAGTTTCATTTATTTATTTGAAAGCCAGAGTGATGGGGAGTGATGGAAGGAGATAGAGAGATCAATCTTCCATCTGCTAGTTCACTCAACAAATGCCTGGAACAGCCAAGGCCAGGCCAGGCCGAACCAGGAGCCAGACATTCAAATCCTGTCTCTAACATGGGTGGCAGCGATCCAAGTACTACTTAAGCTATTATCCACTGCTTCTTCGGTGCCTTAGTAGGAAGCTGGATCAGAAGCAGAGAAGTTGGGACTCAGTCCGACCCTCTGATATCTCTTTTCTGTTGGTTTACTGGATAAGACTAACTCTGAAAATATCTAACCTTTGTGAGAAATCTGACTTGTTATACTTAATAGTAAGCAAGCTTATTTTTCTCAGAGCACAATGAAATATGGTAAATTGCAAAGCAAAACATTTTGTGGAGAAATTTATGCAGCAAAAAAAAGGCACTAGTCATTTAAAATAATGATTATCAGAAAAAAAACCAAATTGCTATCTCTTTCAATATGACTATGATGGCCCCAAGCAAGAGACACAAGACAAACTAGAGCAGAGTTCCATGCTGCCTATGAAAAATATAATTTCAATAAAAACTAAAAATATTTATAAGGCGTAGGACTTGGAAAGTCTTCTATAAAAATTCTTATACATTTGCCATTTCTTCTGTTATAATGAATGTCAGAATATATTGGGACTATGTGCTAAAAAACTTAGCGAAAAAGGGAAACGTTGACATTCATGTGAAAGGGAACTTTTTCACAAACAGGATGTACATACAGTACCTAACTGCTAATTTTCTATCCCCCATTTTCTATTTTTGCCAGCATCTAAAGAGAAACAAAAGCTGTCTCCCACACAAATCTCCTTTTTCCTTTCACACTCAGCCAGAAGCAAAGTAGAATAAAATAACCATCTCCTGGTTGAATGTGGTAAACTATAAAACCAAAATTGTCCAATTAAAGTGTCATTTTTAAACTGTAGGAAATTTCAAGACTATGTAGCTTATTCACTAAATGGTTTATTCACTTATTTTCATAGAATTACTTAATTTAGTTTAAGTAGTTTGATAATACAGCAAATAGGATCTTACTTTAAAAAAAAATTGGGTTGTAAATTTTTGCCATGTCATAGTGTCAAACTGTTTTTTCAGTACATAGGATATTAGCAGCCTTCCTTCAACTTTGTTCTTTGACAACAATAGTCAACCCAAGAACCTCAGCCCAGGAACTGCAAAACTGATACACCAAATTTTATGTTTTTAAATCAAGGAGAATATGTTTGGTTGGGACTTTTAGAATACTTTAAGTCATATTTGGAGAAGTCTCTTGAGAAATGAGCAAGATTTTGACAGAGCTGGAGGAGGTTAGGAGTTGAAGCATTATCTATGGCACAAGGGAGTGTGTAGACAAGAGCAATGTTTTATGAAAGCAACAAGCACCTGGATTTTGTCTGTGTATACATGAAATTTATAAGAAGAATGTAGAGCAGTGATTTCATTTCAAAGACAGTGTTTATGCTTACTTTACCAGACCATAGGAAATCATTGAAATGATCTGAGCAGGAGACTTTTTAAGAAGAAAATTCTAACTGCGCCATTAAAATAATTTGTAAAGAGTGAGCTAGAAATGAAGAGGTTAGAGAGTACTGATTCATTTCAACAGTGTAAAGGTTAGGTCTGCTGGTCAACACTGGATATCTGACAACTGGAGCTAAGTTTATAGCCTTTTTAAAGATTTCAGCAACTACAGAATCCCCAAAACATGGGTGACTGGTATGAGACTGGAACAGAGCATTTTATTTTGCTTTTTATTCATAAGATGGCAGACAGCCACTAAAAATTTTAAGGAGTGGATATTTGAGTTAGAGTTAAGTATACATACCTCAAACAGAAGATGTTTTATACAGGGAAGTGGACACCAATAAATCCAGGAAGGATCACTAGTAATTTTAAGCTGTCAAGCAATGCTTCAGAGGTTAAAAATAAGTTGCTAAATAATATAGAGGTGAGTTAAGCTTGGGAAATCACTGTGATGCCACATGTGCACATGGTCCCAGGACACGGAGATCACTGCTAATCACTGACAAAACACGTACATGCACAAACCCACGTGTCTACTTCCAGGACTTTTGTCTTCTCTTGTCCTGTAAGATGGTATCACACTGGTAGACACACAGTGATTCCACAACCCTGCTGACAAAGCAACTGGAAAATGTAGTTCAATACCTGGAGTTGTGGTGTAATGGGTTAAGCTGTGGTTTAATGGGATAATCTGCCACCTGCAGAGCCAGCATCCTGTATGGGCACTGGTTCCTGTGCTGGCTGCTTCACTATGTGCCTGGGAAAGCTATGGAAGATGGTCCAAATGCTTGGGCCCCTGCACTCACTTAAGAGATCTGGAAGAAACTCCTGGCTCCTGACTTGGCCCAGCCCCAGCCATTGTAGCCATTTGGGGAGTGAACCTACAGATGGAAGGCCTCTCTCTCCCCCTAACTTTCTCTCTCTCTTTCTGTAATTCTGCCTTTCAAATAAATAAAACAAATCTTAAAAAAAAGAAAGAAAATGTAGTCCTCAGTTTCCAGGCTCTGTGTGAGTGTGAAAATGGGCAGTAGCCTAGAAAGTGCAGAGGGACAGCCACACTCAGAGTTACATTACAAAATGGTCACTTTGGGGGCAGCACTGTGGCGCAGCAGGTTAAAGCCCAGCCTGCAGTGCCAGCATCTCAAATGGGCACAGGTTCGAGTCCTGGCTGCTCCTCTTCTGATCCAGCTCTCTGCTATAGTCTGGGAAAGCAGAAGATGGCCCCTGCACCCATGTGGGAGACCCAGAAGAAGCTCCTGGCTTTGGAGCGGCTCAGCTCTGGCCATCGTGGTCTTTGGAGGGTGAAACAATGGAATGGAAGACCTCTCTCTGTCTCTACCTCTCTCTCTAACTCTGTCCTTCAAATAAATAAAATAAATCTTTAAAAAAAAAAGGTCACTTTGATCAACTTGCAAGAATAAAAAAGGATAGTGAAAACAAAATACCAGTGTGGATGAGCAATTGCTAAGATGAAAAGTAGGTAATTGAACCACACATGTGGTATTGGAGATGGAAAAAATTGAAGATTAACAAATATTTAAAACATAAAGTAGAGCAGTTTTAATGATGGATTATCATTCAAGTTTTATTTATATAAATTGCAAAATTATACCCACAGGCTTTGTGGATTCATTATATTATTTTATTTCTCAATTAATCTTGGTTAAAGGGGACATTTTTAAGACAATAATATTCTACAAATAATCAGAGAAGTCAAATAATATATTTAGAAGTTTTATTACTTAGGAATATTTTAATGTTGCATTCTTAAAATGCAAAATAGCAAAATTCAAAACCAAATCACATAGAAATGTCACACAATTAAAAATTTTATTAGCATTACAGAGCATGAACACTTTCAACAATTGCCAAAGAGGTGAGATAAATCCATTGAATGGATCTGATAGTCGTCCAATAAAAAGAGATAATTATACTCTTATATTTTCCTTTTTCAAATAATCATACACTAGCTCCTAAAATTTTGCCTTTATGCTGCAAATTAATGAAAGGAGCGTAGTAGCACTGGAATTCTGTCATTATCTCATTTAATATATCTTTCCACATGCATTTCCACATCTCTGAAACAGAAATATTATCTACAGAATTTGAAACCTCTATAGATGGTGTACATTGCATGAATACATGTGACAATGTACGTAATCTCCCCCAACACAGAATTTAAGTATAATATATATATATTATATATATATTATATATATTATATATTATATATATAATATATATATATATAGCAGGATTTAAAATAAAAGATTTTAAATGAGGTTATACTTTAAATTTTAGAAGACTGAAATTCAATGTACTGGGGGGTGGAGCCAAGATGGCGGAATAGTGAGGGAGTGCACTGATATTCCGGGAAAACATAGTTTAATAAAAGTGGAGTTACTGTAGTCTCAGGAAAAGGCTCAGGAAAAAATTGCAGAGGAAACTCTCCTGGATCTAGTGGATATGACACGGAGGACCTACGGGGAGAGCAAGGACGCCCACGGCACAGAGAACAGCCGTGGAGTCTGCACGCCAGCACTGGAAGGGGAGGTGAGACAAAAACCTCGGTAACCTGAAACATTGGTGGGGAAAGGCAGAAAGAGCCTAGAGGGAACGAGGCTGCAAGCCCTGCTGTGGAAAGTTCACCAGGCTGACTGGAGGAGAGAAAAACAAATAAATAAGGGGAACTGGCATGGACACTAGTCTCTCTACTCACCTTACAAAACTGAGCAAGACAAAGAGCAGGCGCCATTTTGGATATACGTAAAGTGGCGCACTCCATCAGCCAAGCAGAAAAACCTGACTCTGGTGGGGAGAAATAACAGGAGGTTTGGACCTAGTGAAAGTGTGGAGCTAACGAACAGAGACTGTGAAAATCTGAGGGTGGGCGAGAAAACTCACCGAGTACACAAACTCGGTAACCTTGGCAACCCGGTGAGAGACTGCAGAGAAATTTGAGACCACACTGAGGGCTGCATAAACCCTTTGTGTGGTCCCTCGGGTAGAGCAGACAAATATCCACAGGGGCCAGATTTCATACATCAACTACCCTCAATTCCACTCAGCTGTGCAGAATTACTTCCCTTCTGAGTCAAAAAGAGAGAGAGAATAAGCCAGCGAGAGAGAGAACAACCTGGGTGAGTCACCTTTGACACACCATTAACCTGAAGAACCAAACAGAGCCAGAGCTCTCTGGCCACACCCATCACAGCCTCTAAGGATCCATCAAAAGCAGACAGTCCACTTAATCTAGAGTCATAGTACAATGAGAAAAAACACCAGAGCAAAGAAACCAAAGAATATCTCCAATATGCCAAACAACAAATGTAGAAACCGAGGTAACAAGAACAAGGAAGACACTATGACGCCCCCAAATGAAAAAGACACCCCAATTCAAGATTATGAAGATGATGAGATAGAAGAAATGCAAGAAGCAGATCTCAAAAAATTGATAAGAACATTAAGAAGTTCTCAAAAACAAATTCTTGAACTACAGAAATCCTTAATGGACAAGATAGAAAATCTCTCGCTAGAAAATGAAATATTAAGGAGGAACCAAAATGAAATGAAGCAACAAGTAGAACATGAAACTGTGATAGTGACAAGAAACCATAATGAAATGAAGAATTCAATAGATCAAATGACAAACACATTAGAGAGCCTTAAAAACAGAATGGGTGAAGAAGAGAGAAGATCGAACTTAGAAGACAGAGAACAGGAAAGTATACAGTCGAACCAAAGAAAAGAAGAGGAAATTAGAAACCTAAAAAAATATTTTCAGGAATCTATAGGATACTATTAAAAAAAACCAACATTCAGGTTCTAGGAGTTCCTGAAGGCATGGGGAGGGAGAAAGGATTAGAAGGCCTTTTTAGTGAGATACTAGCAGAAAATTTCCCAGGTTTGGAGAAGGACAGAGGCATCCTAGTACAGGAAGCTCATAGAACGCCTAATAAACATGACCAAAAGAGATCCTCACCACGACACGTCGCAATTAAACTCACCACAGTGAAACATAAAGAAAAGATCCTAAAATGTGCAAGAGAGAAACGTCAGATTACTCTCAGAGGATCTCCAATTAGACTCACAGCAGACTTCTCATCAGAAACCCTGCAGGTACTAAGAGAGAAAAACTTCCAGCCCAGAATATTATATCCTGCAAAGTTCTCATTTGTGAATGAAGGTGAAATAAAGACCTTTCATAGCAAACAGAAATTGAAAGAATTTGTCGCCACTCTGCACAAAATGCTTAAAGACGTGCTACACACAGAAACACAGAAACATGGTCATCAATATGAAACAAGGTAAAGGAAGAAAACCTACCAGTAAAAGACCATAAGTAGCTCAAAGCATATACTAGAAAATATCTTTGTGAAAATGGCAGGGCAAAATCACTAATTATCAACAGTCACATTGAATGTTAATGGACAGGTACAGACTGGCTGAATGGATTAATTAACAAAACCCATCTATTTGCTGCCTACAAGAAACACATCTTTCCAACAAAGATGCATGCAGACTGAAAGTGAAAGGTTGGAAAAAGATATTCCATTCCAACGGAAATGAAAATAAAAGCAGGTGTAGCCATATTAATATCAGACAACATAAACTTTAACACAAAAACTGTTAAGAGAGACTAAGAGGGACACTATATAATGATTAAGGGTTCAATTCAACAGGAAGATGTAACTATTATAAATGTATATGCACCTAATTACAGGGCACCAGTTTATTTAAAAGGTATGTTAAGGGACTTAAAGGGAGACTTAGATTCCAATACAATAGTACTGGGGGGCTTCAATACTCCACTCTCAGAAACAGACAGATCAACCAGACAGAAGATCAACAAGGAAACAGCAGATTTAATCAACACTATTGCCCAAATGGATCTAACAGATATCTATAGAACTTTCAATCATACATCTAAAGATTTTACATTCTTCTCAGCAGTACATGGAACCTTCTCTAGGATTGACCACATACTAGGCCATAAAGCAAGTCTCAGCAAATTTAAAAGAATTAGAAACATGCCATGCAGCTTCTCAGGCCACAGCAGAATGAAGGTAGAAATTAACAACTCAGGAATCCCTAGAGAGTATGCAAACACATGGAGAATGAACAACATGCTCCTGAATGAACATTGGGTCATAGAAGAAATCAAAAGAGAAATAAAAAAAATTCCTGGAAGTAAATGAGGATAACAGCACAACATATTAAAACTTATGGGATATGGCAAAAGCAGTGTTGAGAGGAAAGTTTATAGCAATAGGTACCTACATCAAGAAATTGGAAAGGCACCAAATAAATGAGCTTGCAACGCATCTCAAGGATCTAGGAAAACTGCAGCAAACCAGACCCGAATCTAGTAGGAGAAGAGAAATAATTAAAATCAAAGAAGAAATCAACAGGATTGAATCCAAAAATTTACAAAAAATCAGCCAAATGAGGAGCTGGTTTTTTGAAAAAATGAATAAAATTGACAAACTATTGGCTCAACTAACTAAAAAAAGAAAAGACCCAAATCAATAAAATCAGAAATGAAAAAGGAAATGTAACAACAGATACCACAGAAATATAAAGAATCATCAGAAATTACTACAAAGAGTTGTATGCCAGCAAACATGGAAATCTATCAGAAATAGATAGATTCCTGAACACATGCAACCTACCTAAATTGAACCAGGAAGACATAGAAAACCTAAACAGACCCATAACTGAGTCAGAAATTGAAACAGTAATAAAGGCCCTCCCAACAAAGAAAAGCCCAGGACCAGATGGATTCACCAGACATTTAGGGAAGAACTAACTCCATTTCTTCTCAAACTATTCCGAACAATCAAAAAAGATGGAATCCTCCCAAATTCTTTCTATGAAGCCAGCATGACCTTAATCCCTAAGCCAGAGAAAGATGCAGCATTGAAAGAAAATTACAGACCAATATCCCTTATGAACATAGACGCAAAAATCCTCAATAAAATTCTCGCCAATAGAATGCAACAACACATCTGAAAAGTCATCCACCTAGACCAAGTGGGATTTATCCCTGGTATGCAGGGATGGTTCAATGTTCGCAAATAAATCAATGTGATACACCACATTAACAGACTGCAGAAGAAAAACCATATGATTATCTCAATAGATGCAGAGAAAGCATTTGATAAAATCCAACACCCTTTCATGATGAAAACTCTAAGCAAATTAGGTATAGAAGGAACACTCCTCAATACAATCAAAACAATTTATGAAAAACCCATGGCCAGTATCCTATTGAAAGCGGAAAAGTTGAAAGCATTTCCATTGAGATCTGGTACCAGACAGGGATGCCCACTCTCACCACTGCTATTCAACATAGTTCTGGAAGTTTTAGCCAAAGCCATCAGGCAAGAAAAAGAAATTAAAGGGATACAAATCGGGAAGGAAGAACTCAAACTATCCCTCTTTGCAGACAACATGATTCTTTATTTAGGGGACCCAAAGAACTCTGCTAAGAGACTATTGGAACTCATCGAAGAGTTTGGCAAAGTAGCAGGATATAAAATCAATGCACAAAAATCAACAGCCTTTGTATACACAGGCAATGCCAGGGCTGTGAAGAACTGCTAAGAACAATCCCATTCACAATAGCTACAAAAACAATCAAATAACTTGGAATAAACTTAACCAAGGATGTTAAAGATCTCTATGATGAGAAATACAAAATCTTAAAGAAAGAAATAGAAGAGGATACCAAAAAATGGAAAAATCTTCCATGCTCATGCATTGGAAGAATCAACATCATCAAAATGTCCATTCTCCCAAAAGCAATTTATAGATTCAATGTGATACCAATCAAGATACCAAAGACATTCTTCTCAGATCTGGAAAAAATGATACTGAAATTCATATGGAGATGCAGGAGACCTCAAATAGCTAAGGCAATTTTGTACAACAAAAATAAAGCTGGAGGCATCACAAAACCAGATTTCAGGACATACTACAGGGCAGTTGTAATCAAAACAGCATGGTACTGGTACAGAAACAGATGGATAGACCAATGGAACAGAATAGAAACACCAGAAATCAACCCAAACATCTACAGTCAACTTATATTTGATCAAGAATCTAAAACCAATTCCTGGAGCAAGGACAGTCTATTTAATAAATGGTGCTGGAAAAACTGTATTTCCACGTGAAGAAGCATGAAGCAAGACCCCTACCTTTCACCTTACACACAAATCCCCTCAACATGGATTAAAGACCTAAATCTATGACCTGACACCATCAAATTATTAGAGAGCATTGGAGAGACCCTGCAAGATATTGGCACCGGCAAAGACTTCCTGGAAAAGACCCCAGAAACAGTATTTTTCACTTTGTGTTTCTATGTGGGTGCAAACTGTTGAAATCTTTACTCAATATATACTTAACTGATCTTTTGTATATAAAGAGAATTGAAAATGTATCTTGATGTGAATGGAAGGGGAGAGGGAGAGGGAAAGGGGAGGGTTGCGGGTGGGAGGGAAATTATGGGGGGGAAGCCATTGTAATACATACATGGAAATGTATGTTCATTAAATAAATGTTAAAAAAAAAGAAGACTGAAATTCCATTTTCTAACATTTTAGAAGTTCCAATTTAATACTTTGTATTTACTAGCTTACGTGTATCCTCTTTTGCCTTATAGAACATACCAGAGAGATCTTTGGTGAGAAACACTGGCTGTGATAAAGCCTTGAGCAGCATAAATCATGCAACCTCCAAATGACTTCCTCATGTGTTACTATCAGAATTTCAATGGCTAGAGATTCATTTCTTGATTAAAATATTCTTAGATAATTGTAACAAAACTATGGCTCATCATAGCTTAAACAAAAAGGCTTTCAGAACAGGAAGTAGTTTATCCAGGCAAATGGGAATGGGGTGGAGTCAATGGGGGGACTTGGGCAGCAAAAGGAAACATAACTTACTCCATAATTTTATTTGATGCCATAAGAATATCATAAGGAAAATGGAATGCCATGATTCTTCAGGGATATTTTAGTAGGAAAATTATGGGAAATATCAACGTGTGACAAATCCAGAGAACAGATCCATAAACATACCAAAAATAATGCCTCATTAGTTGCACACTACACAAATTTATTTCTCACTCACCTTGCATGTATAATTCAGATTGAGCTACTGTCAAGGTTTCAACAATTTGTTCCAGTAATCCTAGTTTTTACTATCCAGTGATTTGCACAATTACTGAGGCACAGGAAGAGACAATGTGGAGAATTCTGAACTGTTCTATGTCAATTCTTCATGACACACTGGTCCTCCATCTACAGCTCATTGCCCAGACCTACTCAGATCAACTCCAAATAACAGGAGAGGCTAGAAAATGTGGCCCCACAAAGACAAGGAAATGTGATTCAGTGAAAGGAAAACTAGAACCAATTACAAGTGATTGGAGAAGATCCAACCCTGCAGAAGGAGAACAGTGTTCAGAACACTTCAGGCTACTTCAAAAAGTGCATGTAGAGTGGATTAAAAAATGGTTTTTTGTTTTTGGAAAAATTTGAAATCCATACTTTTTTTTCATAATATGATATTTCAATGAACATTTTGAAAACCCTTCTTAATGTGGCAGAAAAATAAAAGATAATCAAATAATCAGTTCCATCCATCAGTGACAGCATCCATCCTGGAAAATATTGGAATAATAAGTAAAAGTAGCCTGAAAGTACCTTGTACAAAGGGATACAGGTTGATTCAGTGGCCGGTGTCACATCTCGAATAGCGGAAGTCAAATTGTCAGGCAGGATGTAAATCACTCTGCAGAACTGAAATGGAAGAGGCACTCTCCAATGTTGATTACCAACATTCTTGGATTAGATCTGGATTGTATACTTGACATTTAGTGTCAAATCAGAGTTAATAAAATATAAAGCAAAACTTATACAGAGTTTCAAACATTGTTTAATCTGTTTTAAAACACAAGAAAATACTGAGGTCACCTTAAATTGAAAAAAAAAAATCTTTCTTTTATAGCACAATGTCATAGAAACGCAAAACAAGATGAAAAGAAATGAGAACTGGAGGGATGTAACAAACCTACTACAAGAATGACTGGAATATATGAATTTTGGGACCAGGTTAGTTGTGATTTCCCTATACCTCTGATGCTTATGACTATTGTTAAATATTTTAATGCTGCCACACTTAATAAAATGATGATATAGCTACTTTCTAACTCTTTATATCAATAATTCAAATTCCCAAAATGACAATCTATGTTATGTTCCTCTTTCTATTTTATTGATTTTATTTTTATTTTTTTGTATTTTTGACATAACACATATAGACAAAAGCTTAATATCCACTAAATAAAGAATTCAACAAGGAAAAAGACCATAGTTCAGCATGAATATGACAAGAGTTATACACAGCAATCAAATTAAATGTCCATTTGACTTTTAAATACTAAATTTTAAAATAATCACAGATGACTTAAACTATAATAGTATATCATTCTTAATTTATTTGACAAAGATATAAAACAATGTTTGAAGAAGACTATATATGCAGCAATACATTTGAAAAAGACTGTATACACAACAATATTTTTATACAGAGGCATTTCTTTCAGTTTTTTGTTTTGTTTTGTTTTTGATTTTTGATTTACTTTATTTCCTTCTTAACTTTAACTTTAGCTCCTGTGTATAAGCCATAATGTGTGGTGTTTGTCCTTCTGTGTCTGGTTTATTTCACTCAACATGATGCCCTCCAGTTGTTAGTAGGTTGAATAGTGAGAAGCCATACTGACATCAGCCACAGAAAGATCTATTTATTTTTTCTGTCTGCCAACAGATAATACTGCTTGCTATTTGAACACTTAAGGAAAGATAATGCAAAATGATTACGGTTACCATGCTAGATTCCGGAGTTACTCTTTCCTTCTTATACAAGTAGTGTTTAAGCAGTATTTGTGATGTGTATGTGTCTGTATGCATGCATGTGGGTGTGTTACTCTTTGTTAATGAAATCCATAATGTCAAGGATTATCTAAACTATAAATTAAAGGGTTTTTTTTTTTTTGTAACACTATTAGAGCATGAGGCTTCAAACCTGTATCAGAAGGTAGATTAACTTGATCAAGGATATTCTCAGAGTATATCTTGGAATATATTCCAAATATATTTCTCTTCTGCCTTTGTTGTCTTTCTGCCTTGATGCTTTTTATACAAAGGACCTCTGTGGTGCACACACTGTGCTGGTCACAGCAATCCTTTGTTTCACTAACACTCATTCCATCACTCTGTCTTAATGAGTATATTTATATCTTTGCTGATTTGTCTGAAGAATGATTTAGATTATCTTAATTTCCCATTGTTCAACTGAGCCCAGATTATAATTTTTTCAGACTTAAGGAAATACCCAACCCATTTAAGTATGCAGTTTTATGAATCTTAACAAATTTATATAGCTTATAGCCAACACTGCAATCAAAATATAAAAATTTCACTATGCCAAAAAAGTATCTTGTATCCCTTTATGTTCAATTCAATCCTCCTAATTTTTTATTCTAATAATAATTGAGTGTTTTCCATTACAATAGTTTGCTGTTTCCCAAACTTCATATAAATGGAGTAATACGATCTACAGTCTTTGAATCCTGGATATTTCATTTAACACAATCAATTTTAGATAGAACATACCAGTTTTTCATTCCCTTTACGGCTTGCCAGTATTCCATTTAATGGATATTCCACAATTGGTTTATTTATTTACAAGTTAATGGACCTTTAAGTTGTTTCTGGCAGTTATAAGCTGCCATAAACATTTGTGTAAACTGTTCTTCTGTGGATGCATGTTTCCAATTCCCATGGATAAACCCAACAAAAAGGATTGTGAAATCAAAAGTGAGAGTACATTTAGCAGGAAAAAACAAAAAAACAAATAAGCCATGGAACTCTTGTGCAAAGTGGCTGTGCCATTCTTTATTCCTATAAATAATGAATAAGAATTTCAACTGCTTTGCTTCTTTATTAGCACATATTATTGTCTATTTGTTTTTTTATTTTTGGTTTAATTTGTATTTTCTAATAGCTAATAACATTGGGCAGTTTTTATTGACTCACTTGTTGTCAATAAATAAAATAGCCTCTGATTATAGCTCTAAGTCGTGAAACCTGGTATTACACATTCTCTAGCTCTGTTTGTTTCACAATTGTTTGGGCTATTCTAGCTCTTTTGCTATTCCATATCAATTTAGGAATTATCTTGTCAAGAAGTAAATGGATCTCTATTTATTTAGGCTTTTTGTGCTTTTTCTTATTAAAATTTTAAATTTAACATTATGCAAAGCTATACAATATAATCATGATTTTTTTTTCATAGCTGGTATGTAGAAATATGTACTTCTTTTACTTCTTTATTCAGAATAGACATATGTTCTCAGGAAGTTGTAAAACCTTGTTTTTAAGTTTGATTATGTCAAAATTAGTTTTTCACTTTTTATTAGAATATGGCTTTGGTTAAATGTTTAAGAACTTATCACCTAACCCTCATCATACATTATCATACATTCTCATCTACAAACTTCATGGTTTTATATTTAGATTTGGGATCTTTGAATCAGTATTTGTATAAGTTTATGTACTTCTCTTTTTAAATTGTCCTCTTGTATTGCATATAGGTGCCTTGAGTTCTTGTATTGTATATAGGTGCCTTGAGTTCTTATTATTGGAAAATTCTCAGTTGTCATTTCTTCAAGTATTTCTTCTCCCCTACATACTGTTTCTCTTCTTCTGGGGCAATGATTTTTCTTATGTCAAACAACTTGATGGTTTCCTGAATCTCAGTTACAGGTTCTTATCTTCCCCATGATTCCCTTGGTATTCCAACTTACATAATTTATGTTTTCTTGTTTTCAAGTTTGCTGATTTTGCCTCTGCTGCATCATGTCTGTTGTTTAACTCAACAAAGAAACTATTTACCTCTGTTTTTATTTCTAGCAGTTTTCCTTGACATTTCATTCAAGTTTCCATCTCTACTTAAATTGCTCATTTATGCATGAAAACTATCTATTTTCCTGGATATCGTTATCATGTTAGCTATAATTTTTAATAGCTTTTCTGATACTCTCAACATATAATTCATCTCCAGTTTTGTTCTCGTGGCTTTTTTCTTGGAAATGTGATTTTCTTTCTTTCTCATTTTTTCCTTATGAAATTGCGATACTAAATATCATGAATATAACAGTAGAGACTGATATAAATAGTATTCATTCTTGAAAACAGACACTATTTTTGCTCCTGCCAGCCTATTAATGAAGGAATTAAGTCCATGTTGACAGAGGTTGAGCTGCATCTCAGTTTTGTTATTACTGTCATTACCAAGAATGTCCCGCAGGCTTCAAATTCTCCTTGGTTGCTGGTTTTCTCAGTGTTTTTGATCCATTCTATATTTTGAGTCATCCCTGCCCAGCAGTGCCACAAAGGAAGAGCTTTTGCATGCTCTTGCATTCTCAGTTATAGACAACCGTAACTTATTACTGATGGAACAAGGACATAAGCCTCAGCCATTTTAAGTTCTTGTTACAATGCCTACTTCTTTTTTTTATAGAAAGCTTTTACTTTTTATATATATATATATATATATATATATATATATATATATATAAATTTCATAGGTACAATTTTGGGTTTATAGTAGTTCTTCTCCCCATACTTGCCCTCCTACCCCTAAACCATCCCACCTCCTACTCCCTCTCCCAACCCATTTCTTCATTAAGATTCATTCATCTTCAATTATCTTTACATACAAGAGATCAACTCTATACTAAGTAAAGATTTCAACAGTTTGCACCCACATAGACACACAAACTATAAAGTACTGTTTGAGGACTAGTTTTACTGTTAATTCACATAATACAGCTCATTAAGGACAGAGATCCTACATGGGAAGCAAGTGCACAGTGACTCTTGTTGTTGATTTAACAATTGAGAATCTTATTTATTTATTTAGTTTACTTTGACAGGCAGAGTTAGACAGTGAGAGAGAGAGACAGAGAGAAAGGTCTTCCTTCTGTTGGTTCACCCCCCAAATGGCCAATATGGCCAGCACGCTGCACTGATCTGAAGCCAGGAGCCAGGTGCTTTCTCCTGGTCTCCCATGCAGGTACAGGACCCAAGCACTTGGGCCATCCTCCACTGGCTTCCTGGACTACAGCAGAGAGCTGGACTGGAAGAGGAGCAACCGGGACAGAATCCGGCATCCCAACCGGGACTAGAACCCGGGGTGCTGGCGCTGCAGGCAGAAGATTAGCCTAGTGAGCCTTGGCGCAGTCTGGCACTCTTATTTATGACATCGTGACCACCTGAGGCTCTTTTCATGAGCTCCCAAGGCTAGGGAAGCCTCTTGAGTTCACAAACTCCAATCTTATTTAGATGAGGCCTTATTCAAAGTGGAAGTTCTCTCCTCCCTTCAGAGAAAGGTACCCCCTTCTTTGATGGCCCTTCTTTCCACAGGGATCTCATATACAATCTTTCATGTAGGTCATTTTTTGCCACAGTGACTTGGCTTTCCATGCCTGAAATGCTCTCATGGGCTTTTTAGCCAGATCCAAATACCTTAAGGGCTGATTCTGAGGCTAGAGTGCTGTTTAGAGCATCTGTCATTCTGTGAGTCTACTGTGTTGCCTGCTTCTCATGTTGGATTATTATCTCCTTTTTAATTCTATCAATTATTATTAGCAGACACTTGCTGTTATTTATGTGATCCCTTTGATACTTATTCCTATCTTTATGATCAGTTATGAACTTAAACTGATCACTTTAACTAGTAAGATTGCATTGGTACTACTGTCTTCATTCAAGAGACCAGTTCATTCTCACACCCTGTATTGTTCCCCACCTCACACCCTGCTTTCTTCCCCAGGTTTGGAAGCCAGTGGGGCAAACTTGAAGAACCAGTATGGAGAAGCTCACCTCTGCCTACTGCTCACCACCCCCACCAATAGCCCACCTAAGATACAAAAGGCCCAGCCTGCTGGGATCTTGGCCTATGCCACATGGTCTCTCTGTGAGCATGGTGCCAATGGGCGACCTCTGTGGATTTATTCTCTTTGAATAAATTAGGTCTGGCTGCGAGTTTGTATTCTGTCTCCTCTCTGATCTGCACTCTTTTCCTTACAGTTACGCAACATGGATTAAAGATCTAAATCTAAACTCGACACCATCAAATTATTAGAGAACATAGGGGAAACCCTGCAAGATATAGGCAAAGGCAAAGACTTCTTGGAAAAGACCCTGGAGGCACAGACAGTCAAAGCTAAAACTAACAATTGGGATTACATCAAATTGAGAAGTTTCTGTACTGCAAAAGAAACAGTCAGGAAAGTGAAGAGGCAACCAACAGAATGCGAAAAATATTTGCAAAATATGCAACCAATAAGGGATTAATAAACAGAATCTACCAAGAGATCAAGAAACTCCAGAACAAAACAAACAACCAACTTAAGAGATGTGTCAAGGACCTCAATAGACATTTTTCAAAAGAGGAAATGTAAACGGCCAACAGACACATGAAAAAATGTTCAGGATCACTAGCCATCAGATAAATGCAAATCAAAACCACAATGAGGTTTCACCTCACCCCGGTTAGCATGGCTTACATACAGAAATCAACCAACAACAGATGCTGACGAGGATGTGGGGAAAAAGGGACACTAATCCACTGTTGGTGGGAAGGCAGACTGGTAAAGCCACTATGGAAGTCAGTCTGGAGATCCCTCAGAAACCTGAATATAACCCTACCACTCAACCCAGCCATCCCACTCCTTGGAATTTACCCAAAGGAAATTAAATTAGCAAATAAAAGAGCTGTCTGCACCTCAATGTTTATCAAAGCTCAATTCACAATAGCTAAGACATGGAATCAACCTAAATGCCCATCAACAGTAGACTGGATAAAGAAATTATGGGATATGTACTCTGTAGAATACTATACAGCAGTAAAAAAAATGAAATCTGGTCATTTGCAACAAAATGGAGAAATCTGGAAAACACCATGCTGAGTGAAATAAGCCAGTCCCAAAGGGACAAATATCATATGTTCTCCTTGATTGGTGACAACTAACCGAGCACCAAAAAGGAAACCTGTTGAAGTGAAATGGACACTATGAGACACAATGACTTGATCAGCCCTTGTCCTGACTGTTGAGGAGCAACTTATTATTTTATTCCTTTTAGTATTTTTTGTCCTACTTAATGGCATTGGTTGAACTCTTTAATTAACACACAATTATTCTTAGTCGTTTAAATTTAACTGAAAAGTGATCTCTATTAAATGTAAGAGTGGAATAAGAGAGGGATGAGATGTACAGCTCGGCACATGCTCAATTGGACTTGCCCCAAACGGTAGAGTTAGAAACGTGCCAGGGGATTCCAATTCAAGCCCATCAGGGTGGCATGTACCAATGCCATCTCACTAGTCAAAGTGATCAGTTTCAGTTCATAATTGTTCATAGTGATAAGATTAAGTGTCAAAGGGATTACATAAACAAGACTAGTATCTGCTAATACTAACTGATAGGATTAAAAAGGAGCAAGCAATCCAACATTGGAAGCTTGATACAAGGCAGATTCATAGAATGGCAGATGTCCTAAACAGTACTCAGAAGCAGCCCTTAAGACATTTGGATCTGGCTAAAGCATTTCAGGCATGGAAAGCCAAGACACTGTGGCAAAAAAAAAAAAAAAAAAAAAAAAAAAAAGCCGGCACCACGGCTCAATAGGTTAATCCTCTGCCTGTGGCACTGGCACACCGGGTTCTAGTCCCGGTCGGGGCGCCGGATTCTATCCCGGTTGCCCCTCTTTCAGGCCATCTCTCTGCTGTGGCCCTGGAGGGCAGTGGAGAATGGCCCAAGTGTTTGGGCCCTGTACCCGCATGGGAGACCAGGAAGAATTACCTGGCTCCTGGCTTTGAATTGGCGCAGCGCCGGCTGTAGCAGCCATTTGGGGAGTGAACCAATGGAAGGAAGACCTTTCTCATCTGTCTCTCTCCTACTGTCTATAACTCTACCTGTCAAATAAAAAATAATAACTAAATAAATAAGAGTGTCAATTGTTAAATCAACAACAGAAGTCACTGTGCACTTACTCCCCATGTAGGATCTCTGTCCTTAATGTGTTGTACTATGTGACTTGTACTATGTGACTTAACGGTATAACTAGTACTCAAACAGTACTTTATACTTTGTGTTTCTGTGTGGGTGCAAACTGTTGAAATCTTTACTTAGTATATATCAAATTGATCTTCTGTATATAAAGATAATTGAAAATGAATCTTGATGTGAATGGGATGGGAGAGGGAGTGGAAGATGGGATGGAGGCAGATGGGAGGGTGTTTATGGAGGGAAAAAGCCGCTATAATCCAAAAGTTGTACTTTGGAAATTTATATTTATTAAATAAAAGTTTAAAAAAGTGTCAATGTGAGAAGATGATTAAGGTGATTACATGAATAAGAATATCAAGCACAACATAATTTTGAGAGATTTGGACTCCATAATATTCATTTTTGTCACTATATTCCAAAAACTTCCCAGATAAATTTTCTCCTTATAGACAGTGGTTCAAAATCATTTCAAATGTAACATTGTGAGAAACAAAATGTATTTCCCTTTGAAGGCAGAACTTAAAAGATTTTTTTTAAAAACTGTGTAAATGTGTCCTTTAACTTGGAAACTCAGATTTGACTTTGAGACATTGTACTACTTATTGACGAAATGCAAACAAGAAACTTCTGCCCAATTTTAATTTTTATTAAAATAAAATATGTGAATCTTTAATCAAAACTCTGTCTGTAGCGGTTACATACTTTTTCTTAATGTGTACAAGTATTTGTATGTCTATATTCTGAAAATTGTTAAATTATCAGACTGTAATGAGTATTTTAGATGTGTTTCAGTGTGTTTGTACAGTAGTGTGTGTGTGTGTGTGAGAGAGAGAGAGAGAGAGAGAGAGATGACTGTTGTTATCCCAGCTCCACTTCATAGACAATGAACTGGTTACACAGGAATACTTTTATCTTTTTAAATTTTTTTTCCTGGCAGAGTTAGATAGTGAGAGAGAAGGAGAGACAGAGAGACAGTTATAGACGGTAGAGAGACAGAGAGAAAGGTCTCCCTTTCGTTGATTCACTCCCCAAATGGCTGCTATGGCTGGTGCTGCGCCGATCTGAAGCCAGGAGCTGGATACTTCCTCCTGGTCTCCCATGCAGGTGCAGGGACCCAAGCACTTGGACCACAGAAGAGAGCTAGACATGATTACTTTTAGTGGCTGATTCAGGCTGTCTTTTCATTACCTGGAGATAAGGAAAGATTGTGAATAAGAAAACATTAAGTAGCTTTGGTTTTTGCAGAATGTGGTTTAAAATAAACCAACCAGACTTTGAGAAGTGTATTTTACAAATATTGGCATTTTTCTCACAGGAAAATATGAGACTTTTGCGAGTGAAATGGGTGGAGACACTTTAAGGTCATTGGTGGTCCAGCTTTCTGTGATCCTGGGGAAAGCTCAGTTACTATAACAGAAATGAGTTTTCTTTTTCCTGTCTATATGGTCTAGGGTCAGTATGCCACATATAGTGAATATATGGATATTTCAGCTAGCTCTGGATCCACATTGATATCAGTGGAGGGACTGGAGCCTGTGCTAGGGAGAGGGCTGGAACAGAGGAAAGCAAATAGTTGATTTTTGCAAAGAGGAGACCAAGTAATACATGAACAGGGAGCTTGGAAAATAATTCCAAGATTTGCTTTAACCCTACAAACTCTATGACTAGTCACAGTGAAATTTGTGTGTTAAACTGTGCTGAACATTTTTATAAAATGTTATAGATTTGCAAGATTGTAAAATAAAGTCTTAGGCAGAATTCTGCTTTTCTCCAGAAAGTAGAAGTTGGAAAGGGCATACATCACTCCTACATAGACAATGAGAAAAGAATCAATAAGTATAATGTCTTAAAATTTTTAAAAATCACATCAAAATCTGAGATCATGGAAAAAAGTATCCTGAAGATCAAAAGGAAATTACAAGGAGAGGCATTATGTACAGATCAGATCACTTTGTAGAGAGTAGAAGCGAGAGATGTCAGCCACCATCAAGTGGTATGAACAAATCCTCCGAAACTCAGTGCATCACTAAAGGATTCCTGAGGACTGCTACAGGAGTACAGAAAGAGGACGAGCTTCAGGTGCAGAAGGAATCTGCACTCAGTTGCTGGGTCTTTTCCACAAACCTTCACGTGAAGCTCAAGAAGATTCAGGTTTAGATAATATGTTAGAGAGAGCTCCCATCAATGATGTAAGCCTGTAGGAAAGACATGGCTACTGCAAAGGAAGGCATAAAGCCCTGCCAACTAGCTTCCACCAACCCATACACAGGCCTATAAAGCATCAAGGTACTCTTTGGGTGTGAGAGTCAACCTCTCACTTACAAGAGAAGGTGAAGATTCATATTGGGGAACAGCATGGGTAGTAAAATGTAATACCTACCCTTCAAAGAAGGTCAGGGAGCAGTCCTGAGCCCATGATTCTACATCAGTAACCTTAGAGGCCACATTCGAAGTATTTTACCACTAGGCAGAAGATAACAATGTCTCTCTCCGTAAGAGACTAAATTGATCTTCTGTATGTAAAGATAATTGAAAATGAATCTTGATGAAGAATGGAATGGGAGAGGGAGTGGGAGATGGGGTGGTTGCAGAGGGGAGGGTGGTTATAGGGGGAAAAAGCCACTATAATCCAAAAGTTGTACTTTGAAAATTTATATTTATTAAACAAAAGTTTTAAAAAAAAGTTGTTGAATTGTGTGTCTACGTGTATCTTCCATTTGCTTATGTTGAACATGTATATGCATTATAATGTACATTCTACTTTTCATGTTTAAATTTCATATCAATTGCAGCATATAATTAATTTATTTTTCAAAATTGTTTTAATATTCATCATATTATAAAGATTTAATCATGTTTGCCAAGGACCTTAACAGACATTTTTCAAAAGAGGAAATGCAAATGGCCAACAAACACATGAAAAATGCTCAGGATCCCTAGCCACCAGGGAAATGCAGATCAAAACCACAATGAGGTTTCACCTCACTCTGGTTATATTGGCTTACATACAGAAATCAACCAACAACAGATGCTGGCGAGGATGTGGGGAAAAAGGGACACTAATCCACTGTTGGTGGGAATGCAAACTGGTAAAGCCACTAAGGAAGAAGGTTTGGAGAGTCCTCAGAAACCTGAATGTAGCACTACCACAGGACCCAGCCATCCCACTCCTTGGAATTTACCCAAATGGAATTAAAGGGGAGGAAAAAAGAGCCATTTGCACCTCAATATTTGTTGCAGCTCAATTCACAATAGCTAAGACATGGAATCAACCTAAATGTCCACCAACGGATGAGTGGGTAAAGAAATTATGGGATATGTACTCTATAAAACACTATACAGCAGTAAAAAAAAAACAATGAAATCTGGTCATTTACAACAAAATGGAGGAATCTGGAAAATAAAATGCTGAGTGAAATAAGCCTGTCCCAAAGGGACAAATATCATATGTTCTCCCTGATCAGTGACAACTAAACGAGCATCTAAAATGATACCCATTGAAGTGAAATGGACACTATGAGAGACATTGACGTGATCAGTCCGTGTCTAGACTGTTGAGGAACAACTTACTGTTTTATCCCTTTTAGTATTTTTTGTTGTTGTTGTTGTTGCTCTGTTTGTTCTACTTAATACCACTGGTTGAACTCTGTAATCAATGCACAATCATTCTTAGGCATTTAAAATTAACAGAAAAGTGATCTCTATTAAATATAGGAGTGGGAACAAGAGAGGGAGGAGATATATAGGTCAGCACATGCTCACTCGGACTTACCTCCAATGGCAGAACTAGAAATGTGCCAGGGGATTTCAACTCAATCTTATCAAGGAGGCATGTACCAATGCCAGCACACTTGGTAAAGTGATGAGTATAAGTACACAACCAATCAAAAAGATAGGGTAAATGTTGAAGAGATTTCACAAATAAGACCACTGTAAAAAAATAATGAAGGATAGAATTAAAAGGGAGAGAATGATCCTGCGGGGGAAGCAGGACACACAGCAGACTCATAGAATGGCAAATACCCCAAACAGCACTCCGGCCGCAGAATCAACCCTTGGGACACTTGGATCTGGCTAAAAGGCCCATGAGAGTCTCACAGGCATGGAAAGACATGACATGGTGGCAAAAGCAACCTAAATGAAAGATGCTGGTGAACAAGACCCCAGCAGAAGGAGCAGGCCATCAAGGAGGGAGGCGCCTTTCTCTGAAGGGAGGAAGGAACCTCCACTGTGATATGGCCTTGACAAAACAAGTTCAGAGTTTGTGAACTCAAGGGGCTTCCATAGCCTAGACAGCTCATGGCAAGAGCCTCAGGTGATTGCTGACATCATAAGTAAGAGTGCAGTTGTTAAATCAACAACAGGAGTCACTGGGTACATGCTCCCCACGTAGGATCTCTGTCCTTAATGTGTTTTACTACTACTAGTCGAACAATACCCTATACCTTGTGCAGTTGTGTGAGTGCAGCCTGTTGAAATCCTTGCTTAGTATGTACTAAGTTGATCTTCTGTATATGAAGGTAATTGAAAATGAAATCTGATGAAGGTTGGGATGGGAGAGGAAGTGGGAGAGGGGAGGACTGCAGGAGGGAGGGAGGTTGGAGGGGGGAAAGCCACAACAATACAGAAGTTGCACTTTGTAAATTCACATTTATTAAATTAAAAAAAGAACATATTATGTTAAAAAGTAGCTCAACAACCGTTTACTTCTTTCTGTATTTTCCATGAGATCACACTCATGCTTATTTTGGCTTGGAGATATAACAGTGAGAAATGAATTTTATAGTTTGAAAACAATGTATCTAAGAAATCCAACATTTTGCCAAAAAACACCAAGATTTTCCATCATCAGAAATAATTTTATTTTAAAGCAATTCAATGTAACTAGTAGCAAAATGTACACAGACAATAAACAAAACCAATTCTCAAAGTGATACAAGAGCTACTTTTGACTTTATGTTTTATTTTCATGTGCAAGTGTAATTGTTTTAAAAAGGCAACAGTTTGGTAAAAGTCTTATAAGCATGTTTTTATTCTTTAAATAACAGAAAGACTAACAAGGTATTATTACAGCAGGCTGATATGAAGAGTCAAATATTAAATTTGGACTAATATTCATAATCAAAAATAATTATTTTTAAAATTATGAAACAAAGTTTTTAGTTTTACAGGAAATATAATCATATCCTAGCTTAAAACCCTAGTCTTAACAACTGTCATAATGCAAAAATATTAAACTTCAGATCTTGTGAGGAAATATATTTGTAAAATCTTATATTTATTCCTAAAAATAATGAAATCAAAAAAGTCAACTCAAAAAACATCATATTTACCATTGATGTGAAAATATGAAGCAAGTTTGTTAATTACTTCTCTATTACATGTATTAGTTCAATTCTGCCTCCAATTTCAGCAATCTATATGTGAATATGTGTGTTTGTCAAATTTATTTCATGTTTAAAACACAGACATATATACACATATAATATTTAAGTTTTAAGGCATGCTCCCAATTTTAAATAAATGGTTTTAATAAAAGAGATTTAATCATGTTTGATACAATAAGGCATTTTTAATTTTGACAGAAGTATTATATGTATGAAAAATGATTGTTCATCCATCTACTAATGAAAAGTTGTATTTACTCTATTTTTTCACTGTTTAACCCCTGCTAAATTAAAAATCCTTGTAATTGTTATTAACACAGGAGTAAGAACATTTCAAAAATTGCTAGTATATGCACATTTTAAGTCTGTTAATATTACCAAAACTCTTCAAAATATGTTATAATTTATATTCTTTTTATATTTTTCACATTTTATTGATATTCAATTTCTTTTTTAAAAAAATTATTTGAGGTATACAAGTTTCATGTATTTCGCATATACAGATTTAAGAACATAGTTTTGGGCTGGCGCCATGGCTCAATAGGCTAAACCTCCACCTGTGGTGCTGGCACACCAGGTTCTAGTCCCAATTAGGGCGCCAGATTCTGTCCTGGTTGCTCCTCTTCCAGTCCAGCTCTCTGCTATGGCCCGGGAAGGCAGTGGAGGATGGCCCAGGTGCTTGGGCCCTGCACCCGCAACGGAGACCAGGAGGAAACACCTGGCTCCTGGCTATGGATCAGCGTGGTGCACCGGCCGCAGCGGCCATTGAGGGGTGAACCAATGGATAAGGAAGACCTTTCTTTCTGTCTCTCTCATTGTCCACTCTATTTAAAATAAAAAAAAGCCGTAGTTATTACTATGTTTCTAATTTATCTCTTACCATCTATGCACAAGAGTTTCTACTTCCTCATGTAAGTGTTGGTGTTTAGTGAATCAAGACATTAATCTTTGTCAAGCTGATATGAAAAATGATGCCTTATTGTTTCAACTAATTTGATTTCTGGTGAGATTAATTGTCTTTTCGTATCTACTCTTATCTGGTGGGTTGTATACCTATAGTGCTTGCTTGTTTTTAAAATTGGGCTGAATGTCTATTATTCATTTAAAGGATTCTAAATTTTGGTGAATTACATTAGTTGCAAAATTGTATGGTCAGTATATTTCCATTAATATAATTTCCAATGATGAAAACTAATAGTATATGTATTTAATGGTAGGTACGTATGTGGTTATCATACAAAATCATATCAGATTTATTTAGATACCAACTTCAGGAAAACATTTACCTATGGTTTGGGAAGATGGTTGAGTTGACTACTGTATTATCATAATTTATTTTCTTTCTGTTTTTCAAAAAGATCTATTTATTTAAAAGGCAGAGTGGCAGAGAGATAGAGAGATAGATAGCTAGAGAGAGAGAGAGAGAGAGAGAGAGAGAGAATCTTTTATTTGTTGTTTTACTTCCCAAACAGCTGTAACCACAGGCTAAATACAGGAGTCCAGAACTCCATGCAGGTCTCCCACATAGGTGGCAGAGACCCGAGTGCTTTGATCATCTTCGCTGCTTCCCCAGGCCCATTAGCAGAGAGCTAGACCAGAAGCAGAGAAGGAAAGACTTTAGCAATTCTTCCCACGTGGGATGGTGTTGCAGTTGGCAGCTTAACCTACTGAGCCACAATACCAAGCGCTATAAGTTATTTTGCTAAAACAAGAGGTATGAAAGGTGAACATTAAAATATTAACATCTATTAAGACCATGTGGCTTACCATTTGTTTTTCTATGTCAGTTCAGAGAAATTGAAAATTTATTATAAGTAAATTATATTTTCATTCCATTTTCTAACTTGTTTAAAAAATCTAATCCCCTATTCTGATATTTGCAAGGCAGGGGTGGGGGGATGTCTGTCCTGTAGGCCTTAGAAAGCCTGCAAAATCATTTTGTCTGGTTCTGCTAAAGCAACCACAGGTAGGATTCAAAATTCAATAAATCTATTGTAGGTTAATTTTTAAGTTGATAATTTTTTATGACCCATCAATGATATTATAAATATCCAAATGAGCCTTGGCATTAAAAAGATTCTTCTCCCTGGGAGTAGTATTCTTTTTTTCTTTTCTGAAAGGTTTATAGTAATGTTTCTCATATTTAGGGATTTCATCTATATAATTTTTAAAAGTTCATTTGTAACTTTTTATTGAAATAACTTCAAGCTTACACAAGTGTTGCTGGAAACATACATGTTCAGATTCCTCAACTATTAATATGTTGGTGATTGGTTGATACCAATTTCTCTATCAATTCATTTGAGATTCAATTGTCTTTTGCACCTTAATACTTGAATGCATATTGTCTAAGGGAAGGAGAATTTTCTTATTTAACCACAATAAAGAGTATTGGAATCTGAAAATTAATATTGATTCAGTATTATTTTCTAACTATAGTTCTTATTCTATATTCCAACAATACATGTTATCATATATTTTCAACAAATGTCCCAATAACTGTTCTGATACTATGTTTATAGAAATATTGCAATAATATACTAAGTTTTGGTGTTCGTTGTTTGGCTAACCATCAGTCTAGCTGCTATTCTGAAGATATTTTTGGATATGATTAGCATCTAAATTAGTATATAGAGTAAAACAGATTATCCTCCCTCTACATTGTGCCTGCACCTCATGCAGTCAGTTGAAGACCTTAAAAGCAGAGAGCTACCCCTAAGAAGGAATACTGCTTCCAGATGGCAACACAGAAATTTTGCCTGAGTTTCCAGCCTTTGGTTATCATCCATTGCCTAAACATTCAGCCTTCCGGCTTCTCTTGCAGATTTCCCACTTGCCAGCTTTTCCAATTGCATGAGCCCATTCCTTGTATTAAATCTCTCTCTATATAGATCTTGTCAGTTCTGTTTCTCTAGAGAAACCTGATGAATGCATCTTGTTTACCTTTTTCAAAGGAATGAATTTAAATTAACAACTAGATATAATCTTTAATATCTACGTCATAGTTTTTACTTTAAAATTTATTTTAGCTTCAATTTTTATTGTATTTGTTTATGTTCCACACCTGCCTCTGGCATGGGCATTTTAAGTTAGGAAATCAATTCACATGTTTTCACTCATATTTTATTGATAAAGTGTTTATGATTAGGAATGGTTCTTTCCTTACATTTTTAATGTAGCCTATAATTTCCGATATGTCGTTTTCCTTGTTATTATTAGAGATTATATAATTTCAACTTGTATTCCTCTCTTCACCCAGGAATTGATTTTTTTTATTTTTGACAGGCAGAGTGGACAGTGAGAGAGAGAGAGACAGAGAGAAAGGTCTTCCTTTGCTGTTGGTTCACCCTCCAATGGCCGGTGCGCTGTGGCCGGCACACCGCGCTGATCCGAAGCCAGAAGCCAGGTGCCTCTCCTGGTCTCCCATGGGGTGCAGGGCCCAAGCAACTGGGCCATCCTCCACTGCACTCCCGGGCCACAGCAGAGAGCTGGACTGGAAGAGGAGTGCCCGGGACAGAATCCAGAACCCCGACCGGGACTAGAACCTGGTGTGCCAGCGCCATTAGGCGGAGGATTAGCCTGTTGAGCCACAGCGCCGGCCAGGAATTGATTTTAATAGAAAGTTTTGTAATCTCATGATGGGTAGCCTTTTGCACTTGTTTTGTTATTTCTATTTAGACTGCATTGTAGTAGCTAACATGCAATGTTGTGGATGGTCTGTAAAAATGAGAGAAAAAGTTGTGCTCGCTATTACAAGGTAGCAGCCTCACATTTTCCCTACGTATTTATTTTTATGACATTGTGTAGATCGTCCACATCCATACTTTTGTCTATTTCACCTCTCTGCTCCTGAGACTGTTGTGCTGAAGTCACTTACTGTTAGTGTGTTTGCATCTCCTGGCAAATTTCTGGCTATAGAGAAGCTTGATGCATTATCTGGGACATACATGTTCATTTTTTTAGATTTATTTATTTATTTGAAAGTCAGAGTTACACAATTGACTGCAAGGGTCAGAACTGCACCATTCCAAAGCCAGAAGCCAGGAGCTTCATCCGGATCTCCTACAAAGGTGAAGGGGCCCAAGGACTTGGGCCATCTTCTACTGCTTTCCCAGGCCACAGCAGAGAGATGGATAGTGGAGCAGCTGGGGGACTGTAACCAGTTGCCGACACTGCAGGAGGCGGCTTTACCTGTTATGCCACAGCACTGGTCCTCATATGTTGAAGTTGATTTCATTCTGAGAGGAGCAGCGTGGTGGGGGCAAGAGGCGCGGAGTCACCACCCAGACCCCAGGAGCCGGTGAAAGCGGGCAAGAGGCAAGCAGCCGGCAGACTCATTTATTTCAGTTGGTACAACAGCGCATATAGCCAAGGCAGCCAATCCAGTCAAGAGGTGGTCTGTGCCCTAACTAATCACAGCCTGTTGCCAGGAAGGCTCTGTTGTCATGTGATTTCTGAAGCCATCCAATCACAGCCTGTTGCCATGTGGTTTCCAAAGCCATCCAATCACGGCCTGTTGCCAGGCAGTTTCTGTTGTCAGCTGCCATCTCGGCATGACCTTCTCATCTCAGTGGCCATCTTGCATGACGTTTTCACCTTCTCATTCCACCACACTCATACATATTCATAAATCATATATTCTTGTGATGAATGGTGGCAGTTTTCATTACAATGTGTGATAGTTGTGGTTTAACTCTCCTTATCTGATCTCAGGATCACCTCCTTTGCCATTGCTTCCATTTAGCAGTAGCTTTACTCACGATTTGGTTTTAGATTTGCTGAATGACTTTGATCTTGATATGCTTCTTGGATGCAATATATAATTAAATCTTGCTCGGTTGAAAAAATTGAAAAAACTTTTCTTGTATTAGGTGAGTTAATCTCAGTCACAGTTTTTGTAAATATCCCATAGCATCTACACATTCTGTGAAGAAATTTACATTCATCAGATATAAGTTATTCCTTGTGCTGCTAATAATCTCATGTCCTTATTAAGGTTTGTCTTTTATATTAGCTACTCAAGATGATGTGTATTTGATATATTATGATGTTAGAGTTGTTAAGTAACTTCTAGCAAGTTCAGAACTTCAGCAAATTTCCAGGGAGCTGTTTCTAGAATATTATTAACCGTTTTGTTCCTACAAACTTTATTTACATTAAACTTTTGTTACTGCTAAAATTTTTATATTGGCTTATTTATCCATATTTATACATATTTTTAATTTCATTGCTTCAGTTGTTTCTGAAATCTATACATTGACAAGTTTTGGGGGTATTACACAGATTATCTTTTTCCATAGATAGTTTAAAAATTGACATTTCATTTCTCTGTCATTATTTTTATTATTTTAACATTCATATAAAGTCATAATTCACATGATGTTAATCTCAATTATTTTTATACTTAATACAATAGCAGTTTTCTCCATTTCACTTAAATCAGTTTTTCTCTAAATTATGTTTTTCATTTATAATTTGTCTGATACACATACACAAAAGAATATTTTTCATTCACATTAATGCAATGGGTCTAAGTCTTCCTTCTCCATCTTCTCCTCCATACTACAACATTGTCATTTATCTGGCTTTACAACACATCATACCAATATTATTCTCTACTATTTTTAAACATAGAGTTACTTCTTTTGTGGTATTACCAAAAAACTGTTGTTTCAGTTTGCTCAGCAGTTAGAAGTGTTTCATGTTTGAGCTTCTTTTATCTCAATCCATTGCCATAATCACACACCTGTAAAGTAATATTTAATCTTTTGTATAATTATCCTAAAATTTGCTGAACTAAGCTGAAAAAAATCTCATAAAGGAATCTATCTCTGGAAGCAGCACTATGGATCAATCTTGCTTATAAATGCATAAATCCTAAATAAAATATTAGCAAATGGAAACCAACTGTGTTATTAAAGACTAATACTCCATGAACAAATTGAGTTTAGTTTAGTGTGCAAGGATGGTTTCATATTAGGAAATCTACTTCTGTACTTCATTATTTTAATTAATTATACAGAAAAATATAACTACCTAAATAGAATCCAAAATGTCTTTAATAAAACTTAAGATCTACTCATGAAGAAGGGAAAATTTATACTCAAACAAAATAAATAAAATACAATTCCCTTAATGTATTGCAATAGATAAGATTCTTGAAACACACAAAATAATGTATAATATCCACTATTTTAATATTAGATGAAATCACATCAATACTTGAGGGAAAAACTACATCTTAAGATAATACTATAAAACATTTTGTACAGAGATCTTATTGGTGAAACACAAAATGAGACAGCATTAGATAGATATGGTATCATTATTTACAAATAATGTGATTCTCTACACAGTAAATCTAATGAATCAAACAACAAAATCTAATGGCAACACAAATAACAGAATTCAGGAATATAGAAATCTTTAAGATTAATAAAAAATAAAATACTATAGGGTGGGCATTAACACTAGCATATGAGACACCTATGAACTGCATCGGAGTGCTTGGGTCCTGCTAACACAAACCTTGAGAGGCCGCTGTGACGGCTCATGTCATAGGGTTCCTGCCACCTTTGTGGATGATAGATGCTTGTTTTAGCTCCAGCCATTGCGGGCATTAAGAGAGTAAATCAGTGAATGGGAGCTTCCTATGTGTTCCCTTTCTATCTCTCTGCCTCTTAAATAAATAAAAACAATTTAAAAATACATGTCAATAAACATTTACTGCAAAATATATGATCTGAAATCAAATCCTGTGTATTTTAATAGGTGCAAAATCATTCAGGTTACCAAGTTGTCTTAAAAACAGGTTGAAGAATCAATGAATAATTCAATAAAACGAAGTGTAAATTCAGGGAGCAGAATTTAGTGTATGTTAAATGACGTATTTCAAATTTGTGACTATCTCAGTCTGTTTTCTATTCCTAATAAATAACATCACAGACTAAATATGCTATAACTAAAAAAGCCTTATTTTGGCTAATGGTTCTTGTTCGAAATCAGGGGAGTGCGTGTGCTGACAGCCTTCCTGCTGCCAGCGTCAGGGACACAGGGCAGCACAGGGTAGAAACACGCACCACACATGGGTTTTGATCTGTCTCCCTCTTTTTTTTTTTTTTTTTTTTTTGACAGGCAGAGTGGATAGTGAGAGAGAGAGATAGAGAGAAAGGTCTTCCTTTTTGCCGTTGGTTCACCCTCCAATGGCCACTGCGGCTCATCGCGCTGATCCGAAGCCAGGAGCCAGGTGCTTCTCCTGGTCTCCCATGGGGTGCAGGGCCCAAGGACTTGGGCCATCCTCCACTGCCTTCCCGGGCCATAGCAGAGAGCTGGCCTGGAAGAGGGGCAACCAGGATAGAATCCGGCGCCCCAACCGGAACTAGAACCCAGTGTGCCGGCACCGCAAGGCAGGGGATTAGCCTGTTAAGCCACGTTCTGTGGCTCTGTTTTGATCATCATCTTATTCCTACTGCACTTCTTCATTGTCTATGATGCTTACTCTGCTGTACCTTTCCTGTGGAAAGGCACCTTCTCAGTCTTGGTTATTGCAACATTCCTTAAAGTTAACACAATACAGGCACACACGAGGTATTTAAAACATATTATTGCCAAAATATGACTGAACGAATGGTGATACGGAGAACAAAGTGTGGCTGTGTGCAGCTCACACCTGGTTTCTTGGCTTGCTTTCTCTTCCACTGTGGTGATAAGAACCAGAACATTTCGATGCTTCCGGTCACCCGAGTGATAAGCAGACCAGGTAGCCTCCACCTCAAATTCAACCTCAAGGCTTCATTAGTGGCACCCAGGACTGGGCAGGTCGAACTTGATTCTGCAAAGAGCCACTAGACAGTCCCTTGTTAGGTTCAACACTCATTCATAAATCCATCTTTCTTGTTAACAAAGATGATATTTTGATCTCCATTTGTCTCTGTTGTATGCTACAGAATGTATTTTGCAACAGGAAAAGAAATTTCTGTACATATACATTCTGTAAGAAAAAACTCCATTACAAAATGTAGTGATTTTAGGAAATTTTGTAGATGAGAAAACATTTTCAAAACAATAAGTAAAAAGAAAAAAAGGAACTGATCATGTTGAGAAAGATAAGAGCATCAAAAGCAAAAGATAAGTTTTTGACTGCAGTAGAAAATTTTATGTCATCATTTATTGTCTTAGAATATTAATTAAAATGTTTCCCTTACTCCAGCTTATGTAAATTAAGCACTGCAGTAAAAAGTATCACATATCACTATCTCCATTTCACTAGCAGTAACAAGTTCTACTCCACTTTTATTATCATCTAAAACTAATTAATTTTTACATCATTTTGACATAACTGCTAAACAATTTTATGTGGCCATTTGTAATAAAGGCAAAATTCAGAATCTTTTTTTTTCTTCTTAGAGCTCTGTCCATGTTAATTAAAACTGAAAAGACAGTTGAATTAAAAATTAGCTAAACAAAGTGGCTTGATGAATTAGAATCAGTCTATTAAACTGACATATCACTGATTCAATGTGATAGGTAAAATTTCTGTTGAGAATTGTCATGATACACTCGTAGTTCGGATTATAATATTTGTGCTAGAAATTTTCATCAAAGAAAAACATTGTTTCTAGAAGCAATACGAATGATTTTTCTCACTGAAATATAAAAAAAAGTCTCTACGATTTGGACAAGAATTCTTGGGTGTAGGGGATAATATTCTGTAAAGAAAGAGAGGCGTCTTCCCTTTGGTTTCGTTCTTCCCTTGGATTTCACTTGCTTTTTATTGTAACACATGCACAACAGGCCCCATAAATATGATTACTTCTTCCTAATCGCTGCATGAACATATAGAACTAAAAATAAAATTTTACTCACAAATAGCATTTTATATTTTCCCTTAACAGAGTTCAGTTTGAGACATTTAAGATTATCCTTAGAAACTCAAAAATTAAAGGCACATATAAATCTATTGACAATATGATTAAAGAAATCTGATTTTCTAATGAAAGGATTCTGACCTTATGTATTTGAATAAAGCTAAATAATTTGTAGGGACCTGCTTGCTCTCTCATGCAACATAACCAAAGTAAATAAATTAAAAAAAAGAAAAAAAAAAAAAAAAGGCCTGTGCACTAGGGGCTTGACCTCTCGGAACACTGCTGTCATGTGGAAAGTCCCAAGCTAACATATGGAGGCACATCCAACTAGCACAGGCCAACAGATGTGTGAGGAAAGTCATGTTATAAATGATTACTTTTTACTTATTACTGAAATATAGAGTGAGAGTGAGGGGGGACAGAGACAGACAGAATGGGAGGGAGAGATTTTAATCAGCTGGATCACTTCCCAAATGCCAGAAACATCTAGGACTAGGCAAGGCTAAAGCCAGCAACCTGAAACTCAGTTGAGTCTCTGATATGAACCCAAGTATCTGAGTCATTACCTGCGGCCTTGCAGCAGCAGGAAGCTGGGATGGATGGTGGAGCTAGGACTCAAACCAAGGCACCCAGATGCGGGTTTCAGGATTACCAAGTGGCATCATAGTCACTGCACCAAACACAGACCTAGAAAGAAGCCATCTAAGTCTTACAGGCTGTAGTCACATCATTGCTGCATGTGAGACCAGCTCAAGTGGTTAAATTACACAATAATTGACAAAGAAATAGTTGTTTTTTTTTTTTAAAGCTACAGAGTATTGAACTAATTTTCTTTGAGATAATAGATGACTGATGAGTATTAACTATTTAAATATTATAAATATTTACTAAGTGGGTAATCCTATAGTATATATAAGGCTTCCAGCATATTGCAAGTGCTCATTAATATTCATGCTTATTATCATCATAGTTGTTTCACTCCTGACTTTATTCGGCATCTAAAGTATGCTAAATATGAATTTAAAACACATCTTTTATCTAGAATTTGAAGAACTATAATGTAAGAGGTGATGCAAATGCAGGGAATTGAGATTTTATATAAAAAATGTAACACTGACATGAATTTTCACAATGAACTTGGGTAAGTCAGTATTCATCTCTGGCTTAATTTCCTCTTTGACAGAGTGAAATATTATTAAGGTATCCAATCCTCTTCCTAGTTATAAAATCATAAGTCTGTATTTTTCAGATCACCTATGTTTTTTTCTTTTAATTATAAAATTTTTGTGGATGACTTACTAAAATGTATTTTATTTTTACTTCTTATTAAAAAACATCATCAAAAAGTGACCATTACCACCAAATGATTTCTAATTAGTATTGATTTCTAATTAGTATTGACTCTAATTAATATTGATATTGATCTATTAGTATTGATAGCTTATTCAAGTAGAAAGATTGATATTTTTTACAGAAGGAAATACTATAAGTTGGAAGTCTTTTATATATGCACACACACACACTCCAAAAAAAAAACAACTACCAGACTTCTGTATCATGTGAATTCTTGTGTTTCCTTAATCTTGCCATATGTTATACAGGAAATTTCCTATGTTTAATATCTAGGAATATCTTATTGAGTTTTATATTATGACTATGTGCAGCTTGATTAATAATGGGAAACTTTTGTCAACATGTTTGAACCATGTGTATGAGAATTAAGGGACACGGCACTGTGGCTCAGTGGGTTAATCCTCCGCCTGCAGTGCCAGCATCTTATAAAGGTGCCAGTTCTAGACCTGGCTACTTCTCTTCCAATCCAGCTCTCTGCTGTGCTTGGGAAAGCAGTGGAAGATGGCCCAAGTCCTTGGGCCCCTGCACTTGCATGGAGGAACTGGAAGAAGCTCCTGGATTCTGGCTTCAGTACAGCTCAGCTCAGCCGTTGCGGCCATTTGAAGACCGTTCTCTCTTATCGCTTAGTCTCACTGTCTGTAACTCTACCTCTCAAATAATAAATAGATAAAAAGAGAGAATTAAAGTTGATCAAAAACTCACAAGTCGTGGCAATGTTTCATCTTAAATTTTTGTTCATTGAGCATGAGTGTGATGGTATGTTATGGTGCTTATAATTTGTTCTCTCCTTGATAATCAGTGAAGCTGGGAATTTTATCTCATATTGATTGACTATATGAGTACTGGTTGTCAGGCAGTGTCTCAAACTTTTGTTTCACTTATGTGTTTATTTATCCCTTTTCCATATCATGCTGTCTTAATGATTATAAGGCACAGGATTCCAACATGCTAAACTTATTCAAGAGCAGAAGGCTTATTCTCAGCGTTATGGATTTCTTTATAAACCTTTTAGTCAATTTGTCCAATCCACTGTGGAGGAAACAAAGCTACTTAGATTTACTGGGATTGAGTAAATTTGGGGGAGAGGTGACATCTTTATAATCCTGACACTACCAGACAAGGAGCAGGATATTTCTTCCAATTCATTAAGAATTGTCTAATTTATCTCAACACATTCTCACATTCTATTCTTTCAGTTTTGCAAAAAGATTTCTTAGAGTCATTTCTAGATGCTCTATCTTTTACATACTTACTATTTTTATGCATCAATCATTAAATCTCTTACAAATTTTAATACTTTACACTTAGATTTTTACATTCAATGTCCATAACTACATTGTTTTATAATAACTGATTTGAAGTTGCGCTTCTAAGTTTTGTGTATTTTGCTTCTCCTTATTCCTTTTTATCCTAGCTAAGAATTCCAGGGTAGAAGTGGTAGTTAATAGTTCCAAATAGCAAAGGGATAGCTTGTAGCATTTCTCCATTAGATGTTATATATGTTGTTGTAAGCAGATTCCGCTGATACCCTTTATCAGTGAAAGGAAGATTCCTTCTCTCTTTTAGTTTGATAATTTATCGTAATGAGTATTTACTTTGTCAAAACATTTTTCTGCCACTCATAGTACCCATAAATTGTGTCTTGCTTTTTCATTAATTAATAAATTGGATTTCAGTGATTGATGTCCTAATGTTAAACTGTCTCACACTATTAGGATAAGCCAAAATTGGTCATCACAATACATTATAAAATTTACACATTTGTAGATTCAAGTTTCTAATGTTTCTTAAAATATTTACATGTATCGTCATTACTGAAAATAATCTGTAATTTTCTATTCTTATGTAATTATTGCCAGATTTTGCTATCATAAAAAAGCTTACCCTCATAAAATGTTAGGCAATGTCCTATCTTTTTTTGCTAATGTATAGAGACTTTCAGAATTAAAATACTTGTTAGAAGTCACCACTGAAGCAAAGTGAACCCTAAATTCATATTATGAGACATTTGGCTACTGAATCAACTATCAAAGCTGGTAACTTTTTCATGAGTTATTTTTCTTGTAACTTTTCTCTCACCTGCATCACCAAATGTATTGATGTAATTTCTGCAGCATCCTCTTATTATTTTATGTGTCAGCTTTTTAAATTAAAGCACACATTCCTTTCCTTAAGAAGTTACTTATGTCTCTAGTATCTGTCTTGAGACATCAGCACTGATGGACCTAATTCTTATACTTTTTGAACAAGTGCCTCTTTGGTATGTAATTTCCGGGTGTTAGGCTTATTCTCGACGTTATGTATTTCTTTATAAAACTTTTAATCAATTTGTCCAAAGAGTTCATGTTCTTATATTTTCTAATCTAACTTGAGCTCTTCTCTAAATATTATAAGAATGACCTTGTACAATTTAGTAAATTCTCAGGATTTAATGTCACATGGTTCAGTTTTAGTAAAAAAAAATATAGCAATATGTAGTATTGTAGCTCAATCATCATGATACTATTTATGGAAATTAAATGTACCGTATGTCAATTCATGATTTATAAATGTAGATAACTTCAGTGTGATGTAGGAAAATTATGTGTTTCCCAAATTTTTAATGAAGAGAAATCTCAATGATACTTTTACATAATGCTTGGCATGGCTATTAATTTTTATTTTCTATTGTTGTGTGGTCTTCTGATTTGGTAGACAAGAATCATAAAAGGAAGTAAGCAAGATTAAAGGGATGAGAGAGTCACTGCATTTAATGAGCACACATGGTGCTCTGTCATAACAAATTACCCCAAGATGCTTATGATTAACTACACTGCCACTTGTTCTACGAGCTTACATTAGTATGAGCCAAGGAAGCGTAATAGAAAACTGTCTACAAAATTAGAATGCTGTTTTAATTTCATATTTATCACCATCTTGTCATCTGTGATAACAGTTTCTCATATACATGCTCTTGCCTGGGGTTATCAAAATTAAAATTTACTTAAATGAAGGTGTTGTATCTCAGAGCAAGATCAGCAAGGCTATTTGGTGTGAAAAAAAATAAGGTGTTCAAATTGGGATGAATTTGTTCCAGTGAAAATTAAACACTGCAGAAAACTCAAAAGGTTCCCTTTCTCCAATGCTATCATATATTCCCATTAAAAAGAAGTGCATACTATTAAGTCTATTGGTAGCAATGTGCAAATAATAATCTTTTGGCGTATTGTAACTTTTTTATCAAGGGATTTCAACCCAGTCTGATTTTAGAAAAGAGCCCTTTAGCAAGATGTTGTGAGAAAAGAATATTCAGTATCAAACTATGTACAATAAAAATGCAAATAAGTGCAGAATCATGGTGAATCGTATATCAGTGTACCAAATCACAGTTAAGGAGAGGTCAGGAAAGATAAATATAAATTATGCTTTTACTTCATGCCCCCATAAACAGTTTCCTATTTTGATAACCATGTTTGACCAGGAATTATTACAATCAGACAGGAGCTATCCATCTCTAGAGCATCAACCAAAGTCTGTTCTACTCATTAATTGTGATCCCACAATTTATTCCAACCCAGAGTATGCTTCATTCCCTAGGCTAGCTTTATCTACAGAGTGCCATTCAACGACACAAACTTGCTCCAGCTGTAAGTGCTTCATTCTTCCCTGAATTCTTACTGCATTCCTAACTCCTTCGTCTCTGTATGTTTTGTACATATTAGATTTTATTATCAATCCACTGATGTTAGAAAATATCATTTACTTAATTTTCCTCATAACACTCTTCTTCCCAGTTAAGCTATTAATAATTAAGAAATGAAAAAGAAATCATCATATGGTAGGACAAAATATCATCCCCATTATCAATGCAGCAGAACTCTTAGAATGTGGCTTCAGTGGAGGAAACACGAATGTCTCAATTCCAATTGAATCCTATTATGAGATTGGTATTGAGTGGACTTGTTCTTTGTTATCCTTATCCTCTTGGAGTTTTCACTCAAGAGGCATGCTCTCTGGTCTGCATTTATAAATAGTAAAGCATACAGAAACAGCATAGAAATACACTTCTTAGATGCAGATTCTGAAAAGTATGGAATTAAGGTACCAATGGCCAATTTTGCTTTTAAAATATTTTATCTTGTATTTATTTGAAAGGCAGTGAGACAGACAGAGGTCTCCCATCCACTGGTTCACTCCTCAAATGCCTGCAATTTTTGAGAGTGGACCAGGCAAGGCCAGGAGCTAGAAACTCCATCCAGATCTCCCATGAGGATGGCAGGGAGCCAAGTGCTTCAGCCGTAACCTGCTGCCTACAGGGTGCATATTAGCAGGAAGCTGATAGTAAGCAGAGCCATGACTCAACCCAAGTACCTAATATGGAATATGTTTTTCCCAAGCAGTGTCTTAACTGCCGTGGCAAACAACCAATTTCTACTTTCAACTTCACCGAGTCAAATAAGAGATGAATAAGTGAGAGGGCAGGGAGATAGCAGGACTTTTACTTGAAAGGATAACATTCATATGGAAGGACTGTTTAATCAATCTACCCCAACATTACCACCAAATAGAAAAAAATGTATTTATAAAATATGTGGTCATTCCAGATTACTGTCAAGCAATTTAGAATGGCTTTTTTAAATTACTGAGTTGAGGCAATATTCTTGGTAAATTTCAGGAATCAAATATGTTCATTTCCAGTCAATTTGTTAAAGTGCATCCAAAATCTAAAGGAAAAACTTGATTTAGTTTGTTCATCTTATTGTGGAATAATAGTTTGTGTACATTAATCCTTCACATAAGACATGTGATATGTATGCTTCCATAATACTGCTAGATATGTAACTGAAAGTGAATGTAATATGAGCGAAATCTTTATCTATGTTAACAAGACAAATAGTTACATTGATATGGTGATCATAGAGAGAAGTAAAGTCAGATACTCTATTTAGATTCTTCTGCAATTCAATAATATAACGTTGAAATATGTGAAAGTAATAAGTCAGTGGAGAAGGATCATTCAAATTATAACAGGATAAACTTTCCTCTTAACACTGCTTTTGTTGTATCCCATAGGTTTTGGTATGTTGTGCTGTTATCCTCATTTACTTCCAGAAAATTTTTGATTGCTTTTTTAATTTCTTCTATGACCCATTGTTCATTCACAGAAATTGAAACAGTAACAAAGGCCCTCCCAACAAAGAAAAGCCCAGGACCAGATGGATTCACTGCTGAGTTCTACCAGACATTTAGAGAAGAACTAACTCCAATTCTTCTCAAACTATTCCGAACAATCAAAAAAGATGGAATCCTCCCAAATTCTTTCTATGAAGCCACCATCACCTTAATTCCTAAGCCAGAAAAAGATGCAACATTGAAAGAGAATTACAGACCAATATCCCTGATGAACATAGATGCAAAAATACTCAATAAAATTCTGGCCAATAGAATGCAACAACACATCAGAAAGATCATCCACCCAGACCAAGTGGGATTTATCCCTGGTATGCAGAGAAATCACAGTCTAAGTCTTCTCTTTGTCTTACCAAGTATTCAAATGTGCCTTTGAATGGCAAACCCTAAGGAGAACCCTGAGAGATGCCACCTATGTCGATTCCTTAAGGCCATAATCAGTTAAAACCCGATTCTGATCTTATCACTGTTTTTATAGGGTGCCAGTAGTCTGGCTTCAGTGATGGCCTCTATTATTTATGCTAACAATATCTAAACCTACATTCAACTAACTGGAGAAAATCTCTACTTACATCTTAGTTACTGTATTTCTAGTTTGTCTATAATTCCTTCTGGGCTAGTAGATCACAGGAACATTTGTTACAGAAAATGCTGCTTTTGAACTCATTGTATTGCCCTACTCTTCTCCCATGTTCTCTATCTCATTTAATGACAACCAATCAACTCAGTACACAAACAAGAAAATTATGCATGATGCTTTAGCTTTTCTTCCCCTCTATTCCCTATATTAAGCCAATAGCATCTTTCCTAAAACAGTGGAGAAGTGAATAGATTTTGGAATTAGACTATCTGGACAGAAATCTCTATTCTTCTTCTATGAACTTGGATTTCTCTAATATAGATTTCTTAAATTTATAATACATTTTAAATTTTTAAAATAAAATTCTTCACTCAAATAATAACTACTTCATAGAAATTTGGAAAGAATAAATATAATATATTGAAATAATTTGGTAACATGTTTAGCAGACAGTGTCAATAGAGGGTATCTATTTTACACTTATTATTAACTAATGCTATTAAATATGTTTAAAGCCTATCTCTTCATTTTGTCTTTTCTGCTATATCTGTGGTTTATTCTATCTCATCTCCCCACTGGACAGCTACATTAAACTGGTACCCTATTTCCAGTATCAATCTAGAAAACTCCCATCTTTTCACACTCTGTAACACTCCTGAACCTCAAGATTTTACACACAATTTCCTTTTTTTCTTCTTAAATTCATCTTCTCTTTTTAATATATATCTTCCAATACCTACTCAGAGCTGGGATTGCCAGTCAGAAAATCCTCACCAACATGCAACGTCCCAAAATAGAAAAATTTCATACCATTATTACTGACTATCTTTTAAAGAGGTATTGATTGGTTTGAAAGGCAGAGTGACACAGAGAGAGAAAAAGAGACTGAGATGGAGAGAGAGGGAGACAGAAATGGAGAGAGAGACAGATTCCTCTCCCCATAGGACAGCAATAGCAGGGCTGGGCTGTCTGAAGCATTAGTGAGAAGCTGGATCAGAGGTAGAGCAGAAAGTATGGACTCAAATGGGCATTCTGAAAGGTGTGCTGGAATTGCAAGTGGAGACTTAACCTGCTGTGCCTCAGCACCAGCCCCCTATCATTGAATATGTTTTGCAAATTTTTACCTTTCTGCCTTCTTTCCTATACTCCACCCTAGACGCTAAGATTCTTTTATTTTGGAACCACGTTTTTCAGGCTGACTCTGCATTCTCAGTGCTTAGCCTGATTATCATCGCATTGCCACTTGTTATAGAATTTTTCAATGAAATAATTAGTGCATCCTCTTCTGTGTAAGTATCTAGTTATGATAGTCATTAGAAAATCACAATAAATACTGGCTGTAGATACTGAAATACTGAATTTTTTAAAAAACTTATATAAGTAACACATTTCAAGCCTTTCATACAGATTTAGGAGCATAGTGATACTTCCAGCTCTCCCTCCTTCCCTCCCATGTTCCCACCTTCTCTCCTCCTTTGTTTCTTATTCTTTCTTTTAATTTTTACAATGACATACTTTCAGTTTATTTTTTAGTCATAAGCTTAACCCTCTGCTAAGTAAAGAATTCAACAAATAATAAGGAAAAAAACATATTTCAAACAGTAGAGACAGGCGCTGTAAGCAATAATGAACTCTGAAAATGTTAATTTCACTCATACACATTACATTTTTACATTCTATTAGTTGCCACAGTTCAGGGAAAACATATGATATTTGTCTTTTGGGGACTAGGTTATTCACTAACTATAATGGTTTCCAGTTTTATCCATTTTGTTTCAGGATTTCATTCTTTTTCAGACTGAGTAGTATTCCATAGTGTATATATGCCATATTTTCTTTATGCAGTCATCTGTTGATGGACACCTGGGTTGATTTCATATCTTGGCTACTGGGGATTGAGCTGCAATAAACATGGGGAACATGGGGATACAAACAACTTTCATATGCTGATTTGATTTGATTTCATTTGGGTAAATTCCCAGGAGTTGAATTGTCTGGGTTATATGGTGGACCTATTTTTCAGATTTCTTTCTTTTTTTTTTTTTTGACAGGCAGAGTGGACAGTGAGAGAGACACAGAGAGAAAGGTCTTCCTTTTGCCGTTGGTTCACCCTCCAATGGCCGCCGCGGTAGGCGCGCTGCGGCCGGCGCACCACGCTGATCCAATGGCAGGAGCCAGGTGCTTCTCCTGGTCTCCCATGGGGTGCAGGGCCCAAGGACTTGGGCCATCCTCCACTGCACTCCCTGGCCACAGCAGAGAGCTGGCCTGGAAGAGGGGCAACCGGGACAGGATTGGTGCCCCGACCGGGACTAGAACCCGGTGTGCCGGCGCCGCAAGGCGGAGGATTAGCCTAGTGAGCCGCGGCGCCGGCTCTATTTTCAGATTTCTGAGAAATGTCCATGCTATCTTCCACAAGAGCTGTATTAGTTTACATTCCCACCAACAGTGGATTAGGTGTACATTTTCCCCCACATCCTCACCAGCATTTATTTTTTGTTTGTTTGTTTGTTTTTTATTTCTGCATGAGAACCTTTCTAACTGTGTGGGTGGTTTTGATTTACATTTCCCTGAAGGCTAGTGATCCTGAGCATTTTTTCATATTTCTGTTGGTCATTTAAATTTCTTCTTTTGAAAAATACATTTTAAAGTTCTTTGCCCTTTTCTTAACTGTGTTGCTGTTGAGTTTCTTGAGCTCTTTATAGATTCTGGTTAGTAATCATGGTAGTTAGTAAGCATGGTTCACAGATATTTTCTCCTATTCTGTCGGTTGCAACTTCACCTTGGTCTTTCCTTTGCAATGCAGAAACTTCTTAACTTGATATAATCACACTTGTGAATTTTGGCTTGTGTTTCTGGGGGCCATTTCAAAGAAGTCTTTGCCTTTTCCAATGTCTTGCAGAGTTTCCCCAATGTTTTCCTCTAGTAATTTGAAGATATCAGGTCATAGATTAAGACTCTTGACTCATGTTGAGTTGATTTTTGTATAAGGTATAAGGTAGGGGTCTTATTTCATACTTCTGCATGTGGAGATCCAATTTTTTCTAGCACCATCTGTTGAAGAGACTGTCCTTTCTCCAGGAATTTATTTTAGCTTCTTTGTCAAAGATTAGCTGGTTGAAGATGTGTGGGTTGATTTCTGGAGTTTCTATTCTGTTCCAATACTCTGTCTATTTTTGAGTACCAAGCTATTTTGATAACTGCCCTGTAGTATGTCTTGAAATCTGGTATTGATGCCTCCAGCTTTGTTTTTGTTGTATAACATTGCTTTAGCTATTTGGGGTCCCTTGTGTTTTCATACGAATTTTATTTAGCATCATTTTTCCTAGATCTGATACGTATGTGAGATATGAATGTCATTGGTCTTTTGATTGGGATTGCATTGAATCTGTAAGTTCATTTGATAGTAGGGACATTTGATTATATTAATTCTTCCAATCCACAAACATGGAAGGTTTTTTTTTTTCTTTTTTTTTTTTTTTTTTGTATCTTCTTCTATTTCTCTATTGTTTTGTAATTTTCATTGTAGAGATCTTCCACCTCCTTGGTTAAATTTATTCCAAGGTATTTAAATTTTTGTAGCTATTGTAAATTGTCTTGATCTTAAAAGTTTTTCTCAACCATGGCATTGTCCATGTATTAAAAGGCTTTTGCTTTTTGTGTGTTGATTGTATATTCTGCAACTTTTTCAAACTCTGTCTCAGTGGAGACTTTTGGTTTCTCTAAATATAGAATCATGTCTTCTACAAACAAGGATAATTTAACTTGCTTCTCCCCAATTTGTATCCATTTGATTTTTTTTTCATGCCTAATGGCTCTGGCTAAAATTTCTAGAACTTTATTGAATAGTAATGGTGGAAGTGGGCTTCCTTGTCTGGTTCCAGATCTTAGTAGAAATGCTTCAACTTCCCCCATTTTTATGATGCTGGTTGCGGGTTGATTATCTATTGCCTTGATTGTGTTGAGGAATGCTCCTTCTATACCCAAATTACTTAATCATAATCATAAAAGAATATTGTATTTTGCCAAATCTTTTCTCTGCATCTGTTGAGATAATCATATGGTTTTTATTCCTCAATTTGTTAATATGAGGTATCATTTTATTGATTTTTTAAAGATTAATCCTTTTATTTGAAAGGCAGAGAAACACATACACAAACACACACACATAGAGGGAGGGAGAGAGAGAGAGAGAGAGAGAGAGAGAGAGAGAGAGAGGTCTTCCATCCACTGGTTCACTCCCTAAATGGCGACAACAGCCAGTGGTGCTAGGACAGGCCGAAGCCAGGAACTGCAGTCGGATCTCCCTCCTGGTTGCAAGGGCCCAAGCATCTGGGCCATCTTCTACTGCTTTCCCAAGAGCATTAGCAGGGAGCTGGATTGGAAGCAGAGCTCCTGGGACTGGAGCCTATACTCATATGAGATGCTGGTGCTGCAGCCAGCAACTTAACCTGCTAGCACCTTCCCCACATTTGTTGATTTTTGTTTATTGAATCATCCTTGCATAACAAAGATAAATCCCACTTGGTCCAGGTAACTGGTCTTTCTAATGTGTTGTTGGGTTGGCTATAGCTTCAATGATCCAGACATCCTGATTCTAGCCTTAGAAATTCTGGAAGTTCTTTTGATTGCTTTATTTTATTTTAGTAATAGAATCCCAGGATAATCATTTATATATCTGATATTTCTTCCCAAGTCTGTTCAAGTTGTTGTATTTTGATTACAATTAAGTAATACTTTTCTGAAAATTAGTATCATTACAAACATTATTTTGTAGGATTTTGGAAAATAGCCCAAGTAAAATATACTTCTATTTGTGTTTGGAAAAAGTTACTATCTGATATAGAGCTCAATAAATAAAATACATGACTTTGGAATCCAACACATGGAGGTTGCAAACTTCCCATAGTACTTAAGATATCTCATTTTCCTAAAATATACACTTCAATGAGGGAATTCAATGCTTATGGCTTCCATCTGGCAGACCTGACAAAAAGAAGTCATATGTCTGTTCTCAAAAATAGCTTGGTGCTTAGACTCAAACCTGGTGAAAACATCACTTATCTGTGGTGAACTGACGGCACTTGCAGTGGAAGGGTTCAGGAAATGAATCTGCATGTGTTGGCTGGAAGACCAGGTGCACAGACAGCCAGGAAGAGATGCAGGCATCGTGCTCTCTTATTTCCACCTGGAGGAATGTTTGTATGAATCCCAGGCCAAGCCAGTTCTACTCTATGCCAGGTTCTTTATTTCTGCATCTGTTTCATTTTATTCAATGATTGGCTCCTTGATGGTTCAGCCTTCCCAATTCCTTGTTAACTGGTCTCACACTTTCAGATCTGCTTTTATGTTTAGTTTCCCAGATGCTTAACTTTACGACAATAACTCCTGTAGGTCATTTTGTGCTGTACGCATAATTTTAGGATTTTTCTAATATAAGGGAGAGGGCTTGAGAGAGAAGAACACATTCCTCTTAAGAGTCCTATCTTCAACTTCCTTCTGCAGAGTATGCATTAAAATGATACCGACTGTGCACTGGATTAATGTTCTCAAAAGTATTTTCTTTGAAATATTAGCCCCTAGGGTATAATACAGTGAAACACATTTACAAAATACATTTCCAAACTGGTATGTCTCTTTATTTCAAAACTTCTCAGATCCTTTAATCAACTCATGTAGATTGTGACTTCCTGAAACAGGATCATGTGGGCAGCATTTCCCAAATGTGTTCTTGCTACTTTGTTGCTCTGTGAGCAGTTTGTGGAACATCTAGGAGAAAAGACTTCACTGAAGAGCATGGCATCCATATAATTTTTTTTTCTTATTGCTCAGTTTTTAACTAAATTAGGCAAAACATTAAGCAAATGAGTGTATTGACAGTGAATGCTCATGAACTTTATTCATCCAAGCCAGCTCATTTTCCATCTTAATCACAAGAACTAGTAATGATTTTCATAATTTTGCTCCAAAGAATAATGTAAAAAGCTCTCTCCCCCTCTGAAATTCCAATGCTATTTTTATGCTAGTCAATAATATTTACTGGCTTTAGTGGCAAAGGAAGGATAATGCACATTTCTTCTACTCCACTGAAATATACTCATTCAGGGGCTGGTATTGTGGTGTAGCTAGTTAAGCTGCTGTCTGCAGCACCAGCATCCCATGTAGGCACAGGTTTGAGGCCACTCCCTATCCACTCCCTGCAAATGAACCTGGGAAAGCTGTGGAAGATGAGCCCAAGTGCTTGGGTCCCTGCATCCATTTGGGAGACCTTGAAGAAGCTCCTGTCTCCAGGCTTCAGCCTGGCCCAGCCCTGGCCATTGCTGCCATATGGGGAGTGAACCAGTGTATGGAAGATCTCTCTCTTTCTCCCTCTGTCTCTTTCTGTAACTCTGCCTTTCAAATAAATGAGATAAACTTTAAAAATAAATACTCACTCAACCAATTCTGCAGCATCCGCTTGATTGCAAGTACTTCCAGAAATACCAGGATGAAAAGACAGAAACTCTCTTCTTATGGGATTTTAGGCCATGGAAGAGACAGGCAAACAATCACTCACAGCAGCTGCATGAAGGGTTATCAAAGAGTTCATGAAAAATTCATATTGTGAAAAAATGCATGTTTTCTGACTTCTTTGCCCAATGTAAACTCAATTTTTAGTGCCATTTTTCCATGAGCATTTTGAAATACCCTCAAACAACATTGCTATTGACAATTGTATTGATGAGGTACACTGAATCTGTTCTTTTTATTAATATCATACTAATATAAGAATTGTGTTGGAGTACTTATGCTGTGACCCTGAGAACCTCATGTATTAATAAGTCCCTAAAACAAAAGGAAAAAAAAAGGTTGCTGTTGAGGAAGCGTAACATAGAGTCACAGAGGACCAGCATCAATTTGCCTTCAGGTTGTCAGAAAGCCTTTTTTCAGAAGGCAATGAGTGAGTTAATATTTGAGGACCAAGGAGACAGACTGGTTAATACAGGGTTTTCAACAAGAGAAAGTAGCACATCTAGGGGTCCAGGGGTCCACAAGCGAGTCTACTTTTGATGGGCACAATGTGTGATGCACAGACGGGCTCTCCTGACTTTCTAGACACACAGTTCCTGTAACAGATGGTTACTGTAGTCTCTTTCAAGCCAGCATCTCAACTTCATCTCTGAACTTTGTGATTTCTTCCATGTAGACAACTTGCTCCCTTAGCTGCATTCTTCAGGGCAATCATGACTCTAGAAGTTAAGTCCGTAGCTGATGTACATACTCAAAATAGGATAGGGGAGACTTCTGTGAGAGCGTGAATGGCATCTTTATTATCTTGCTATTAAATGTAAGGGAAAGTGAAATAAGAACATTGCAACAACTAAAGTGTAAGTAGAACAGGAAGAGAGGTTGCTTCTAGAGAATAAATCATATTCACTCCTTTAAATGCCACAAATATATAAACACAAATACATTTAGCAAAAACTAGAAAACACAGCTACATATTTACTGTACTCCAAATACTATCTTGGGCAAAAAAGTAGATATATAAATAGAATGATTATGTGTAAAATGTTTTCTGCAGTTTAGAAGTAAAAGATGAGAAAAGCATTTATATTAAAGTGATGCCATAAGCCTTAGACCAAGTTTATTCTCTTTCTATCTGGAAATCTCTCTTATCACTTCTTTATCGCACTTGTTTAAGTGCCTTCTTTCTCTCTAACATAAACAATGCTCCACTGAAGTTTCCCAAATCTAAGAAAAAGCATTAAGGAAACCAATTTATGGAATCAAGTGGTAGGATTGCTCCAGGATTTGAGACTTGTAAAGGAAAAAGATATGACATTAAAAGAATTGCTTTGTTTGTCCTTTTTTTTTTTTTTTTTTTTTTTTTTTTTGAAAAGTACTGAAACTACAGACAGGAATCAGTTGGAAATAATTGCTAACACTTAGATCTTCCTGTGAGCCAAAATGTGGTCTCAGCGTCGCTGATGCTCAATACTTCAATTCTCTAAGCAACTCTAGGAGGTGTACTCTGTCACTGTCCTCACTTTAAGAAGAAAATATTCAGCACACTGGGTTAGGTGCCTTGCTAGTAAGTTAAAGAGTACAATTCCAGTCCATGGGTTAAGCTTCCCAGAATCTACAACTTAAACTTGCATTATACATATTGCAAACACAAACTCTCAATATATTTATGTATTGGAGACATTTTATAAAATATGATACTATTTCTTTAAAGATTATATCTAAGATTTAGAGATAATTTCCTGGCCAAAACTTTCAAATCATCTAGTTGGTTTGTTGGTACTTGTATTCAAGGCCATGCCTGAAGCTATCAGTGTTGTCTTTGTTCATCATAATAATTGGCCTATGATTTTAAACATCATTTTATTCCTTATGACTGAGCTTTTGATATGTTTGCATGTAGTTATATTTACCTAATGTCTAAATCTTAAAATGATGACTTAGTCACTATTTAACAAAATATATTAGCAAAAAAGAAAAGATGAAAACAAATGTTAAAACTGTAAAATAAAATTAGTATAGGTCATGAATAATACATAAGCAAAAAGATTTTATCTACTTGTAATAAAAAGTTTATAAAATTTGTTCAAGTTTTCTGTGTTTCTATACAACAAATAAAAGACAATTAGCAGATATTTAGAAGAGTCTCAACCATACACACTGTGGAGAAAAAACAAAATTTACCTGTTGATTCTTTTTTTTTTTTAATTAAATTTTTGACAGGCAGAGTTAGACAGTGAGAGAGAGAGAGAGAGACAGAGAGAAAGGTCTTCCTTCCATTGGTTCAAAATGGCCGCTATGGCCGGCACACTGCGCCCATCTGAAGCCAGGAGCCAGGTGCTTCCTCCTGGTCTCCCGTGCGGGTGCAGGGCCCACGCACTTGGGCCATCCTTCACTGCACTCCCGGGCCACAGCAGAGAGCTGGACTGGAAGAAAAACAACCTGGACAGAATCCGGCTTCCCAACCGGGACTAGAACCCAGGGTGCTGGCGCTGCAGGTGGAGGATTAGCCTAGTGAGCCACAGCACCGGCCAGCCTGTTGATTCTTATAAACTGATGAATGTGGTTCAAGTAAGTTTTTATCTAATTCAAGACAAAACTATGTTCTAACCATTTTTGTACTAATTATTCTACGTTTTTTCATTAACACACATTTACAACATTTTCATAATCAATGTCAATAATAAATCACTTATACATTATAGTGGTTTGTGTAAGGGAAAGTTTAACTGGCATAGACACTACATATGGAATTCTTCTGTGTTTTTTTTTTTTTTTTTTTTTTGACAGACAGAGTTAGACAGTGAGAGAGAGAGACAGAGAGAAAGGTCTTCCTTCCGTTGGTTCACCCCCCAAATGGCTGCTACGGCCAGCGCACTGCGCCCATCTGAAGCCAGGAGCCAGGTGCTTCCTCCTGGTCTCCCGTGCGGGTGCAGGGCCCAAGCACTTGGGCCATCCTTCACTGCACTCCTGGGCCACAGCAGAGAGCTGGACTGGAAGAGGAGCAACCAGGACAGAACCGGCGCTCCAACTGGGATTAGAACCCTGGGTGCCGGCGCAGCAGGTGGAGGATTAGCCTGGTGAGCCATGGCACCGGCCTGGAATTCTTCAGTGTTACAAAGGAGAGAGATTATCTGCTTCACAGTATCTGAGTGAAAAGTTTAAAATGAAAATAGATTCAGAAAAGGGTAAAACTCATAAAATAATTTCAAAATATTCAATGTTGAATATTTCGTATGTTTGTAAAAGCCTTATATAATGTTCAGATTCCATAGTTAAAATCATATTTGCCAATTCCAACACCTCCTAATTACAATACAGGATTTTTTATGAGTTTTTATGTTAAAAGACAGAAACTGGGGCCCATGTGTGACACACAGGGTTAAGCTGCTGCTTGTGATGCCAGCATCCCATGTTTGTCAGAGTGCCAGTTCAAGCCCCAGTCACTCAACATCCTCTAAAGCTTCCTAGCAATGCACCTGGGAAGCAAGCAGAACATAACTCAAGCACTTGGTCCCCTGCTACCCATGTGAGAAACCAGGATGGAGTTCCTGGCTCCTGGCTTTGGTCCAACCCTGGCTGTGTGGACATTTGAGGAGTGAACTAGCAGAAGAAGATCTCTCTCTCTCTCTCTCTCTCTCTTCTACCTCTTTACCTCTTCCCATTTCCCACCTCATTATCTCTCTCACTCAGCCTTTCAAATAAATAAATAAATAATTCTTTTTTTAAAAAAAAGAAAATTAAGGTAATTGTGAACTTGATTCCATAAAATTATCATTTTTGAAAACACAAATTTTTCATACTTCTATACTTAGAAACTGTCATTTTCCTCATTTGCTAATTTATTTATTCTAGAACTTTTTTTGCTTGGTTCTTTGCCATGTAACAGCTCTAAAAATAGCCAGGAGTTCAGTAATGAGTCATTTTTAGATAAATCTCAACAAAACATGCAAATATATAAAATTATTTGTACTACTCTGATTTATCTATTCCCAAATTCAAATTTGGCCTATTTTATGCCTCTGCTTATTTTAGAGAATTTACAAAGAAATTCAGTGTTTAATGTTGGATGTTAATAGGGCTCTTTTTGGGATTTTGATTTTCAGGACAAAATATTTGACACCATTTTTAATGGCTTGAAAACTGGCACTTCCTTGACCATTTGTGATAGTGTCCTAGTGCCAGAGTGATTTTTCTGAGTAAGACTAGTGTCAGACTCATCTTTGTTCTCCTGGCCCATTTTCAGCTGGGATTTGAGTAGTTACATATTTTATCAGAGCTCCTTCACCTTTCTGCACCTACATAAAGTGACAACTTTTCTCTGGAATCCCTACTTTTTCTGAACTATAAAAGAATGTTTCTCTTTAATCATTAAAAGATAACAACTATATCCTAATGACAATCAGATTTGCTCAACTCTGTATTCTCCAGCCATTTATTAGTCAAAAAATCAATTTAGTAGTTCCTTGGTAGCTTCTGAATATTGCAAAATATTAGAATAAAATGGAAAATGTCAGAATGTCTATCACATATAAGACAAGGGTTACTTCAGTATATGTTTGTGTTCATGCATATTTATATACACTGATATGAGAATGCATTTTACTGTGTTTCACATAACACTTAATATACCACCTTTATGGTACTCTAGGCCACCATTGAATGATATTCCTGAACTCTTTTATCCCAGTATCATACAGAAGTTTTTTTTATTGAATTCAGATTAAAATACTGTTATCAGTCCACAACAAAAGACATCAGGAACCAGCAACAGCCCTGTGAAATGCATCGTTCATTAAATGAGGGCAGTGGTGAGTGCTCTTAACTTTCTTGGGCCATAATCACTACTGGTTCAACCACTCAGGCTACTGGAATCAACTGAGCTCTTTTCTACGTAAATCTGATAAAATATATCCCTAGTGTCTGTAAAATTTTGTCTTTCTTCTCTATAAATGAATATCATTTGTAAATGAGTTATTATTCACACTGTCCACTAAGAAAATGCTAGAAATAAGTGTTAATACATAAATATAGGATAAGTAGTACAAAATGATTAGAATACAGTTTTGTTTGGGATCAGAAACAGCATTTGATGTCACTAGAAAACAACATTGTTTTAATGAGACTATTAAATGTATACTCTATTTCTCTTAAAATATAGAAACTAAGGCATTTCATCTTACAAGAAGTAAAGTGACTTTGTATACAGGAAAGAACGTAATGAAGGTGCTCCTTTTTTCTAGTGGAATTGTAAAACTAATGAAAGTTGTTTATCATTTTCTAATGCATAAATATGAAAGCCAATACTTGAAAAATTTGTAAAAGCAACATTTTAAATTATAGTAGCATTTCAAAGTTTTCCTCAACATTGTTAGAAAACTCTAGATTGATATGTTAAGCTAGTTATTCCAACTCACTTCTTTTATGCAGTTCAATGTCTTGTATTTCATATCTGTCTAAAAGATATCCTTTAAAATGTGCTTATGCAAAATGTTTTTTCTCTTAGTACTTATTTTAATAGACAAATAAAATAATTATATATGTATGCATTGTGAGTTGGTTAAATTGAGCTAATACCTGTGCTTTATCCCATACACTACCATTTTTTGTGGTGAGAAACTTAAAAACTAGCAATGCAGTTTCTTTTTTTGATTTTTAAAGTTTTATTTATTTATTTCCGTTTATTTGAAAAATAGAATGTTAGAAAGAGAGAGGCAGAAAGAGACACACAGGAAGAGAGAGAGAGAGAGAGAGAGAGAGAGAGAGAGAGAGAATCTGTTGATTCATTCCCCAAATGCCTACTATAGCTCAGCATGGCCAGACTGAAGCCTGGAACCTAGGTCTCAAGTACTTGAGCAAGCACCTGCACATTAGCAGGAAGTGGTATCAGAAGCATAGCAGGGACTTGGAACCCAGGCACTCCAATTAGGGATATAGGGACCCCAAGCAATGTCTTAACCACTGCACAAAAAGTCCATACTGCCCCCACAGTTTGTTTTGATCATTGGAAATGCCCTTTTTTCATAACTTTTGAAGTATAAAAAATTAATCCTTAGCTATTATTAGCAAATAACCAGCTACTGATTATTGTGGCTAGTCAGTTAACCATACAATTATGGTTTTTTTTAAAAATTAAATATATGTTTTGACTTGAAGTAGGAATGTATTTTTAAATATCTCTATTTAAATACTTGGGCCAAGCCTGACTACACTGACCTCCAAAACTGCTAACCTATGTAGCTAACACCATAGTAGTTATTCTGAATAAGGATAATGCACATATACTATACAACAAACACTCCTTCTGCCATCCATAGAGAACGCATTCTGTAGCCATTTGTCATGTACTAAATCTTTAAGAAGTCAGGGCATTGGGGAACACAGCTGTAGTGACAGAAACAGGCTTCTGAAGAGCCCTGTCAGCTCTGCCAACTGGAAACAGAACACCACTGGAAACAGAACTGCCCTGGGGTCAAAGGACTCCTAGGTCAGAACAGCAGATCCTGTTAATCCCAAGCCAAAAAGCCCTTAGCTCTGCCCAGCTTCCAAAGCAACCATCGCTGTTGAGGGGATGGCCTAGGGTCAGTGACATTGCAGGTAAAACTGTAAATTTCCATTTAGAGACACTGCCTACTCTGTACTAACCTCCTATTCAGACCAGCTCTCCTCCTAGTCCAGCCACGTAATGGGAGTCAATGGGACACTTTTCTAAAAGAGAGTCACACATCCCTTGTAATGTCTCTTCCAGTACCTCCAGTACCCCATGGGTAGTTTTGGGCCTCACACATACCTGGACAGACCTTAAAGACTATCCAATTGTTGTTAAACCTAAAAAGCCACTCCTGTCAGTTTCTATTTGCCTTTTAGTGGGTTAAAAAGAAAAAGCATAGCAACTTGGACAACAAAAGCCAGCTTGGACAGTTCTGAACCTATTTGGACAGGCCTTTAGAGAGGACTTAAAGAACCTATCTCTTGAGAGAGGTGCAAAATAATCCAGAATGTAGATAGTTTATTAGTCTGTTCTCCCACCTGAGAACGGTCTTGTACATTAGCTAACACCCTTAACTTCCCAGAAGAATGTAGCCCCCAGGCATCCAGGGAAAAAGTATAGCTAGTCCACTCAAAAGTAAATTGTTTAGCCCTTGTCCTCATCTCTGGGGAGAGAAGACCAGCTCCAGATAGGGTACAGGGCATGAAGCAAATTTGTATCTCTGCAACCTTAAGACAGTCCCAATATTCCCTTACAGGTTATGAATTTCTAGATACAGGGAAATAGCAAAGTTCCTAAATCAGGCTCTCAGCAGTGAACCAAAACCAGAGCTCCCACCTTTGGGAAAATTAAAACAAAACAAAACACAGTCTTCATTAATTGAAAGGCAGACTAGGCCCACACAATAGGACTGCTAAACCCAGTCTTGCAAAACAGGCAGATCCTACACCTGCCAACTGCTGCCCAAGTAAGTGCCTGCTCCAAAAATGTTTTTTGGGTCAAACTAGCTGGGAACAAAATCATGGTCATGCTTTCTTGAATGAGGCCAGACAACTCCAGGACCAGGTCAAATGAGGCTAAAACATCTGACCTAGCATCTGGTTGTGGAAATTCGGGCCACTGCCCCTCCTTGACAGCAGAACTTTTGCATTTTTTCTGCTTCTCTTTAGACTACTGTGTTTTAATGCCCTTGTTCTGTCTCCAACAGAATACAAGCCATCCAGCTCCAGCGGCTTCTGAGACGGGGCTTCAAGCCCCCGTCAGATGAGATGGTCGGTCCTCTGCACTGAGCAGGGCAATCTTTTCTTAATTCCTTTTTTTTTTTTTGTAAAGATTTTATTTATTTATTTGACAGATAGAGTTACAGAAAGTGAGAGAGAGAGAGAGACAGAGAGAAAGGTCTTCCTTCTGTTGGTTCACTCCCCAAATGGCCCCAATGGCCAGAGCTGTGCCGAGCCGAAGCCAGGAGCCAGGTGCTTCTTCCTGGTCTCCTATGCAGGCGCAGGGGCCCAAGCACTTGGGCCATCCTCCACTGCCCTCCCGGGCCACAGCAGAGAGCTGGACTGGAAGAGGAGCAGCCGGGACTAGAACCGGCGCCCATATGGGATGCTGGTGCCACAGGCAGAGGATTAACCTACTGTGCCACAGCGCCGGCCCCAGGGCAATCTATTCTGAGGTCACCCTCAAACCATGCAGGACAGATAGCAGGAGAAGAATACCCATAACCAGTTCTTCACCAGTTGTCATCTAAAAACTACAAATGGACCTTCACCCATGCTATCCCCCATAACATTTTGGGTATCTTCTCTTGAGGAGGAGAATGTTAGGTAGGATGTAAGAAATTAGCCTACGTGTATAGAGGGACCTGAGGAAAAGAAAGCATCTGCAGAAGTCCCGCTTGGAAGCAGCCCAGTATTTTACAGCCAAAGTCTTGCCCATACTCTGGAAACTTGACAGGCGGGTCTCAGCCTCCCCCCAAGGAAAGATCCCCAGGAGAATACTCTCTCCTCAGTACCAAATGGGTTACCGGCCTAATAACATTGAGCAATAAAACTTCCACATGCTTCCTCCAGGGCAGGCACCCTAGGGGAGGGTCCTCTGCCTGTCACCAGATGGGCTCTCTAGTCTGAGAGCAGAGTAGGGAAATCTTGGGAGGAATTTCACATGATTCACACTCAGCAAACCCTTTGTCCTGGAGGAAGAAGTGGTGGAGGCCTCTTGTGTATTCTATCCATTCAATCATGTAACTTTGCTTTCCCCGTCTGAGTGACTGGGCACTCTCTCCTGGATTCTGTCCCGTCCATTCTAACAGATGCCCTACCCCAATAACCCTTGCTACCTTGCTTACCACTGTTAGAAAAGAAAAAGAAAGAAGCAATGTGTTTTTTCCTCACTTTCCTATGGGAAGTTTTCAGATGGCAGTCTGTGAATAAAGTGGAAAATCTCTGCTGAAAATGAATTAGCACATTCCCCGAGAATCAGCCCTCGCATGGGTGCAAGTGAAAAGTGAGATGACCCTCATAAACACCTTGTGTGAGTTAATAAGAGGAAAGGCTCATTTCCATAATGACTCCATGCCTGCACCCGCTGCACACCATTCAGGGCACACCCCAATACAGGCTGTGCATGGTACAGGTTGGCAAAAGTCAACTGTGAATCAGACAGGTTGTGATTCTCATCACTTCAGTAATAAAAGTGACCATGCACACTTCCCTTCTGGCCCAGAGTCTAAGTAACAACCATTAAATTGGCTTAGGAATCACACAGCTTTAGAGGCATACCATCTGCCAATCATCTTTGTGGCTACCTCCTCTTCCTTGTAATTCCAAATATACACTTTCAGATGACTGTCCTAGGATAAGTGAAAATCAGATTCTCTCCCTTTATCTTCTCTCAACCCAATTCTTCTGTGCAAAAGACAAGATAGCATAGAACAATTTTGATTATGCAGACCAACTATAAAAAATGTGAGGAGAAAAAAATGTATGTATCTTTGGAGGCTCTGCTGACAAGAAAAGTTGATTGCAGCCTGCAAAAGCAGTGGTCATATTCTTCAAACACAACCAGAGTCTAAGAGTGATCATAAGACAGAAGCTGTATCTGTCAGATGATGGCATAGTAAGACAGAAAACCCGTGCCTCTAACCTTCTCTGGAGCACAGATTGTTTCATTTAACATTGGGAAGAAAACCTATGCATGTAATTTCTGTCTTCTATGTATTCCATATTAGGGTAAAATAATGTGATAGCAATTAACTAAAGAAGAAAATTCAAATCATTGGAAAGAAATGAACACATAACTGACATTCATATAGCATATAAGAATGAAGCCATAATTCCAATGTGTGTCTGATAATATAAAATACTTATTGAGTCAAATACTAAGCATAACAGCAAAATGTCCAATTCCCTTCTTGGCTTGACCTGTGATGGTCTTTATTCAGAAAAAAATCATTTGGTTAAGTAATAAGATTGGAAAAATATTCTTAAAAACTGCTCTAGAAACTACTTATGTCAACATAGCTAATGCAAAAGTAAAGGTGGGAGGCAGAAAAGAGATGGACAAGAGGGAAAAAGCAGAGGAAACAGTGAATGTGAAAAACAGTAAGCTCTGCACATAACCCTTAAGGGCTTGCAAAAAGAAGGACCCATATGGCTATTAGGTGGACGGAATGGCCGATCACAGCTCTTTTCTCAAGATTCAACTACTGTGCTTTCTTATTGAGAGAACTTATCCTCTCTGATCATTTCAATTATTGTTGCCATAATGATAGTTTGTATATCTATAAGTTCAATCATGTCCTCTCATTCAAACTCCAGGCATTATTTTCAATTATCCTCCAGATTCATTGATCCAAACATCTTCCTGCCATTTAAAACACAACAACAACCAAAGATGCTTTTCTCCTCCAAAGAGGCCTTGGTGACTCATGTTGCACATTTCTTTTATTTTTGAAATCTCTTCCACTTGTTCTGTCATTTTTATTTCTACTGCCACTATTATTGTACTTGACTTCTTCAAGCCTGATTTACTGAAATAATTCAACGATCTCTTAAACTCTAAATTCTCTCCACTTTTATTCTGAATTCTATTGCCTGACTAAATTAACTCAGATGTTGTTCCCTGCTCTGCAGCCTTTAGAGAGAGAGAATTTTTGAACCATATTGAATGCAGTATTTCTTTGCCTGGCTTCACTGAAGTTATAGCTAATATTTATTAAGCACAGATACTGAGCAAAGTATTTGACAGGGCTTATCTCATTTGCAACTCAGAATGTGGTGGTACAGTATTGTTCCTATTTTAATAACATGGAAAGTGAGGTTTACAGAAATTAAATAACTTGGCCCTGGTCAGTTATACCTAATAAGAGTAGGAATTTAAGGTCACCTCAATCTGATTCCAAAGCTAATGCCCTTAATAATTATAGTATATTGCTTCCACTACACTTAACTTCACCTCTTCCTAATGTCAGTATTTTTCTTTCTACTTAAAATCAGCTCCTCTCTATCTCCCTCCATCGCTTTTTCCCTTTCTCTCGTTCCCTCCTTCTTCTTTCCCTTTCCTCCTAATGTTCTCCTTCATCTCTCCTTCCTACATGAATTCCTTTCTCTTCCCTTAAGGTCTTTGCACACACAAATATAGACACAGGTACATGCCGCCCACACACACCCATCTTTGCACCATATTCCTTTCATAGAACATAATCCTTATTCTCTCTATTCTCTATCTAATTATTTCAAGATAAAGACCAAGTCATTTGCAAGTTTTTCTCTTTCATGGTGTTTCATCAACATTATTATTAATTTTCCTACTATTTGCAAATCTTAAAATTATTGTACAGTTTACCTTACATTATTTATTAGTTTCTTATATTCTTGCTTCTAGAATTCACTAGAGTCCAAGGTGAGGAATTCAGTTCTCTGTAGTATACTATATAAATGTATGTTTTCATTATTATTTTTTTTTGACAGGCAGAGTTAGATAGTGAGAGAGAGACAGAGAGAAAAGTCTTCCTTTTTCCGTTGGTTCACCCCCCCGCCCCCAGTGGCCACTATAGCCAGTGAGTTGCGGCTGGCACTCTGCACCGATCCGAAGCCAGGAGTCAGGTGCTTCCTCCTGGGCTCCCATGCAGGTGCACAGCCCAAGCACTTGGGCCATCCTCCACTGCACTCCTGGGCCACAGCAGAGAGCTGGACTGGAAGAGGAGCAACCGGGACAGAATCCGGCGCCCCAACCGGGACTAGAACCAGGGGTGCCGGTGCCAAGGTGGAGGATTAGCCTAGTGAGCCGCAGCGCCGGCCTCGTTATTATTCTAACGTTCTTTTTGTCTAAGTTCTGTACATCTAATAGTTATCAAGGTCCTACTTATTGCAAGCCCTCAAGGCTTATCAATGTTCTGAGAATGTTTGGGATACTCAATGGCTTAGTGATCATTTATTAATTCCAGAGTGGAAATTTAAACACAGGGTTTTGGTTTCCCAAATCAGTTGAATGAATCTACGGTGCACAATCAGCTACAAATCTTTACAAGAGTGGTAATGTGAAGGTTTTTTTCCTCTACAATTTCAAAGGCAAAATACTCATACCTGTCTAAATGCCAATAAAAAAGTAGAGGGGGAGTAGGAGGATTTTTTATAAATAACAACAAAATAATTCAAAATGCATATCTAGTGAAAAATATTTAATATTGATGCTCAGTAGTCAGTATCCACAGGGAAATTTTGAAGGCATAAAATAAAATATTCAGTAAAATTCTCTTGTCCCAAGCATCACCCATCTCCAAAAAACAAAAAATAATACAGAGGTACTTCATAGTGATAAAGAATGATATCTTGGCTTTGACTAAGAACTTTCAAGCTGTTCAGAGACATAATGGTATGAAACCTTTCCCACAGTGCACAATTACCCATCAAAAATTAAGGAAGAAACATACCTGTCTCTAGAGGAGAAATTAATATATTCTAATCTTATTCCAAACTTTATATTCTTGATTCCAAATTTATATGCTGTAGAGTGCTTGCCGATGTGCAGGATTGAAATCGCAGAGTTGTGTAACACAGAGGAGAGACTGCGTACCCTGACTACATTCAGATTCCCTCTCAGAGCACTGAAAATACCAGTGTTTAGATGCAACTGTAGACTCCTGGGTTGGGACCTGGATGATCATATAATTGTAGAGGCTTCCCAGATGCTACCATGATGAACCTAAAACGAAGGACACTGCCACAGAGCATGGCCTGAAATTGGTGGAGTTTGAAAATTAACAATTGCTTACACAAAAATGGAAAAAAAAAACTGTCAAATAGGCCTGTTCATAAATGCTTTGATCAGAGCTATATTATAATAATGACACAGATGAGAATAAAGTAGATATATAAGTGAGGGTCTATAACTATGTGTCCCACTTCCGTAAACATTCAGTGGAACCATGGGCAGCTAGGTTTTGTTATTTTTAAGCCTCACTTGCCAATTTATTCTTGCTGGCAGCTATTATTTGGCCAGCGGGATTGAGGTTTCCCTTAACCAGCCTTATAGCTTGTAAATGCTGCATTTGGGTGTGGACCATTTATTTGTCATTAACACAGAATCTGCTGAGGTCAAATCCTCCAGTCCCAATTGCAACACCAGATATTGCCAATTCTAATGATAGCCAGAATCACAGACAAACATTCTAGAATTACAATAACAAGATATCAGAAACAAATAGAAAAAAAAAAGAATCAGAAATAAAAAATCATTGGCTGAACAACTTCTGCCAGTATAGATGCATTTAGACAGTTGAACAATTATTCTTCCTGATACAATAATTTCAGATGAAAGTGTAAGAATTATAATTTAATGAAAGTCGAAATATGAAAGCTAGGAAAAATAAAACTGCTGGGAGGGGGCTTTGAACCTCTCAATTAAGAGGCCCAAGTCCAAATCAGCATATTTGTGTAGATCCATGGACCTGGCTCCTAACTCCAGCTTCTTGCTAAGTAGGCCCTGGAAGGCAGCGATGATGGCTCAAGCAATGTGTTTTTTGACACCCTTGCAGGAGACCTGGATTGAGTTCCAGGTTCTTGGCCTCAACCTTCACCCAATCACATCCATTCTGGACATTTGGGGAATGAACTAAGCGATGGGAGAACTCTCTATTTCTCTTTCCATATACATTTGCCTCTCAAATAAAACAGAGGACAGCCACTGATCTTCATTGCCAGTAACTTCAAAAACTATCACAGATAATATCATATGTCCTCAGCAATAAAAACTAAAACAGAAAACACAAGTTGTGATTCAAATCTGTACAAATACAAATTATACAGAATAATGAATAATGTAGTCCAATGACCAAAAAAAAAAAAAAAAAAGAAAGAGACACAAAACATTAGCTGATGACCCAAATGAAAATCACCCTTGAAATAATTATACAGTCATCAGAACTTGTTTAATTAACAACATTTTGGAGCTAACATGTGAGGTGATAAGCAAAGTATGCTTCTCAAGCCTCTTGAGAAAACAGTTATTCCCAAAACAAGATGAGAAAAACTGACAACTTAGCCTAAGTCCTGTGTTAAAATATCATATTCTTGTATTCCATTTCCTAAGGAGTCCTAGGTAATATGTACGCACTTTGATCTACTTCTTCCCACGAATGAGCAGCACTGTTTTTTCCTTGACATTTGTTTTGGGATATGCTGTTTCAAAGGCTGAGAGTTATCCTGCTGGCTGCAAGCTAAAGAAATGACTTCACACTGAATCCCTGGGAATGTGTAGGAAAACTGGACTCCTTGCTTCTTTTTTGGTACTTTCAGATGTTATTCTTGGACCCCTGCATCCTCGTGAGAGACCCAGAAGAAGCTTCTAGCTCCTGGGTCTGATCAGCTCAGCTCTGGCCATTGTGGTCATTTGGGGAGTGAACCAGTGGAATGAAAGACCACTTTCTCTCTGGCTCTATCTCTCTCTCTAACTCTGTCTCTCAAATAAATAATGATAATACAAAAATCTGAATGTGCCACTTGAAGCTTGTGTGGATGATGATCATTCACTGATACCATTTTCCAATGTTCATGTGCTTTGTTTTAATGAATTGAAAGACTCTCATTTAACTAACTCAAAAAGAGAAGCACTTAATTCAAAATTATTTATGGAAAAGACCTTGATATATACACAGAGGACTCTGAAGGGGAAGTCTGACATCATTACTCATAACTTACAGATTATTTTTATCTACTACACTATGTAGGCCATGTCATTTAAACAATACTTATTAAGTGAGTGAGTGAATTTAAATGTAAACCTTGTAATTCAAGCCGGTTAACAAACTGATTCAAACTAATGGGTTTTCCTTGATATTTGCTGTGTACTAATGTTCAGTGACTACCAAATTCTGATGATTGACAGCAAATTCACAATAAGAGGGCTTATCATAGTTTCCTAAGTGTCTTATTGCTAGTTCTAGGATTTTCATGTCATTTGGGGAATATCTTGAAGAGTGTCTGATTGATATCCCATTCCATTCCTAATTTTCTAGGGCAAGGAAGGGCAGAGAATAGTGGAGATGTCTTTTTTGTAATAAACACAAATCTCATCCATCTCTCTCACTGTAGTAAGAATCTCAAAGTTATATAAAAAAGAAACCATTTGACCTACTTTCTATTGTTGACTTGGCCAAATATTTTGATAAGTATGTATCTTTTTTACTAAGCATAATTAAACAATATATGAGGACGCTTCAAAAAAGTTTATGAAAAATATAATTAAAAGATAAGTTAATTTTGTTCTAAAATGTTTGAAATCTAAGCAAGGTTTCTTCATCATATATATTTTCCATGAACTCTTTTGAAAACCCCTCTGAGAATATTAATAACACAGATAAATACAAATTAACACATATCTATAACCATACTGTTTGGTGTTTTACATATATATGTACATGTACATGTATATACATACACACATGTGTATACTATGTATTACATATATTTTAACACATATATTATAATTTTATGTTGTACTTATATACAAATAGATTCAAATATATATTTTAAGATAAGTAAGAACACTTGATAACAAGTGTAGTCCTTACGTCTTCAGTTTCTCATGTGGCAGTAGCAGGTATTTAGAAACATTTCCTCACTTAACATTACCATATTTCCTTTGCAAACATCTTAGCTGGTCATGGTTCCTTGCCCAGTAAAGTCCCCCAATACTTTATTTATGAAGTATCAGGGTTACTAACAGGGCTGCTTATATTGGGCTGTTGTAGCAGTTATCAGTTTTTATCATAGAAATATGTAAGTGTTAAAAGGCATCTCTGAAGGTGGCATTGTAGGGTTAAGCCACAGCCTGAGACTCCTGCATCCCATATAGGTGTTGGTTCTTGTCCCTGCTGCTCCACTTCCACTCCAGCGCTCTGTTAATGGCCTGGGAAAAGCAGCAGAGAATGGCCCATGAACTTTTGCTCTGGTTCCCACGTGGAGGACCTAGGTGAAACTCCTACACCCTGACTTTGGCCTGGCCCAGTCCTTACCATTGCGGCCATATGGGGAGTAAATTAGCATTTGGAAGATCTCTCTCTTTCTCTCTTTCCATCTCTCCTTCTGTTTCTGTAACTCATCTGTCAAATAAATAAACAAATCTTATTAACAAAAAAAGGAAGGGAAGTGTCTCAGGATATTTTCTGAATCTTAGATGCCCTTCTTTATACTCATGATGGATTAGCAACACATTTTTCCTTTGATAGTGAGAATCAATAACCCTAACCATTAAATGAACATCATTCTTCCCTTGCTTTTCAATGATCATATGAAAATCTTAGCTTCTAGTTGCAGTGTCTCCTGGTAGAAGCACTTCCTTTTAGGGGTACTAAAACTTTAAGCCCACAAAAGTGCAAATGATGGAAATGGGAAGCAAAAATATATGATAAGCCAGTACAATTTTTGCCTGTGATTTTGGGGACCCATTTATTTAGAATTTGGGAAAAACAGTACCTTAATTCAACTCTGATTTAAATCATATAACAACACCCTGACAAACATAAACCTCATGTGTCAACACCAAGCTGGTAAATCTTCAAAGTGAATCTTCAAAAGGCCATTCCACTTTTCTAATTTTTTAAGTGCTTCAGACTGAGGGGGAAGATGGCAAAACCACTGAATTCATGACTATGAGTTCATTATGATATCTCATCTACTCATGTAACATGAGTTCCTAATTTGGAAGTAATGCCGTGCTTTAATAGCAAGAGTATGAATAATTTGGTAAACTCATGAATGGCAGTTTTGGCAGAAACATTGAAAGAAGGGAAAATAAAACTGTGTCCAGAAAAAGTGACCAAAATGGATGTAGTACAATGCAACCAAACTGTAACTCCCGATTAGATGATTCGCTTAGAAAACTACATCATATTGAGGGATCAGACTTGACTTCTGCTGTTGACATATTGATCAATCAGCCATATCCTTATTCAGATTTGCCTTGGTGATTGAAAATACATTAGACTAACAGACTCTCTCCTGAAGGCAGAGGGTATATGGATATTTTCAGCTGAGTGTGTACTCATGAAGGAGCTGCCTCCAGAAGAGGACTTCATCAATCAGGTGGACTTTGCAACTTTCATGGAATTAGTAACTATTTTGTCACTCACGAAAAGTTATATTTCTTGATTTTAATGATATCTAAACTTAATGCTTTACTTAACTATGGCTTGAACTCAAGCACTTTAATACACAATATGGGCATTTTAACCATTGTGTCAACTGTCTACCCCAAAGTTTGCTTCTTAAGTATACATAGCACATTGCCAGTTCTTCCCTATAAAATCTACAGATGGTCAACATGTAACAGGTGTGTTAGAAATAGACAAACAAGGCTGACGCCGTAGCTTAACAGGCTAATCCTCCGCCTTGCGGCGCCAGCACACCGGGTTCTAGTCCCGGTTGGGGTGCCAGATTCTATCCCGGTTGCCCCTCTTCCAGGCCAGCTCTCTGCTATGGCCCGGGAAAGCAGTGGAGGATGGCCCAAGTCCTTGGGCCCTGCACCCGCATGGGAGACCAGGAGAAGCACCTGGCTCCTGGCTTCAGATCAGCATGATGCGCCGGCCGCAGCGGCCACTGGAGGTTGAACCAACGGCAAAGGAAGACCTTTCTCTCTGTCTCTCTCTCTCTCACTATCCACTCTGCCTGTCCAAAAAAAAAAAAGAAAAAAAAAAGAAAGAAATAGACAAACAAAGCTCCTCAGAGTGTCCTGGTGGAGTCACGTATGCAAAGCCTGCAGTGGTGGCCAAGTCCAGCCGCCTTCTATCATTCTTCTCATTCTGAACTCTTGATTCCTAAGTTTCCTCTAAGCCTGTGTCACATAGGCTGTGCTTTCTGGAGGTACCAATGCTGTCCAAGCAAATACCTTATTTTCTTTGTGCCTTGATGCCCTCATCAGAAGATTTGGATGGCAATAATAATACATACCTCATATGGTTACTGTGAGAATTCAATGAGTTTCCAATTTTAAACTGCTTGAACAACACAAAGTATGTAATAAATATTTTAAAAGCATTACCAATTGAAGAGGGGGAGCAGAAAATTTTACAAGATTAGACAAAGCTGGCCTTGCCATTGTTATGTCTTGGTTTGAATTCTAGGACTACCACTTAACTGTTGGGACTTTGCCCAGACACTTCTCTAAATTTCATCTCCCTCTTTGTAAAATGGGATAATGACTCTCTTATTTTCTTGTTATATGAATTAAAGATGATTTATATGAGTTATTTAATATAGACTAAATTTTAAGCATTTCATAAATGAAAATTATCAGTACAATTTCAATTGCTTAAAAGACAAAATTGAATATTTGAAGTACTTGGAAAATAAGATAATATATAATAAATTATATAATAAAATAGTAAACTTCTTTGAAAACAAATTTTTATTATTTGTACTGGCTTCAACTCCAAAATTTCCCTCATTTCTATGCCAAAATAATTAATTTTATTTTTACTCTATAGCTTACATAACAAATTTATAAGAATAATGTTAAGTATGAGACACCAGATCACTCAATGTTACAAAAAACTGTCCACTGAGAATTATAACAATTATTACATGAATAATTTGAAGGTGCCACTGAAAAAAAAATTAGAGCAGTGTTTACCAACTACGATCAAGATAAGAAACTTAAAAATAGTTTTAATTAACCTA